>NC_137010.1:19382329-19389829 GCF_032717465.1 Coenobita brevimanus | reverse complement strand
TTGCCTCCGTCACTTTCATTTACTGACTGATATTTCGAAGGGATGCTTGGTATGTATCTGCTATTATTTCACCTCTTCCGTTTCTCACTGTCATCTACTGCCTAATGTTCATAAACCTAGAGAGGTTTGGTGTGTTTCTCTGCCCGTATTGCATTGTCTGTGATAAGATGCGTGAGGGAAGAGTGCAACGAACATGCCCCAAGTGTCAGATAGACGCAGTGGAATAGTGAGCGAACATTTATCCCTTTCAGTGTCCATTTACACATGTTCTGTCCTTATTCCTTTGTGTTTAACCATTCAAACGTAGAAGTGTTTAGGGTAATACTGAAAGTGGTGAAATATATTTATCAAAGTTGTACCGTAAGTCTTCTTTTGTGCAACCTCTTCACTGAGCAGGCGTATTAGTTTGTATTCATGCTACCTTCTGACGATATTATTCAGGTGAGGCAAAACTTTTCAGACCAGAGAGGCCAGACATAGCCTCCGTTAACCTTTTCAGTAATTTCAGTGAACTGGGAGTAAACTGTAAGCAGCAAGAATAAAACAGCAAAACAGACGATGGGATACTCGTAGAAGAGGTTGAACTGCCTTTTGGGTACCTTTGCGTGTCATCGGTAGTTAAATGTGTTCAAATTTACAACTACCGATTTGCAAGGGAATTACTGATCGACCCTCTCTCTCTCTCTCTCCCTCTCTCTCTCTCTCTCTCTCTCTCTCTCTCTCTCTCTCTCTCTCTCTCCCTCTCTCTCTCTCTCTCTCTCTCTCTCTCTCTCTCTCTCTCATCCAACTCAGGAGAGGCCATTGAAAGTTTGTGAATGGAAATAGTAGTTATAAGTGTTCAGATTATGTCCCTCAGTTTATGGCAGGAGGAGGAGTTGTAGGATTCTCTCTTTCTCTCTCTCTCTCTCTCTCTCTCTCTCTCTCTCTCTCTCTCTCTCTCTCTCTCTCCTCGCTCACGCATTTGCATATTTAGGTGTGTGTGTGTGTGTGTGTGTGTGTGTTTTTAAGTATCTGAGTCTGGGAGTAAAGTAGGCAGTCCGATCCCTGGTAATCATGCTTCTTCTCGCGTCCAAATAGAGGATGAACTCACAGCCTCACCTCGCCATTTGGATATATTTGCCTTCTTTGCAGTTAATGTTTTGTAATTTCATTGGTGATATAAGACTGCTACATCCCTGCCACAACACTTCTTCGTGACCAGCACCATGTTATAATCTTCAGAAATATACGGTACCGCGACTTTTCTTTATTTCCTTGGCACTTCTTCGTGAACTGTGCCATATAATATTGTGAATTTCTTGTTGCAGCTCAACATTCAAGACTGAGACATGGCAATTTCAGGCCAAGTCAATGCAGGCAGAACATTGTAGTCTGGGTGTTTCGTGACATTTTGTCGGGCTATATGAAAGATCAGTGACGGCAACGCCATCCCAACATATCCATCACTGTATCTGTGGTTATATATCACACGTGTTATCCTTAAACCTTTCACTGCGAGGGGTTTTGTTGTTTTTGAATGAATACTATAGCCTGCCAGTAGCCTGAGTAAAATAAGGTTCCACTGCTACGGTGGGATTAAGGACGACTTTCTAGATCCCTCTTGACGCGAAATCTCTCCTGAGCTGAATATAATTGTGTGACAGTAATGTGAATGTAATAGTGCTGTGTGTGTTGAAGTGTTGATACGGAAGGTCAATAATGAGCTGTACATTGGCAAACCCTGCCTCGCTAATGGGCTTTATCTCATCACCTAAACCCGCCACGCCCAACACCACCCACACCGTGTATTTATAGAACTACAGACCCTTTGTGTGTTTGTGTGTGTGTAGAGGGGGGAATGAATCACTGCTAGGGTCCTTTGGCCCCTTCAGTACAAGGTGGCCTCTTCTGCTCAGTAAAATCGCCTGGTGGTAGCGAGACTGGAGTGTTAACAGACTAGACTTTTACTGAAGGGGTTAAGAGATCACGCAATAATGGAACGCATGTCTTGTTCCGGTCAACAGTTCTTTGCAACTTTAGGATTCTGAACTAATAAGGCGTAATTCCATCCTACTCGCATATTATAATTATTGATTGATTTAGCAAGGGTTAATAGATTTTGAAAGAGTTTAAAGATTGCGTAAAGGAACCATTGACCACAGCTGCACTGTACATCCTATCACCTGACAGGGTCATTCCGTCCACTGCTAAGGCAAATACAGATAGAATCCAAGCCATGTGCATCTCATCACCGACACATTCAATCGAGTCTACAGGACGCATGTAATGACTCTGATAAGTGGCATACAGACTACTCAGCTTACCCATTTCTCACGCTACCACACATTAAGGAGATGTATCTCATACTATCACACCTCACATTGCCACACTTCACATTATTACACCTCACAGGGACACAGGTCTCTGTCATACGTCGCGCTGCCACACCTCACACTCACACCACACAGCACTATACCATACACACTGCCACATCACATACTGCACATCACATACTGCCACACTAAATACATCCCTGTATCACACACACACACACACACACACACACACACACACACACACACACACACACACACACACACCTTACCACCACCTTCTTTGTCAGTTCAGTCATAACACTGTTCGAGCGTCACCAAGCTTTTGTATGTATGTAAGTATGTAAATATGGTATTATGTGTACAGACTATATGAGAAGTGTGTGTGTGTGTGTGTGTGTGTGTGAGGTCAAATTCTTAGGCAGTACTATCCATCACGTCTCTGTCATCACCACGCCCTCCTCTCTCTCTCTCTCTCTCTAATATTGATCCATTTCTTTACAATAAATAACCAGACAATGAAGAATGACTTTTTAAACCCAAAAACGCGATCTTCGGAGCCCAACAGAGTTTTCAGGATATTATGTAAGAGTTTCATGATGACTCGCCTAAAAAATGGATCGATATTATTTTGTACAGTTTTAGATGAAGGAGGACGTTTTGGAGAAGCAGGAGGAAGGGCAGAGAGGATGGTAGAGGAACTAGGAAGCATGTATGCCGCGGCCACCCTGAGTGATTATGGGGTGAGGCGCCTGACGATAGAAAGAGAAATAAGCAGATACAGAGACTGGACTGACAGACAGAGAGATATAAAGACAACATGATAGAGAGATAGATAAATGAATATATAGATTTGACTTTTAGTAAGAAGTTTGACAGTCAGACAGGTTGATGACTAAGTAAATATGTAATCTAAGAAGCCACACACACACACACACACACACACACACACACACATATATATATATATATATATATATATATATATATATATATATATATATATATACATACATATATTGTATATACAGACAGAAAGATGTGGGAGAGGATATATTAGAGGAAGGGTAAAACTGGCAATAGGAAGGAAGAAATGGATGGGACGAAATTGGACGAAAGAAGAGAAAATTGAAGGAAGGGAGGAGAAAACTGAGCCCCGAATGGAGAAGAAGGAAAATAAGAGAAATTTAGAGAGTTCGTATTGGAAGGGGAGGCAGGCTGGGAGAGAGAGTAGTATGGTATAGGAAGGAGAAGCAAGGTGGAAGGAACGCAGCGCTAAACTAAGGAAATGTGAGTGAGACTGCAAAGAAAAATGAGCAAGATTAAAGAAAGCGAGAGAGGAAGTGAGAGTGTCCCAAGTACTTCCTCTCTATAGCTGCGAGGTGCTTAGGGACAATCTCACCTGTCGAGGGTAACTCTCGTAATGTCCTTCCCGTGTGATTTGTGACAGTACAAACATTGCACACAAGTTACTGAGACATTGAGGGTATGTTTATAAATTTCCTTTTCCCACCCAGTTTCAGTTAAAGGTGGTGGTTCTCAATCTGGGGTCCATTAACTTCCTGGGAGTGGAATACGGGATTTTTGAAGAGTGAAACGTTATTGCAGGTTCACTTACTGATCTTAATTTTTTCACGCTGTTTCTAGTCGCTTTGGTTAGGGTGTTTTATATTTATTTATTTATTTTTTTTAATGCCGTGTCCATACTTCCATAGTTACCCGTCTTTCTCATGCCGTCCTTTTGTTTCTTCACGCTTTTGTATGTCTGTGTCTGGTTGTTATATACAGTATATATTGTTTTTACCCGTGTTTTATGTCATTTTGGTGTTTCAATGCTTGCCCGTGGTTCTCACCCTTTCCGGCAGGTGTGACCACGTCTGACTCGTGTAAAATATAACCTGTAATGTGTTTGGCGGAGGGGGATAATGGTCCTCCCCCGCCACACACACACACACACACACACACACACATTGTTTTTAGTTACGTTTGACGGCCATCATGAAACAAGCATGTACAAAATCACTGTTATGTGTATCAGTAAATATATTTGTTTGATGCTATTAACATTGTCTCCACATGGGTTTGGTATCATGCACATACTAAGCCGTGTGAATATCTTCATGCCCTGCTGTATTTTTGTATTCTAAGTCAGTGGTAAGGTGTTGTTATGCTGCTTTAATTGTATTTCTGGTTTTACTGGTAACAGCATAAGAGTACTGCACAGAATATAAGACTGATGTTTAGTAAGGGGTGTGAGAAAATATTTTGAGAAGCAGAGAGGTGCGGTACCAAAAGGGTTAGGAACTACTGCTTTAAGGTCTCTCTCTCTCTCTCTCTCTCTCTCTCTCTCTCTCTCTCACTAAATGGAATCTTAACATTTTTTACTATTCATATGTGATGGAAGTGAACTGATGATCTTTATGTACTGTAACTTTTCTAAGACAATACTATAATCTCTTTGATAGAACTTGAAGCCCTTTTTTTTTTTTTTTTTTCATATTATTGTCGTGTTGCCTTCCTGTGTTTGTGAATGTAATCAGCACGGTAACTTCTGGCCCATGTGTGCATCAGTTCATCCCTTTGTTCTCATGTACCCTTTCTTGCTTGGCCTTCAGCGACAACGTTCTCCAGAGTGTGGAGGATTGTACTGAATGGTAAGAAAAAAAATACGATGAACTTCAACATAATTTAGAGCTTCCATTGAGCTAAAGAGGGGGTGCTTGCGTGGTGGATGGAGAGATCACCAGCATTAGGACCACAGCTAGTAGTCCCTTCAGTACGATAACTTCTTCACTTTATTCTTATGTCCAAACGATTATTTTTAGCTCAGGAGAAACTTTTCAAACTGTAGTGTTTACAGAAAGCTACCATTAACCCTTACACCACAAAAGATGTCACGTAAACTGAATAAAATCGTTTGATGGTGGCAGGATAAAAATGATGTAGACGTCATCGGACTGAATGGGTTGACACACTTCCTTTGCTTACACCTTCATACATTTCCCTCATCCTTCTGAACCAAAGCCATACACTATGCGCTTTTTTTTTTTTTTTTTTAATATACCGGGATGTCCTTGTAATGGCTGCCAGTAACCTCTTCCTGAAGTCTGGTAGGGAAGGGGGGAGAACAAAGTTTTAAGTCCCCTATTTGTTTTTCTCCAGATAACCACTCTTCCAGATGCCTTGGACATTGTCTGATTCAGGTCATACCCTAATTGGCTGTGGAGAGTTTGTAACAACTCTTCCTTAGCAATTTATTCTACACATTAAATCAATATCCTCTTGTATGTTACGCAAACTATTGCTATATGAAAACAATATACGTAACATCAGATAACATCAGGTAATGTTAAGATGTAACAGGCAAAAGAAATCACAAATGAAGAAAGGCTACAAAGCCTTTTATGACACCTACAATACAGCTCCATCCCCAACACCTGGATCCTTCACTGTATTTCCATTTGTCTCCTCTCTTATAACCACCATCTTTCCTCCTTTTCTCTTAGCTTCACCTTTATCCTCACCGGCATTCGTTTATCTGAGGCTACTGATACAAACATTTTCGTTTTACTTTCTGTATAGTCATTTGCAAGGCATAATGGTTGTTGAGTCAGAATGCGCAGTGACCGGACTTGTTTTCCAATTCCTGAACGTTTTAATTCTCTAGTTAATTCTCCACTTTGGTTGTGGCTGACTTGGCAGTCTCGGAACAAAATGTATCTCTGCTGTTTACCTGTACGCCAGTCCTACAGATTAAACACAAATATCTGATTTTCTCACTTCTAAGGACGAACGTAATTATTCCAATTCGCGTTTGTTAGAAATTTCCATTCTAAGAAATGATTTTTACCACCAACTTGAGCCCTCCACCCCAGCCATTGATTCACGTGGTAAGCCACCATCTTCTCTATACCTACTGACCCACGGTAGTTTGCACAGACCTTACAGATATTAATGACTCATTTGGAGAAAATTCCACCATATCTGACCTGTTTCTCACAAACCAGTCCGTCTGCCTACTCTTTAAAATCCTTTTCGCTAATAGGCTCCTATGATCGCAATCTTTTCTTAGTGTCCTGTCCTCCCATTCCAGCAGGGCCTTTGAACCCTTGGAAGAAGTGGCGCTTGTGGCTTTCTGGTGCTGCGAATTGGGAGACTCTCAGATGAAAACATTTTTTCCCTTTGGAGTTATTGTTTCTTCCATAGATAAGAGCCTTCTGAATGTGGCAGGCATAATTTGGAGTTTTTTCTCTTGGGCATAGAACCATACGCTCCATTCTCTTATCCTGTAACTAATGCTTTACTTCTTTTAATCTCGTACCTATGGTGACATCTTTTAAATTGCACTGATATTCCTTCAGACGCTAATGTTCATCGTTGGAGGGACTTTTGATGCAACCTTCATTAGTCTCTTCGTTACATGGGAACTCCCTAAACCAGAACCGAGTCATCTGGTGACAGCAAAGCAAACTAGAATATCCATCATCTGACCGGAAGGATACCAACACATCCTGTACTGTAATGCTGTCCACAACAAGCAGAAGGTAGAGCTGCAACTAACCCCTGAATCATATACACTTATTGTTTCTTTCCCACCTATTTTCCTCTCAGATGTCACTGTTATTTTTCTAGCCTCTGATAAAACTTAGGTGTTCCGTCCGACTGTTGGAGCTGCATAACGAATGTATCCTTGCGGTTAGGATATTTTAGTCAGAGCCTACCCTACCTATCCCAACCCATCCTAACATAACCTAGTCTTCCCTTCTCTACCCCACCGTACTTGCCATTGTCCTACCCTATCCTACCTTTCCCTACCCCACCTTAACCCACCCTGCCTCTCCCGACCTTACTCTACCCAACCCTACCCTACTCTGCCTTTCCCTACCCTATTCTAGCCACGCCAACCTAACCATTCTTTCCTGTATCCCGCCCATATAATGAATCAGTCACAATTCTACCTTTCCCACATCTAACAATCTAACCTACCCTAACTTAACCTATCCTGCCCTACCCTACCCTACCCTACTTTACCCTACTCTGCCCTACCCGTTCTTGCCTGTATCCCGCCCATATTATAAATCAGCGGCGGGCCTGCCTCACCTGGCCCTAATGAACAAGCCTACCTCATTAACTCACTGCCCTCTTAATTACCATATCATTAACTTTAAAGCCTAGCACCCACACTAAC
>NC_137010.1:19349829-19377329 GCF_032717465.1 Coenobita brevimanus | reverse complement strand
GGAGGAGGGAGGGAGAAGTGGAAGTAAGGTGAGGTAGGGAAGGAGGGAGGGATATGTTGATGAGAGGTGAAGTAGGAAATGGGAGAGAGACGGAGAGGTAAAAGAAAGAGGAGAGAGAATGTAGGAGGTAAGGCATATGGCAGGGAACAAAAATGCGAAAGGAGGAGGGAGAGGGTTAGGGGAGAGGTAGGAAGTAAAGGAAGAGAAGAGGGAGGGAGAGGAGGCGAACGGGTCCAAGAAAGGGGGAAGGGAAATGAGAAAAATTGGGTAGGGGAGGAGAAATAGAGTGAGGGAGGGGAGAAAGGGAACAGGAAGGGGAAATGAGAAAGGAGGAAGTGATAAGAAAAGGAGAGTCGGAATACAGAATGCTTTAATAGAATGCAAAATGTGTATACTACAATCAACGGATTCATTCTTACTTACTTTCACACCGTATTACATAATACCCGGTACCACATTATTTGAAAGTGACTTTGGCTGGTGGGATTTATAATCAGTAGCTTATCCACAGCGACATGTTTAGTTAGTGTCAAAGGTATTTATAGCCTAATGTAACCCTGGTAGTACAGTAGTGACACTCAGTAATCTGCTGTTTGATGTCCCATAAATGTAGGGGGAGCATCGTGCATCATTAACGGGTGATATATGTACAGATTATTGCGCGCTTCTAACCTGACGAGGGTCCATAACCGCTTTCAGCTCAGTTGATGGCCAAGTGAAGTCAGACTGGAGAGTTGGTTGAAATGGATGGGGGTTATAAGAGAGTAAGGGAAGTAGATCTCAGTGAAAGGAAGGGAGGAAGGGAAGGTGGTGAGGGAATGAGAGAAGGAGTGGAGAGGTGGATGGGAAGTGAATGGAAGTGAGAAGGGGAAGTAAGTTGAGAGTGAAATAGTGGGGAGACCTCGTCACTATTTCACGCTCTACTTTGCCAACATGTCTTAATATTCAGGTTGTGTGAGTGGCCCAGTTCCATCGTGTGAAAGCAAATCGGCTAGAGGGCACAGATACATGATACACACACACACACACACACACACACACACACACACACACACACACACAGAGGGGGGGGGAAAGAGCAACTCAAGGAGGAGTATAATAATCCTCATATTCTACCATAAATCTCTCTGTCTCTGTCTCTGTCTGTCTGTCTGTCTGTCTCTCTCTCTCTCTCTCTCTCTCTCTCTCTCTCTCTCTCCTGGGTTACCAACAGGTGGGTTTAACGAACTGAAAGCCTCATTAAACGTTCCTTAAACCAGCCATAACGTTAATAGCTGCTGTAAAAATCATGAGGGATATATATTTAGGAACCGAGCGAAAAATATTGAAACATCTTACCCTTCAGTTCGTGGACGTCTCTCTCGTATTATTCTTTCCATCCCCAGACGATTGTTCTAAGCTTAAGAGAGATATTTTCCCCAGCTTGAGGGGTTGGATGTGGCCTTCGTTTACTCCTTTCTTACCAGGGGGCAGTCCTGAGCTGAATAAAATCGTCTGGTAGGAACAGAAATATACTACATTATCTTAGCGAATGAGTTAACCTTCTTATGGCCGGAGCAGATTATTCAGGTATTTTATTCGAACTAACACCAGACGATTTTGTTCAGCTGAAAGTGAGTCATAGTAGCCTGAGTATTAATAGGCCGCCATTAGCTGTCTCGTGTATCGTCAGGCTAACAGTATTCTACACCAGTTAACGCTAAGCAGTTTTGTTCAGCTGAGTGAGTTACAGGAGCCTCAGCGTGTTATCAGAGTACGTAGTGGGCTGGCGTTCATTCTGAGAGGCTGTGAAAATATCCTTATCTGTTTATATGGTGTCCGACGCCTAATCCCGTAGTTCATCCCGGGTGGTGGCCATATAAACGCCTCCACGCCCTTCCATCACAACCCATTAACACTCCACCAACGCCACTCCAGCCACCCCTCCATCATGTACCCCTCCACCTAATTTCGCCGTCTTGGTCGTGCTCACCCTCGCCTCATACTCCCTCCATTATTCTTTCCCACTGTTCAGAATCGCTGGCCTTTTTGTACCCCTCAAACTAATGTTTTTTATTATCTAATTTGACTTTCCTCTCCTCATTCCCCAAACACCATTTTATTTGCTGCTCCAACGTTCCCTCCCTCATATACTCCGCCACTTTATCTTTCCACCCTGCTCTCGGTCTTCCTCTCCTCATTCTCCATCACCACTCCATAACCCTTCTTCATTGACTCCACTGCTGTATCACTGCACCTCATTGTCGGTCTTCCTTCCCACACTCTCCCTTCATTACACTCGCACCATACTGGCTACCCTTATTCACTTACTCCACAGATTCATCTTCTTATTTTCTGTTTTTTCATCTCTGTCATGTCTTCATCCTTCCATCATCACTCCAAGCCACCCTCCATCATGTAATTAATTTTCCTGATCATTTCATCTCGTTCACGGTCTTCCTCTCCTCATTCTCTCATAATTACCGCTTCCCACCACCACAATCCGCCCCCCCCCCTCAGTGCCTCATCTACTCCTCGTTTCCCCATCACCTTCGCTTCGTACTTGCCATCAGTGGAAAGAATATGGCGGAGAGTAGCGAGTAGTGCTAGGACGGGTCGTAAGTGAGCAGGGATAGAAATGCTTGTGGATATTTTTGTGCAGTAGCAGCGCGCTGGATGCTGCGTCAGACAGTAGGTTAATGGATGATGAACTGATAACAAGAGAGAGAGAGAGAGAGAGAGAGAGAGAGAGAGAGAGAGAGAGAAATTGGGGGGGGGGATTTTACAATATTTATGTGCCTCAAAACAACCCATCATGTGGGCGGAAGCTTACAGGCAGACAGTTGGTACAGGAACTGAGCCCCAGAGTGATATTAGTTAGCAAATTACCATATAAAGGAAGTGGTTGAGAGACAAGAGTTTATGTTTTACGAGAAGAAAAAATGGCTACAATTAGAAAAAAGTCCCCTTAATGTTAGCAGCTTCCATACAATAAGCATTTTCCATCCCTTTTTTTTTTTTTTTTTTTTTTTCATACTGTTGTGTATGGAATGCTGACCCACTTCTCTGTATGATTCGTGATAGAGGGATCGCAGCATGGGGGAGAAACTCAAAGCTGTCAGTATTTCAAGCAAGTTTCCCCTCCATTATCCCAAGCATTAAGCCATTAAGCAGGTGAAAACGGTGATGCTGAACGGAGCTGTAGGAAAGTGTGTCATTACCTGAGACGGTCCCAGCCACCCACCTGGTTCTAGAGTAATCTGAGGCAGAGGGTGGCTGGTCCGGTACAAGTGCTGGCATGCCTGGCTTTACGGATATTAATATGCCGCTACTGTTTACTGTATTAGGCGCTGAAAAAGACATTACAGCAGCAGCAGCAGCAGCAACAACAACAACAACAACAACAACAACAACAACAACAACAACAACAACAACAACAACCAGCAGCGGCAGCAACAACAACAACAACAACAACTACTACTACTACTACTACTACTACTACTACTACTACCAACAACAACAACAACAACAACAACAACTACTACTACTCTTACTACTACCAACAACAACTACTACTACTACTACCAACAACAACAACAACAACAACTACTACTACTCTTACTACTACCAACAACAACAACTACTACTACTACTACCAACAACAACAACAACAACTACTACTACTACTACTACTACTATTACTACTACTAATGATGATAATAATGCTAATAATAATAATAATAATAATGCAACAACAACAACTACTACTACTAACGACAACTACTAATCAGAACTACTACTGCTACTACTGCTAATACTACTACTACCACCTTTCATATTCGATTCTGGGCAAGGGCTAGAACAGGACGATATTTTACCCCCAGCAGTCCTGCCACGCACCAATAGGTGGTCCATCACACCTTCACATATTGCCGCTTGGGTACTAAACCGTCCACTCTGAAACATGCTTGAGCTACCTTGTTCCGAACTGGTGAGGTTGTATTAATGTGGGTATGGAAGAAAGGTAGAGTCTGTTTAACGAAATACAAAGTGGATTCTGTATAACGATATACATAGCTGGGATCGATCTGACCATTTTAACCCCCTTTGTTCGGGATTTTGTGTTTGACTGATGTATTTGTTTTATTTATGTTTTATCTTTCCCGGCACCAGACGACTTAATAACACCCAGGAAAAGCTTTAAGTATGGAGGGGGTTAGTGAAGGCAATATTTAAAATCAGCAGTCCACACTTTTGTCCCTTGATCACCACCTCACCCAACAGTTTTATTTAATGCACCAATAGCAGATAGACAACGCAGATATTATAAGAGTAAAATGTATATGCGTTTACCAGGGTCAGATACAAAGGAGAACACCATAAAACTTGCCTTACTTTTCCCTTAAGTAATTGTGTTCTCTGTGTACTTGTTGCTGGTTAGGTGTTAGCTGTCCTGGGTAACAAAAGACAGGCTGTTTTTTTTTTCTTTTTCTTTTTCGTTTTTTCCCTCATGCTGGCGGCGTGTAAAAATATGCAACAGCTGAAAAAAGGTGTGTGAATTCGCACCGCCTACTCCCACCCCCAGCACTAACCCCCCACCCCAGCCCTCCCCACGGACACTTCACCACGTTTTCTTTTTATTTTTTTGTTTGTTTGTTTATTCGTTTATTCTTATGCTGTACGTTGTTTTGTGTAACATGATGCAAGTGGGAAATAATACAGAGAAAATTAACAACTTTATAATGTTTGAATTATGGAAGTCACTTACTTATTACCTTTCTCAAGTGCGGAACGACTGTAGTATTATCTTTCTCCTAACGCCAGACGACTTTATCTGAGTGAGTCATAGGAGCCTAAGCCCTGAATACTGGAGTAACTTCCATTGATTCTGGTGACTGAATGGCATACGGTGATGGTAACTGATGGGGCAATGTCAGTAACCATGTGCCCAGCCAAGGGAGGGCAGGAGGAAAAGCACCCCCCCCCCCCACACACACACCTTTCCAGCGAGTATGTTGAATCTATCTATTTATAGCCAGATGCCTAAGGGACGGCCACAAGCAAATCGCTTCCATGTCGACTTGCTCCCTGCCATTTCGCTGTCCTCCCCCAATTTACACCCTCCTCTGTCATATACTTCTTTACTCCATCCCTCCATCTCATCCTCGGTCTCCCCCTCAGCCTCACATACGTACACTTTCCTGGTTAGTCTCTCACCCTCCATCTTTTCCACATAGCCATACTCTCCACATGGTGAATGAGAGAGCAGTAATTTAATAATTTACGCATGTTTTTAGATGTTCACTTGGGTGGTAATAACTTTCATGGGTTGCTTCCTTTACTAGTACTAGACACATTTGTATTGATCTACCTACTAGTATAATACTCTAAGCAGCTCTGTCTCAAGAATAATGACAGTCAAAATTCAGATTCCTCCGCTCACAAAATCTTGGCAGCCCTTCCCCCCCCCCCGTCATTTATGTATACGTTAGAGGAAACTGTAGAAATATTTGACGTAAAGCAGGTGTACTACACATCGTTTGAAATTCCAGACAAATAGATCATGCTGCCATTTTTTGACTAGGTTTATTTATTATTGTTTACATTTCTTTGGTTGAAAAAAAAAAAAAAAACATGACTATAAAGCTGTACGAAAAGACAATAAACAAATAGACAAATTTTGGATGCACAGGCTAAAACACGAGTTGACTCTCTCTCTCTCTCTCTCTCTCTCTCTCTCTCTCTCTCCACACACACACACACACACACCATGCATCAAAGTTAATAGTCATACAAACATTTTTTAACATGCGTACATTCTTTTTGAGTGCGTGTGTGCGTGCGTATGTGTGTGTGTGTGGGGGGGTAATCAGGTATCTACAATCAGGCCGCTGTTTAATGGACCCTGCGGCGGACTGAGGTGAAAGGGCCGGAGTGTGGAGTCTTGTGATGGGCGGAGGATAATCGCCAGTGCTTTCTACCACAGTTCCACCCACAATAGGCCAACGAATTAGAAAACCAAGGCAGTTTTGAGGTAATAGTGAAGTCCTCAGTAGACCGTTTTTAGGTAGGTAGGGGAAATAGTATGCGATCGTGCATTTACATCTATATGCTTTTTACTGTTCTTATTCACCCAAACACTTGCATATGAATTTACAGAAACTGTTCACGCCGCGGAAGTCGATTCACACACTCAGTCGACTGGAGGTGAATACGGTGGGACCAAATTTCTTGTTAGTCATAAAGAGCAGTACGTTGGCAGCATCACACTGCAGCTTGGGGAGGTAATAAATCATGAGCGTGAGCACCCTGCTTTCTACTGTGATGGTGACTGGAGGCACCAAGATCATTTTGTGATATGACCAGTGTGGAGAGTGGTTACTAAAAGCTCTTAAGGTGTGGTGTTGAGAATATATGTCCCCACATTTATTTCTTATTCCTCCTTCCTCTACGCCACCGACTCCACAGCAATACATGTAAATTACAAGTCGTTGTTTCTGTTCACTCTCAATTCCTATGTTCAGCTGTAGCGAAGTCGAAGCCAAGGTCTGGCACCTAACGACAAGCTCGTAGTTAAACTTTGTTATTCGGGGAGTAAAAAAAAAAAAAATCCTCGAACTATCAACAGTGTGCATTTGCTGGGTGTGGAGGCGTGGCTATGACGTCTTCCCAGCCAGGGATGTGCAGAGGATGGGCAGAGACTGGCTTACAGAACAGACTTCTACGCGAAAATGTGTCCATACAGCTTGAAATATGGTGGGATGCTGGTAAACTTAAATCTTCCTGACTCTGGTAATCGTATAAATAAAACTGAGAACGCGAAGATATATAGTTTTCGGCTGTCATTTATGGAACACCTGTATAGTAAATGTTACATGTGATTAGCCTGCATCTCACATTGCTGTGTCTCTTCAGTAACGACACGGGAAGGTCAGACAGGTTATATCATCATCACTATTTTTTTTATTAATTATCGCCTAAGTTAAGACGTTGTCCATACCTTCGCTGTTATATCGCACAGGATCTCATGACTCAATCAACCGAATAAGCGCTGGACGTGAACAAGAAAAGATTACTTGAGTTGTCCCGACCAAGAAAGAAAGGGTTAATTATTTATGATAGATTAATATTCAGGCTTCTTTTTCTCAATCAGTAAAGAGAGAGAGAGAGAGAACCTTTCCGAACGATAATTATTTTTCTCTTTAGTTTTGTTTCATCCAGACGATTTCATTCAGCTCTGGGGGATTTTTTTTCGAACTGGAAGAGTTAGTTATTGCCCAAGTTAGCTCTGTCACAACTGAATATTTTCCTTAACCTCTTCAGTCCGGTGACTTATTTTATATTTACTTCTTGTGAGTCTGTTCAACGTAAGGTAGATTGTTTATTTTTTTATAGCTTAGGATGAATTTTTAGCTTCGAGTGATTTTTAGCTTACGATATGTTTTAGCTTAGAAAAAAATTTAAGCTTAAGATAGATTTTTTTCAACTTAGAGGAGGTAGATACAACCTTCCATGAACTCCATCACTACCAAGCAACCCAACTGTGCGGAATAACAGTGTGGCGGCAGCAGCAATACATGACAAAAAACGCCAGCGGATGTCAGGGGTTGAACCTGAAGAATGGCGGCTGTTGGTAGCATTATAAAGACGGAAAGGACGCCATCTGAGAGAGAGAGAGAGAGAGAGAGAGAGAGAGAGAGAGAGAGAGAACATTATTTGCTTACTTTACAAAATAAAAATTGTTACTGTATTAGGCTATGCACATAAACAACAGCAGCAGCAGTTCAGTATACCCTTTTGTAGTGTCGGTGCCGAGTTCAGCTAGTGTAGTCAGCAACATGTAGGGCAGGTGACCAGCGTACACTCCTGCTGGCCTGATCAGCCACACACACCTTAAAATATATACTTTATGTGCACAGACACAAGACCGTAACTCTGACTAGTGCGTAATGTCACTACACCACTAATGTAAGTAATAATAATAATAATAGTAATAATAATAACAACAACAACAACAACAACACAAGTGAGTTTGCGGTGTTCGTGAGGCCTACAGTAACTGTATACAGGATTTGGCAAAAATCATGAATAACGGAACTGCTATATTTACTGAATTACAATAAATGCTGAACTGGTTGCCATTCTCTTGCAACCACTGTCTGGAGTTACAATGCATATGGAATGCTTGAACGCATGAACGTTCCTTTTGCTGATATCGATCTTAGCAGACTTGTCACACACACATGTACTCACTATTAACTATAATGGATTTACATACCTCTCTCTCTCTCTCTCTCTCTCTCTCTCTCTCTCTCTGTATATATATATATATATATATATATATATATATATATATATATATATATATAAAGATAGACAGATAGGTAAATATGTGTGTGTATGTGTGTGTGTGTGTGTGTTTGTTAATTCTGTTTTGCAACCTCCCTTCAAGCTGAAAGCAATCCCGAATTATAGAAAACAATTCAAAATATTTAAAACCTTATTTTTCGATGCTAGAAAAAAAAGAGTTTGCATGTAAAAAAAAAAAAAAAGGAAGAAAAAAATAGATAACCCGTGCAGTCGATTTAATTTGCTTAGAATATTGTTTGTTTTTTTCCCCCCCGAGAGGTTTTGCTGTTAATAGTTGAAATAATGGAGTTAAATATATTCTGATATTTTGTAATGGGATTTGCATGCGAGAATTTGAATGATAATGAGTGTGTATGTTGTGACGACTGGAGAGAGAGAGAGAGAGAGAGAGAGAGAGAGAGAGAGAGAGAGAGTAATGTATTCCTCCTTTCACTCCACCAAATGAAAGAATTCAGGACAGAACCCTAAGGCAAGAATAATGTAAGTAGGCGGGTAGGTGGGTAAGAAGGCAGGTAGGTAGGTAAGCAGATGTGAAGGTAAGTAGGCAGAGTGGCTGATGCGTCCGTAGATAGACAGGTTGGTTGGTTAGTTGGGTTTGTACGTGGTAGGTAGGTAGGTAGGTGGACTGTTAAGTAGCTAAGCAGTCCGCACAAAAAAAAAAAAAAAAAAAAAAAAAAGATTGGGTCGAGTCAGATCGAGTCATGAGTATTTGGGACCCGCCATTTTAGTGATCAGCAGAAGCAGTTTTACAGAAATAATTTACGCGAATGGAGTGGAGTCTCGATGCTTCATGTACGGTCAGGCTGAAATACGTGGAGGCAAGGACAGTGTTGATATTTAATGTTCGTCAGCGCCGTGTTGTATTGATATTCTCTCTTTATTCCATCTTGATCTGCAATTGCCACCTCTGCGTCTTGAATGCTGAGGGTTAACCGGAGATTAACACCACAACACCATGCTGTTCACGAAGAAGCTGATGTGGGAAGGATGTAGAGCTGTAGTGCGGTATTTGTTTTCTGTCATTGAATTTCGTGAAATAACCCCAAAAGAATGAAAATCTCCGCCAACTTATGGTGAAAGAACTATAGTAATCAGAGGCACTTAGATGATATCGTGATCTCACTACTGTGGAGAGAGGTTGCTGCTGTAATGAACTTTGAATGTAAAATTATAAGATGTTAACAGTTCCAGTGTTACACAACAGGTAATCACGTCACGTGCGCGTCGTAACTGGCATCACATTTACTAACAAAACACAGTGCAAAAACACAGCACATGTGGACATCGTGAACAAGTAACTACTGTATAGTGCGAGAGAATGTGCTCATACTGGGTAAGATCCGCCGACTTGTAAAAACACTCCCGCTGATACCAGTGCTCTAGTCCTGTATGGGACAGATCTACCATGTATTCAGTATAGACGGTGGGTGTTAGCGCCGAAGTGATGACATGTGAAGGTGTGTGGTAGCAGTAGGATTGCTGGGCCTTAAGGAACGGGCTGTTAAGTTTTTGCTCAATGTCGGACACATTATAATAAATAAATAAGTAAATAAGTATACAGTGTATATATATATATATATATATATATATATATATATATATATATATATATATATATATATATATACAGTATATATGAATGTCAGCAGGGATACATGTACGTACTGTTGGAGGTTACGTAGGTGGACGTGCAGGTGAGTACGTGGGTTTATCGGACAAAGAGAGAGAGAGAGAGAGAGAGAGAGAGAGTGCCTTCATATCTACTTCTCTATCATTCAGTTTGTCGTCTGTCCATCCTATCTTCTAATAGTTGCCCACCCATCCATTCTTCCATCCATCCATCCATCCATCTGTGTCTGTACTGTGTATCTATCTATCCGTCTACCCACCTATCTGTCTGTCGCCTATCTGTCTATCAGTCTGTGTTTATCTGTACATCTATGTATGTATTTTTTGTCTGTGTATCTGCCTATCTATCTCTCTTTCTTCCTGCCACTCTGTATATCTACCTGTCTCTGTCTATTTGCGCATGTTTTTTTTTTTTTTTTAGGCTATATTTTTATCTTTCTATCCTCTGCCAATCAATCAATCAATCAATCTATCTATCTAACTATCTATCTATCTGTATACCTGCCTTTCTTTCTTACGCACTCGTTTACCTGTCTATCTGTCCATATATTCTGTTATCTCCTATCTTTGTTTAACCGCCTGTATCTTTGCACCATCGATCCACCTATCTATTTATATCTTTCTGTTCATTCACCTCTCACCAACTATACCTGTCTAGCTATCTATTTGTCTATCCACCTGTTTGTATACATGCCTCTTTCAACACGTCTGTTTATCTGTCTGGCCATTTATCCAGCTATCTCTTATCTGTGTCTGTCTGTATCTATGCTCCGTCGATCCAGCCATCTATATCGATTTTTTATTCACCTCTCACAATATCTATACCTGTCTATCTATCTGTCTATCTAACTAACTACCTAATCTGTGTCTGTATGTCTGTCCATCTATCTATCTATCTATCTACCTATCTATCTATATATTTATCTATCTGTGTCTGTCTGTCTATCTATCTATCTCTATCTATCTTCAATATTTAAGGCTCACATTCTGCATTGCTATCAACCTTGGCTATACAAATACCCGAATCACTTGCCAGAAAGTATCGGCCACTCTCAGATCTCTTCGTGTTTGTAAACCTCTCTCGCCATGTGTTTGTGTGTTTAGACAGCGTGTAGTGTGTGTGCTTCCGTATGAGAGAGAGAGAGAGAGAGAGAGAGAGAGAGAGAGAGAGAGAGAGAGAGATGCAGCTAGATAGATGTATTACTAGATTTATTAAGGTGTGCTGTGTATATTTCTGTGTGTGTGTGTGTGTGTGTGTGTGTGTGTGTGTGTGTGTGTGTGTGTGTGTGTGTGTGTGTGTGTGTGTGTGTGTGTGTGTGTGTGTGTGCGCGCTTCCGTATGAGAGAGAGAGGGAGAGAGAGAGAGGCAGCTAGAGAGATGTATTGCTAGATTTATAGAGGTGTGCTGGGTATATTTCTGTTTGTGTGTGTGTGTGTGTGTGTGTGTGTGAGAGAGAGAGAGAGAGAGAGAGAGAGAGAGTTGTGAGCACGCGCATACACTTACATGCATATATTTGACTGACCTTCCCAGTAGCAAATACTCCAGCGTCTGAAGTACGTTGCTTTTATACAAGGAAGAAAGGAGCGAGAGAGGCCATTCGTAACATTGATATACAGACAGTTGTAATGTTCAGGCGTTACAGTTGTACGCTCCCACCAAGAATTATGGAAGGGAAAATAGAAGTCAGCCTATACCAGGACAGTATAATGAGTGCTAGGGTTTTGAAATATATAATAACATTTGTACATTTGTCCATTATTAGTACTGGTATGGCGATTAACTCCTTCGATTCGGTGACCTTTTTATTTTAATCTTCGCACCTTCAGATGACATTACTGAGCCCTGAGAGAGAAATCAGGCTGTGACGTAGTTAATGGAAGCTCTTTGTAACAACCGGCACTCTGTATAGTTTTCCCCAAATTAACAAAATCGTTTGGAAGTACAGCGTAGCAAATATTGATTTGAATAAGGTTACGTGTACACAGCGATGACAGCCTATTTTTTTTAAAAATTCCCACTTCATTTCAGCTTATAAGAAACCTTTCCTGGCTTAGGGCAGACATCTTGCAGTGGATGGGCTAAGGAAGTATAGAGAATGGAACATTGTGTTATAGTTCTTGTGCGTTAACCTGGCCCAGATGTTTCTCCGTTTCCACCTTAATTCTCGTAGCCTGATGGCAGATTAAGGCTTTTTATCCTTTCCATAGCACTTTCTTGTGACTATCGCTATGCTCTTATGGTAATGTCTTGCCACAGTTCAGAATTCAAGATGGAGCAATGTCAGTTTTAAAGTGAAAATCTTATAGTACAAGGATATATATATATATATATATATATATATATATATATATATATATATATATATATATATATACCGTAAATAAGTTTGTGTCCGTTTGTTAACCCTTTCAACCCGAGGACATCTTTTGCACTGTGTTGTAGTTAACGTCAGACTATTTATCGAACTTAGGAGACCCGTCGCGTAGTGAAGGGGTTAATTAAGGTCATATCTAATCCCATGCAGCTCAAAAAGGTTCTCGAGAGCTGAATACAAGCGTGTAGAAACAGCATGGATAACAGGAGTACACGCCATCGTGCTAAAGCGGTTAACCCCTTTTTCCTATGCCAGCAACCACCACACGATTTTATATAACCCAGGACGGACCGTTATTAGTGAAGGGGTTAAGGGAGGCTGTACATAACGCCTCCAGCTCCAAAAGTCTGTCCAAGGCTGAATGAAATCGTCTGCAGGTGGGTAGGATGGGAGGAAAAGTACGTCATTGGAGTGAAGGGGCTAAATATATATACAAGCAGTGTTTTGATGATTTAAAGTCCCTGGAAGTGAGGTGCATGTTGACTGAGTTAACTTCTGGAGGCAAGATACGGAGTTTGCATTGATTTCTGGTTATACGTCAGACGGTTTTATTTAGTTCAGAGAAAGTCCACCGCCACAAAGCAGTATTAAACTGACTCAATGAACTTCTTGGCTAGGAACTAACTACTTCACTCTGATGACGAAATATTATGATTTATTCTTGATACTCCCGGATGATTGTGTGCAGCATGGAAAAGACCCCTCGTGCTGAAGGGGTGAATGAAGGACACATCTAACCACGCCAATTTGGAAAGTCTGTCTTTATGGCTGAGTGAGACTTTGAGGGATTAGCAAGAGTAATCTAGGAAATACAGCACCAGATTCAAAAGTTAGGAGTTATGTACTTAATCTTACGCTAACTCCAGTCGACTGTGTTCATGCCCTTGACACTCCTGGCAGTCAAAGGGTCATGTGTCACCAAGCGTGTTTTAGTACTATTGACCCTTTCACTACGAGGGGATCTGTAAGCCGCGTGTAGTCATCTAATGGAACATAATACAAAGTCATCATTGTACTGAAGGGATTAGATAATTACAGACAGATAACTTTAATTACGTCCTTATAAAACTAATGTTTACTTAATAACTGGAAGCGATGCACCAAAACCTGTTACATAAAAATCAGTCATAATATTTTGCTTCACATCAAAAAGGAAGGACAGTGTTATTGCAGGTGGTGTGCCTGATGTACGTGCACAGAGCAGCAGAAGTAAATAAAGAAATAAATGAGGGTAAATAAGTAAACAAGAAGGTGAAATCAGAGAGTGCTGCATCCACGCCCTATTCGTACAGTTGGTCTAATGGTCGAACATATGATTTTTTTCTGTGACCTGGACCTTCGACCGACTGGTATAAAAATGAATTTACCTCATTCTTGCTTGACTCACAGCCCTCCCAACAAGTTCGGTCCAATCCGGTCAAAAGTGAGTTGACCTGGTCATATGACCTTGACCTTTAAGAGATTGTTCACAAAATAGAACTCCTTCATCTATGCATTTCCCTGAACCCTCCCGCAAAGATTGGTTTAATTATGATAAAAACTGTTTTAAACTGACTTTGTCGTATGGCCTTGACCTTTGGCCTCATGTTCTCGAAAGCAATAGTTCAACCTTCTAGCTAACCCTCAGTCTTTTCACCAAGTTTAGCCCAAATTAGATCACAACCGTTTTGTTCACACAGACACACACGGGGTGAACTTTGACTTTCCTTTGTGACCTTGACTTTTGGCTGACTGTTATCAAAGTGAAATCCTTTTTTTTTCTTCTTCTTCTTTCTTACCCCAGTTCCTTCCAGCTTTGGTCTAACGCGGATAAGTTAACCCTATCATGTCACTCTGACATTCTCAAAAATAAAAGATCAGCCTCTTGGCTGGCTGCCCTCTCTCCCAGCAATTTTGGTTAAATTCGAATAAAAAATATTTGGGTTATTTTATTCAAACCCAGACATATAGACAGACAGACAGACAGACAGGCACACACACACACACACACACACACACACACACACACACACACACACACACACACACACACACACACACCGAACAGAATTTTCATTCGTTTCTCTATCGCGAGCGTGGGTGTAATAGTAAGGTGGAATAAGTCAGGGTAAATTGGTAAATGCTTGAAGAGGTAAGCAGATAATTGAAGGCAAATAAGCAGAGATAAGTCAGGGTAAATAAGTTAAAATTTGCGGGCAAATGAGTAAAGAAGAAATATGGTAAAACTGGGGAAGAGTGAATAGGGAAATATAAGAAAGTAAATATGTAAATAAGTGCTAAAGAGGGCCAGGATGATGATGATGATGATAATGATGATAATGATGATAAAAAGTAAAGAAGTGGAGGTAAATCTGAGCGAAGGATAATGAAACCATCACATATTTTGGTAAAGACTGTTAGCCTTGACTTAGGTTTCCTGGGGATGTACAGATTGTGTGTCAGATGCTGGTGGTGTGTGTGGAGGAGGTAAGCTGAGAGGCTGTAATTATAAGAGAAAGGAAGGAGGGGAGAAGGAAGGATGGGGAAGGTAGGAAGAGAAATGGTGAGGAGAGGGAAGGAGGGAAGAAGAGTGGAAAGGGAGGAAAGAGAGAGATGGGCCGGGAGAAGTGGTGGTATGGAAGGAAAGAAAGGGAGAGGAGAGGGAAAGAAGAGGGAGATAGGAAGGGAAAGAGGGAGGAGAAGGAAGGAGGGAAGAAGAGAGGAAGGGAGGGAGGGAGGGAAGAAGAGAAGAAGGGAGGGAGGGAAGAAAGGAAAGAAAGAGAGAGAGAGAGAGAGAGAGAGAGAGAGAGAGAGGGAGGCAATGGTATGCATGGACGGGAAGAGAGGGAGAGGAGAGGGAAGGATAAAGGCGGTGTGAAAAGTTTGGGAGGTACGGATGGAGGAAGATAGGGAGGGAAGGAAAGAGAGAGGGAAGGAGTTGTGTGGCAGGAAAGGAAGGGAGAGAGAGAGAGAGAGAGAGAGAGAGAGAGAGGGGAAAGGGGGATGGAGGAGGAAAATAGAAAGGAAGGCAAGGGAAGAAGACAAGGCGTGAGGAAATGATGGAAGGAGGGGAGGTAAAAAAGGAGCAGAGAAGAAAACGACGGGAAGAAAGAAAGCAAGAACGAAAAGAGAAAATGAAGGAAGGAAAGAAAGAAGGAAGAAGAGAGGAAGTGAGTGAAAGCGGACAGACGAATGAGAGAAGAATAAGTGAAAGAGAGATGAACGAAGGGAGGAAGGAAAGAGAAAAGAAAGGAAATGGGTAGTCTCTCTCTCTCTCTCTCTCTCTCTCTCTCTCTCTCTCTCTCTTTCAAACTTCTACAATAAGAGTTTTTTCTATTTATATTGTGACCAAACCAATAAAAACCGTCAGAACTTAATTTTTTGAGAGAAACTTTGAGTCTGTCTGTCTGTCTGTCTGTCTCTCTCTCTCTCTCTCTCTCTCTCTCTCTCTCTCAAGGCTAATAGGTATCTTGTATGGGATAGAACTAATGTCCTTTCAGATCGATTCCCCGATAGCACGGTATAAGGAAAATGCCGTATTAGAGAGAGAGAGAGAGAGAGAGAGAGAGAGAGAGAGAGAGAGAGAGTGAGAGAGAGAGATTGTACAGGTGAATTACTCCCAGGTGTTGTATAGTGACCGTATGATCATTATACGTAGTGCTCTTGGGTCTTAGGTTGGAATCTACCAGGTCCACTCGTGTAAAATACCATTAATTTTGGCAAGGAAGGGCAAGGCATGGTATGGTAAGGCAGGGCAGGGCAGGGCAGGCAAGGCAAGAGAAGGGAAGGGAAGGGATTGGAAGGGTAGGGTAGGGTGGGGAAGGGTAGGGTAGGTAAAGGCAGCGTAGGGTAGGGTAGAGCAGAGCCGGGCACAGTAAGACAGGACTGAGTAGTGTAATGAAAACCAAGACAAGATAGGCTAGGACAGGACAAAGCAGGGCAGGGCAGGGCAGAGTAGGGCAAGGTAAAGCAGAGCCGAGCAGAGCAGAACACATCAGAGCACAGTAGGGCACGGCAGGGTAGGGCAAGACAAAGCAAAGCAAAGCAAAGCAGAGCAGAGTGAAACAGAAAAGAGCAAAGCAGAGTAGGGCAGGGCAGGGCAGGAGAGAACAGGGTAGGACAAGCGAGGGCAAGGCAGAGTAGGCTAGGGCAAGTATGGTAAGCTAGTGCAGGACAGAATAGAGCAGGATGGGGCAGCGTAAGCTAGGGTAGGAAGGGGCAGGGCAAGGCAAGGCACGGAAGGACAAGACGGAGCAAGGCAGGGCAGGGCAGGGCAGGGCAGGGCAGGGCACGACAGGTACCTCCTCCCCCCTCATCTTGGGCAGGTGGGCAGATACCATCACTAATTACCTGTTATAACCCTATGGTCATCTCCGCCATCTTGGATCATATCAGGCCCCCTACTGGCTGTGTGTGTGTGTGTGTGTGTGTGTGTGTGTGTGTGTGTGTGTGTGTGTGTGTGTGTGTGTGTGTGTGGAAGGAGGAGGGGAAGTGAAAAACGTGGAAAGAAGTTACAGTAATAATAATGGTACTACTACATGGTAGCCTGCTGCTGTTACTACTACTACTATTACCGCTACTACTACTGTCACTACCACCACTACTACTACTCCTCCTCCTCCTACTACTACTACCACCACTATTACTACTACTACTACTAATAATAATAATAATCGAAAAATGGTGATATGAATTTAGTCTCTCATCAGAAGTGTTTATAGTTCATGAGGATTAAAAAAAGGAAAAGAAGGGAGAAAGACAGATTATTGTGAAAAGGAGAGAGAGAGAGAGAGAGAGAGAGAGAGAGAGAGAGAGAGAGAAAGAGAGAGAGAGAGAATGGGGCTAGAGTGAAGTACAGGTATGTCTGCGTGTGTGTGTGTGTGTGTGTGTGTGAGAGAGAGAGAGAGAGAGAGAGAGAGAGAGAGAGAGAGAGAGAGAGAGAGAGAGAGAGAGAATCGCTTTAGCCTAGGGATAATAACTACTCATTTCAGAGGCTTACCTATCTCCTGCTCTCTCTCTCTCTCTCTCTCTCACACACACACACACACATGCACATCCTCCTCACCCGTCCTATTTTATTGCTGTCCATTTGTCTGTCTGTCTGTCTAGTCGTCTGTCTGTCTAGATGTCTGTGTCAAATACAGCCTTCATTAGCCCTATTTATCACACTGTGTTAGTCTCTCTCTCTCTCTCTCTCTCTCTCTCAAGCCATAGGTGTTTAGCCACACGCCCAAACGTTCGCCCGGACATCAACAAAACATCCGGTTCAACAGCGCGACCAAGCCCTCGCCGCGAACGGTAAGCAGTTTATTTTTATTCTCTCTCTCTCTCTCTCTCTCTCTCTCTCTCTCTCTCTCACACACACACACACACACACACACAGTAATTATTTGGAAAATTAATAAGTAATAAGTAGTTATTTTTTTTGGAAAATAAAAGCAAAAAGTAGCTGATCCTTCCCTTGAGAGAGAGAGAGAGAGAGAGAGAGAGAGAGAGAGAGAGAGAGAGAGAGAGAGAGAGATTGTTTTGGAAGTAAATGTGATCTCTAAATAAAACAGAGAGAGAGAGAGAGAGAGAGAGAGAGAGATTATTTTGGAAGTAAATGTGATCTCTAAATAAGAGAGAGAGAGAGAGAGAGAGAGAGAGAGAGAGAGAGAGAGAGAGAGAGAGAGAGAGAGAGAGAGAGAGAATTGTTTTGGAAGCAATTGTGATCAGTCTGACATAATGAGAGAGAGAGAAAGCGAGTACAAAAAACAACAGACCTATTGATTTATTCAACTCTTACTGAAGAGATTATGGCTGTAGAATGTACAGTGCACTACCCTGTGAGTCGAAGCCTCGAGAAGAAGATGCAAGCCAAGAAGAATATTGTTCACCCACCTGTCCCTCCACGCAAAGCCAGGTGATCTAGGAAATGAAATGTAGAGAGTCTGTGAAGGAAACTAATGAAAAGGAGAGATGTCAAAGAAAAACAAATGTAAACAACTTTTCGGTAAGGGGGTGGGGGATTGGTCTTGGGTAGAAGAGCGGACCTAAGCCAAAGATCCCCAATGGCAACGCAACCTCAGACTCCTCAGTGTCCGACTGGCTGCGAGAGGGTGAGGTCATGCGCTCCCATCTCCTGGTCACCCTGAGAGAGTCCTTCGAATCCATCGCATTTAAGGAATTTTTGAACGGCTTTTGAATCATTTGAGGTGATTTTGAGGAAGAAGGGTAGCGCGAGTGATTTTGGGTAGTGGTTGCTTGTTGGTGGTGAAAAACATTTAGAAAATTGCGACATCAAAAGGAAATGGTGCAAAAATCGAAATTGGACCTAAGCGGATTTGTGATGTACAGTTACCTCTTTTTCTTAAAGAAGGTTTTGAAACTTGAGGAAACGTTTTAACGCCTGGGACAGCATATGGTGGTGAAAAAAGTGAAAAAATTTGACCTTTTCACAACACGTGTTAAGAGAATTTCAAAACTTAAGAAGCCGAAAACCACTTAAAACACTATTTTGTTACTAAAAAAAATGAGTTAAAATATAAACTGAAATATCAGCCGTAAAAATAAGCCTGAAACTTACTGAAATTTGGAATATTACGAAGTGAAGCAAATAGTACTGAAACTGGATCTTGGATCATCGTTGACAAGTTTGAAAAACTCAGAAGGTACTGTACATAAAATTTTGATAAATTTTTCTAAGTTCACTCTCACACATTTTTACATTCATATATGTTTCAAGTGTGTATGAGAGAGAGAGAGAGAGAGAGAGAGAGAGAGAGAGAGAGAGAGAGAGAGAGAGAATTTTGGCATTTTATGCTATCGGAAATGGCTACGTAGGGGAGGGGGCATTGCTGTATGTTCCTTCAAACCCCACGAAAGATTTTAATGCACCTCATCATTTACAAACAGAAAAACGCAGCAAGATAGATTATTTTGATGAATACTGCCCCAGGGGAAGTAAGAATTAGTCGGTGCGTAGTGAGAGTGGGCATGGAAATAGATTAAGTGAATTGCATGGGATATTGTATGCTCTTTAAATGTTAAGTGCAATGCCTTTATATTTAGTATGGTTGGTATGATGGGTAGTTATGGGTTTTGATGTTGTATGGTAGTAATGTTGGTTTTAACTTGGTGGTGGTGGTGGTGGTAGCTATGGTGGTTGATGTATTGGTGGTGGTTGATGTATTGGTGGTGGTTGATTGCATTGGTGGTAGTTGCGGTTATGATGGCCTGGTTTGGTGTGGTTATGGTTGTGATGATAGTAGTGGCAGTGCTAGTGGTGATACCAGTAGTGTTGTGCTGGTGATCGTTATTGACAACACATGAATGAAATTGCAGGAGGAGTAGTCTAATTGGTGTGGTGGTAGTACTAATAGTGGTAGTAATAGCCTAATTGGTGTGGTAGTAGTAGTAGTAGTAGTGGTATGTGTTTTAGTAGTGGTTGTGAAAATTTTTGTGGTTTTAGTTTTAGTAGTAACAGTGGTTGTATCAGTAGTGGTAATGTTGATAATTTTAGAAATATTGTAATTACAGGTATTTGTTGGCCTGTTGCTTTTTATCCTCATTATTTGCAATTATTATTACTACAGATAGCTTATTAGTTTTGCTTAATTATTCGTGTTGTATAAATAATAATTTGATATGGTACGGTACTGCTTTATTATTATTGTTATTATTATTATTATTATTATTATTATTATTATTATTAGTGACCCTATTCTTATTATTTACCCTGAGTTACTCCTACATATAGTGAGTAAGTCTCCATATATGTCACTCTTCCTCTCAACGCCCTTCATACATTCGGTATCTCATGTCTTTGTCTTTCTCACCCTGTCTGTCTGTCTATCTGTTTGTCTGCCCATATTTATTTTATGTATAGCCTGTCAGTCTTTCTTCATGTGTCCGTCTGTCAAGCTTTGGTCAGCTTCCCACATTGCTATTTGTCTCTATCGTGACCATCTTTTTTCCTTTGTCTATGTATCAGTCTTATTACTTACCTATGTCTATTTTGTACCTGTCTAAGGTCTGTGAATCTTTCGTTTTATCTACCTGTCTTTCATCATTTTCTGCTTGTCTGTTTTTAATATATATGTATACTTACCTCTCTATTTCCGTCTGTCTAGGCTATATCTCTCTATATATCCTTTTTGTGTTTATTTCCATTTGTGTCCTGTCTGTCCAAGTACCGGTACGGTACTCGTATATGCGGTCTACAAATAGTGTTAGCCTTATCTACAGTCATATATCTTCCATGACTGTATAGTTATTGTTTCTGTATGTTTCGTAATTAAATGTACGGAATATTAGCCATCCGTATGTCCTCTGTAGGTCTGTTTATCTATATCTGTCCTGCCCTATCAGTAGCTATCCCATGTTTATCTACGGGTTTATCCATCTTTTTATGCCGTATATAATTGTTTTTTCCTCACTTCTGTTTATAGTACGGTAATCTCTGTTGCTTATCTTTTTTATTTATCAACACGGTAGTAGTATTTGCATCAATCTGCATTTATCTGTTCATGTTTCTACGTTATCTTAATATCTATCTGCCTATCTGGTTGTTGCTCACTTCATTTTCGTTACCTTCTCCCCCTCTCTCTCTTTCTTTCGTATCAGAGAGAGAGAGAGGAATGTGGGAGAGTCGACCGCTGCTTAAAAATGCAGGGCGTCTCCTTTGCTTTTTGAATATTGGTGTTACAAAGACTCAGAATCACATTAAGTATCAGGTTACACGCGCTATCCCCCACCCTGTAACCTATTTGTATTTTACACTTGTTTACTGCACGATTTTTGTGGTATTTTGGGAAGCTACGTGTGTGTGAATGGCATAGCTGGTGGGATGGAGGTTTGAGATTTCGAAATTTGGGTGATGACTTTGTGGATGGTACCGTTCGCTGAATAATGCCAGAAATTCTTAATAACTTCAACCTGAGGACTTGATGTGTTGATTTGTATTGTTGTTATTTCTGGACGATTTAATTCAGCATTCGGGAGAGTTCTTGTAGTGAAGGGGTACATGAGACTGTATTCACCTTCCCCAGTTCGAAAAGTCACCCCAGGATTGAATGAAGAGATAGCAAGAACAAAGTTAAAAAGTACGTCGTACGATAAGAATGAATGTGTTAAGAATGAGTTATAGTGAATGGATGTATGAATGAAAGTTTGAATAGTCGTGCATAGGTGCGCGAAAGGGAGATTTTTGAAGGCTTCAGTGGTGAATGAAAGGATGAATGACCAATTGAATAATCCACTCTGTTGGTGTAGTGTGGATGGCATAATTAGTAGGACGGAGGCCGGTATTATCGAAGGCATGAATGATAAGTGAATGCTGTAGCCTGCGGGGATGGTGCCGAAAATTTGAAAGGTTTCAGTGATGTGTGAATCACTGTGTGCGTGTAGGTCGAGGCTTACGAAGGCTTGACTGATGTGTGAAGCTGTGAATGGATGTCTTCGTGTGGGATGCAGCTGAGATATGAGAAGGTTTGAATGCTGAGTTAATGGGTGTGTGAAAGGGATAGGCAGTGGGATGGAGCTGAGATGGTACTGCATGGCTTGATTGATGGGGGGACTGCAGGTGGTAGCAGTTTCACTGACCACTTTGTTGATAGGCTTCTTTACTTACTATTGGGCTTTCCCTTTCCTGTTTCTGGATCCTTTCTGTATCTCTTGATGTACCGGGTGGTTATTGTGATTATTATTATCATTTGGAGAGAGAGAGAGAGAGAGTACCATTAGTCGAAAACTGGATGATGATGATGATGATGATTGTAATAGTCACACGTGGGGATATGGGAGAAAAAGAAAAGTACCGTCCAAGTATTCCTTGCGTGTTGTTGCCAAACGTGCTTAAATGATCGGCAGTGCGGGAAGGGAAATAGTTAAAATGGTCCCTCATGCAAAATCCTAAAATGGTACGGTAATATTGTTCTCTGTACTGTAGTTTTTTTTTTTTTTTTTTTTTGTTATAAGCTTTGTATTTTATTGCAATTGGTGAGTAGGCCCAGTTAGAGTACAGGGGGAGGGTAAGAGAGTGGAGTGGCTGGAAAAGAAGGGGAGCAAAACTACCAGAATAAAGGAGAGTATATGCTGGTGAATGGGGAGTGAGAGACTAGTATGTATGAGAAGGAGGTGGTCGTTAGAGAGGAAGCAGAGGAGCAAGGCTAAGGAGTAACTTAGCTGTATGGAGATCGAGAATGAAGGTGGAGGGGATGGTCGAAAGGGGAGAGTAGGGCCAACAAAAAGGTGTGAAAGCATGTGGAGCGAATGGAAAGTGAGAGTTTGACCTTAGAGTGTATGAATGAGGTGGTTGGGAGGAGGAGGGTAAGATCAGCATCAGGGGGAGGGAATATATGGGGTGAATGGAGAGTGAGAGATTGATTACGAGTGTAAGAGTATGGCTGTTGTAAGAGAAAGACCAAGAATAATGTGGGAGAGTTCTGATATATGGAGAGTGAGAGAGTTCGAGAATGGACTGTTTGGAAAGAGAAGAGTCAGATCAAAGACAAGGTGGATGAGTGTCAGTAGGCTATACGGAGAGTTAAGAGAACTGACCAAGAATAAGGTGAGGGGTAGATACAGAACTGAGTGGAGAGTGAGAGACTGGCTAAGGGGGTGGTTGAAGGGAAGGGAGGAGAGGAGTAGGGATGTGGTATATGGTGGGAGAGTATATTAAGAGGAAGAGTGGTGTGTCGTGGGAAGAGGGGCCGTTAGAAAGTAGCTATGGAATAGGGACAGAAATGCTTGGAGATTCCCTTGTCGAGGACACCCCTGACAGCATGCGGCGTCAGGTAATAGGCAGATAGATAGATGCCGTAGGCCGTAGGGTATATAGACAGATAAGTTACAGATGGCGACTGCTGTTATATTTGTAGATATTTGTATTATCCTTGGCAGATTTGATTTCTGGATTAATTCTAACCTCCTCATTCCGAATCTACCAGAATAGACATTAGCAATCCCTTTCTATAGCCTACCATAACGTCTTACATTCTTGCTACCGTCAGACCATGTAGTTCATCTTAGGGAAGAGTTGGCGGTGAACGCTTTATTCAACCCGTTTCCGTTTCTTAAGGCCATTGGTTTCCATTTATACCAACCAGTTTCACTTCTTACACTAACCAGCTTCTCTTATATCACGTACCAGTAGCCTAGTTTCTCTTCTTATATAACGCATTTTTCCCTCCTAACCTCCCAGTTTCTCTATGTCAAATACTTTCCCTTTGTCATACCAAGCAGTTTCTCTTCTCGTCAGCCAGTTTCTCTCATATTAGCCTAGGTGGATTTCCGTTTTGTCGTTTCAGTGCCAGGAATAGTACTGATGAATGAATTATCATCATCATCATCATCCACCTACCCTTCCTAATTTCCACCTAATAGATGAGACGAAGTAAGATCCACAAAGGAAGAGAAAGCATTAGACTGTGAGAACACTGTATATCAAACAGCATACCAGCCACACAGTGATTCAGACCTTCGGAGTCCTGGCCCAAACTCGCAAGCAAAACTATGTGTAATTAATTTTTTAACAAATGCGTTTTCCTTAGATCACGCCTGTCGGGTAAATTCTTTACGTCTTCTGCCAAGGTAAAGAAAGGCGTACCAATATATGCTTCGCTATTTACCATACTGTAATTTGTTTGTTATGGGGGTAGCCTATGACAGTTTGGCCTCGTCTTGGGCTTCTTTTGCTACCGTATGTTTTGTATTATGTCTGGCGAAAAAGCAGTTTTATGTAGCTCAGGGGAGACCTCGTTGTGAAGGGGAGAGATACCGTGCTGTTACGTTCATGACATTTTATGTAGCTTCTGTTAGGGGAAACCTTATGGTGAGAGGTTAGTAGATTTTTTTTTTTTTTTTTTTTTTTTTTTGTCAATCTCAGACAACATTGTTCAGCTTAGCAGTGGCCTTTCTTCCTCTGACGGTTAAAGAGTGTCACATGACTTTTTTTTTTTTTTTTAATTTACAGTTTTATTGTGGATAGCCAACCAAAAGACTACCATATTCCTCCTCTCTTCCTCTGAGGGATATGTTTAGATTCTTACACTCAACTCCATCTGTTGACTGTAATCCTAACAGACAAATTTCCTGTGTTGAACAGTGCTTCTTCTTTAGGCTAATCAGGCTGCACTTTTGCACCTAGCACTATCCGTTGTTTGACAGAGTAGCCAATCAGTTCCAAGTTTTATATGAATTACGGTACTGTACATTTTAGACCCCTTCAGCGCGAGGACGTTTTTTCATCTTGTTCTAACAAACATCAGCCAATTCTATGCATCTTATAAGAGTAGCCAAGTCGTGAAGGGGTTAATTAAGGGTGTATCTATCATTTGTACGAGACGTCTATCATAAGCTGAGTAATCAGAAAGTAGCAAGAATGACAAAGACGTCACCATTTTTTTTTTTTTTAACACCCTGCTCCATCTGTTGACTGCAATCCCAAACAAACCGCCAACACCAACCCATCACAACAAACCAGGCCAAAAACATTACACCTCCCACCCTTAATCACTGGGTTAATCGTCGACCCATTAGGCACCCATTACCGAACCCCCATTAAAAGTGTAATCACCTGAGTGGAGGCCGGGAAAAATAATGGGAGAAATTAAAGGGATAGGGTTCCATTTAAAAGCAAATTTAATTCATCCAGTTAGGTATTCCATTTCGGCCGTTTTTTATGATGTGGTTTAATAGCTTTTTGCCGCTGGAGGTATTAAATGGTATTGGAATTAAATTTTGGATGTATTGGAGATTAAAGAGGGCCAGATATATTTATACTTCTCTCTCTCTCTCTCTCTCTCTCTCTCTCTCTCTCTCTCTTGCATTTTCCGTAACCACATGTACGGTAGCTATATACAGTTTTTGCCACAACAATCACTTTCGTCACCGCTGCAACTTTTCTACCGTGACATAACTACATCACCAATATACACCCACCACAACTACTATTTTTCTAACACATACAACTGGGAGGGCCACCGTTACCATCACCCCACCACAACTACCACTGTCCCACCACGGCTACCTCAACAAATGCTACTGTTATACCACAAACTACCACTTCTACCACAATTACCACCACAGCTACCACCATTCTACCACAGGTATCACTATTTTATAACAACTACAACCACGTCTGTCACTATCCTACCATAACTACCACAACTGCCACCGTCCTACCACACCTACCACCCCAGCTACAACTAATGTCGCAGCTACCATTTATCAGCCACAACTACCAATCGGGGTAATCCATAAGCGCTGCATTACAATCGATATACATGTCTGCCAGTAGCTACCCTATCTGTTCAGCGCATGTACGCAACCGCTCTCTCTCTCTCTCTGCTTGCATTATTCTCACTATCTCTTCATTTACGCTTACTTGTCATTTTCGTCTCGCTTTCTCCCGTTCATCTCTCGCTTTCTCCCACCTCTCTCTCTCTCTCTCTCTCTCTCTCTCTCTCTCTCTCTCTCTCTCTCTCACCTACTCATCCCACCGCCTGCCATTGGGGAAACAGCCACTGTCATTCGCGGGTTCGATCCTTGGACTGATGGTATGGTCGGGCGGGGTATTGGATGGGTTTAAAGAGGAGCTGGTGGGTCTCTCTCTCTCTCTCTCTCTCTCTCTCTCTCTCGTCCAAGTTCTTTCCTGCTCTTCCATCCCTTTTGCTCTTTCTCATTGGTTTTTCAGTTCCATTTACCTTCCCTCTTCCCCACCTCTCTCTCTCTCTCTCTCTCTCTCTCTCTCTCTCTCTCTCTCTCTCTCTCTCGCTGCTGTTAGCCCATTTTCCCCTTTTCTCAGTCCTTTCCCCTCCTTCTCTCCCTCTCTATCAGTTTCTCTCATTGTTTTTTCCGTCACATTTTCCCCTCACCCCTTGTGTGTGTGTGTGTGTGTGTGTGTGTGTGTGTGTGTGTGTGTGTGTGTGTGTTTACCCTCTCATAAAAGAAGATGACGGTGTATTCATTCAGGTGTAATTTGTAAATATTGAAATTCCTCCCCCCCCTCCTCTCTCTCTCTCTCTCCCTCCCTCTCTCTCCTAGCATCAGAGTTTTATTTTGCTCTCCTACTATCTTTTTCTCAGAGTTTCATTTTTAGGCTGTTTCCGTCTGTCTACTTCCTTTTTATACTTACAATACGTGTGGCGTAAAACATATGGGCCCGTATTCTCGTAGGGTCAGGAGGCTCCCTAGCACCTCCTTAGCGATTCATTTTTCGGAAATGGCTGGTTAAAATCCTTTTGTCCGTTATTTATGCAGAAAATGACGGTGTTTGAAGGATTAATGTAACACATTGTAGAACGGTAAGGTGTAATAAGCAAAATAAATCGCGCAGGAAAAGGTGTTAGGGAGCTTCCTTAACCGATCAAAGTACTGGTCTTGGTATGTACGAGTATGAGCCGCGCGGTTTTGTTGTTGTTGTTGTTTTTAGAGAAAGTTTATTTTTATCTTCACCTTTCGCTCTTACTGTCCACTGTCTAATATAAAATGCCCGTCTGCACAGTGTATACTCCCGTTGCTTTGCCCCCTAACTGCTGACCGTCCCACCCACTCCACCCACCACACCCACACTTGACGTTCCTGGAGCTGTACAGTATTTGTATAGGATCCTAACCAGCTTCACAAGAAACAGCATTCCGTAAGAGTTAACCGCTGTCGCACATTGTTTTGCATGTTGTATTTTGCCGCTTTAATCGTCCCGTTATATGCTTGTGAAGTGTTGGCTACCTGAACGAGTGGCCACGAAGATGTGTACGGTACAAAGAAGCCTGTACGACTTGAGCTTTGGAGAATCTGTCATCCACTCACTCGATGTAGTGCTGCTCTCGGGTGACTGCTCTTTCCTCTCTTCCTTCTTTCTTTCCGTCCCCTCTCTCTTTCATTCTTTCCTCTTCCTTATGCCCACGGTTGTCTACACTCCCTCTTCTGTCTTTTTTTCCCTTCATTCTTCCCTCTTCTGCATATGGGTGACTCTGCACTGAGTGACAAGCCAAATGATTTACTGTACACCAGGAAACCATTTACTACGCTGGGTGTTAAACCATATAACCAAATTATGGCGCCTGGTGGTTTAGTGGATAATTAAGGCGCTCCAGTCGGATTGAGCCTGTGCAGGTTTCCATATTCAAGGGGTGGTTGGGGTTTATTGCTCACGTAATGCCACTCAGGGATGAGTGAGGCTGGTCAC
>NC_137010.1:19327329-19344829 GCF_032717465.1 Coenobita brevimanus | reverse complement strand
GACTACGAGGATTTATCACACCAAAATAAAACCGTCTGTATGGGTGAATGGATTGGTACCGTACCCATGTAGAGATTAAGGAATAGAAGTGTTAAGGTCGAATGAAGATGTAGGAAGCTGGAATAAATGCCAGACGATTGACACCATGACCGTAGGGACTTTTTCTCACAAAATCGTCTGGGGTTAGACTCAATAAAATAGTGCTTTGTGAAAATTGTAGCAAACTGCGATCCATAACGTCTTTGTTTTAAGACAGAGATTTTTAACACGTCCAACTCAGTTGAAAACCAAATGTAGTCAGACTGGAGGGTTGATTTGGTTAGTTACTGGGGAAACCCTTTCCTACCTCATAACTGAGAGTCGTATGCTTAAACCTTAAATCGCAAAGTGGAATGCAAACCCCTAAATCTTTAATGTCAATTTTGGAACTCTTGTGGTTATTAAGTATGGTTAGCCTGCATCCCTCATTACAGAGTGCAGACGGCAGCAACACAGGAAGGCTAAATACATTCCATATCACCCACCTGCCTTAGAAATTATCGTCAGAAATAGGGACCGTACATTCCACTTTGGTGTTTAATGGTCAAGTTTACAAGCATAAGATTTTTATTGTATTTCATGGAGCCACGACGTAATATTTTAGTTGCGGAGATAGCCCAGTTCCTTCAGGTGAAAACAGACGGACTCTGGTATAAGGGAAGATACCAGATGATTAAGCCCTTGACTGCCAGGATTTCTTTCAGGTGAGCATAATAGGCTGGTGTATGGGTAAGCAGAGTAGTGGCCGTGTGTGTGAAGGCAGGCATGAATACTGATGCTGTAGGAAGCTGTGGTCTGGAGTAAGGGACAGATAACTGATGATAAACGCGCTAAGTACTGTCATTTTTCCCCGCTTAACAAGATGGTTTGGTGTTTGCCTGAGTGAAATAACTTGGGTCGTATTCTAGGTGATATTGTTGGCTTTGTAGCACTTTTCACTCAGCGACTTACGATGTTTAGCCTTTTGACTGCAAAGTTTTATCATTCCGAAACAAAACAGTGGTGTTTCGGAAAAAAAATATATAAATGTACGAGTATATAACAAAGAAAGTTAACCGAAGTACTTTTTAGTGAACGATCAATGATGGTGGGTTAGTTTTAGTTATGTTAGGAATATGTAAGGTAGGGTTAAAGCAGGAATAGGGCCGGATTTTTAGGGCTAGGGGCGGTCAAGTTAATTACTAGGAGGTAGATAGATAGACAGATGGATAGATAGATAGACAGACAGATAGAGACATTCTCTCTCTCTCTCTCTCTCTCTCTCTCTCTCTCTCTCTCTCTCTCTCGAGAGAGAGAGAGAGAGAGAGAAAGAGAGAGGGAGATTAGGATATGTAGTATTATAACAGGAGTGATCAGGATACTAACAATTATAAGGCAGTGAAAATTATACCCCTTCCCCCTCCCCCATCCTCTCCTCCCACTCCTGTATTTTCTTCTCGCCCCTCCACTTTCCCCTTTCCTTCATCCCCTCCCTATCACACCTCCATCCCTCCTCTCCCCTCTCTTCTTTACTCCACTGTCCATCGCTATGTATCCCCTCCTCCCTCTATCCTTCCCTTCCCATCCATTCCTTTCCCCTCCTGCCTACACAGCTGTTTCTCTCCTCCTCTGTCCCCTCTTTTTTCTTTCTCTCTTTCCCCTTTTTTCCTCCTTCCTCAGTCTCCCTTGCATTTTCTCTCCCACCGTTCCATCCTCACTTCCAGTCTCTTCTTTGTCTCCATCTGTTTCTGTTCTGCCATCCTCTTTAACTCTTCTTTAGCCCATGCCGTCCTCCTTTTTCATCGTCTTTCCATCTTTTCATCCCTCCCTCTCCTTCCCTTAACCCTCCCCTCCCCTCCTTTCCCCTCCCTTCCCTTCCCGTCCCTCTCTTTTTCGTACTGCATCTTCTTCCATTATTCTTTTCTTATCTCTTCCTTCCTTTCCCCCTCTGCGTCCTTCTCTCTCTCTCTCTCTCTCTCTCTCTCTCTCTCCCTGGCCAAACGAGTCCTTCATATAATACTGGTAGTTGAGATAATCGCCTAATTGTGATAATGTTGGTAATGTTGGTAGTTGTGGTTAGGTTGGTAATTGTACTGATGGTGATAATGGTAGTAGTGTGTGTTTAGTTTAGGAAGCTGTGGTGATGTTGGTAGCGGTGGTGGTAATGTTGGTAGTGGTGTAAATGTTTAAAGTTATGATGAAAGTGATAGTAGTAATGATAGTGATAGTGATAATGCTATTTTTGGTAATGTTGATAAGATGTAGGAGTGGAGGAGGGGCAAGAGGAATAAATAATGAAGTGGAGGAAGGATGGTGAGAAGGGGAGATGAAAGAAGGAGGATTAATATAGGGAGAGGGGAGAACGAGAGAAGAGATGGGAATGAAAGAGGGAGAGAAGAAGAATGAAGGGAGGAGGGAGGGAAGAATGAAGGGAGGAGGAGAAAAGGGGAGAAGAAGGAGACTGGGGTGAAGGGAAGGAGAGATGTCATGTGAAAGTAACAGAGGGAAGAGGAAGAAGGTATGGAGTGAGGGGAAAAGTGGGGTGGAGGACAGTGAGGAAAAAAAAAAAAGGTAAGGGAGAGGGAGAAGATGTATGTAATGGAAAGAAGAAGAACCAGGAGTGTGGAGGGGAGGGGATGGAAGAGGGATGAGGAAAGGGAGGGGAGATAAGTGGCGAGGGAAGGGGAGGGGAGGGGAATGGAAGGAAGGGGAGGGGAAGAGAAGGAAAAGGAGTAGTGAGGGGAAGGAAACGAAGAGGGGGAATGAAGGGAGGTTAGGGGATGGAAGAGCGAATGAGGTGGGAGAAGGGAAACACGTAGAAGAGGGGATGGGAAGGAAAATGGGAGACGGCTGGAACGGAAGCGACAGGATGGGGGAGAGATCAACAAGGGAGGAGGAGAGGTGAGAAGAAATAGAAGAGTAGGAGGGGTTGGAGGAAAGGAAAGCAAGAGGTGAGTACTGAGGGAGGAAAGGAAGAAAAAGAAAAGGAAAAGGAAAGGAGGAGGCAAGTAGAGGAGGGATGAAATGAAGATTGGAAGAAAAAAAAGAAGAGGAGGGGAGAGGCCAGAAAAAAGGGGAAGACAAAGGTAAGGAAAGGAGGGGGAGAATGGAGGGGAGACGGAAGGAAGAAGAGAAGAAAAAATGATAGGAGAGAAAGGAAAGGAGGAGAGGAGAGCTGGTAGGGTTGGAGGAGGAGGAGAGGAGAGCTGGTAGGGTTGGAGGAGGAGGAGGAGGGGAGTGTTACCTCATTTAGTTTGGAAGGGGGAGTGGGGAATGGGGGTGATGCCATTGTTATCTATTGTTCTCTCTCTCTCTCTCTCTCTCTCTCTCTCACGTTCAGTATAATGCAGTAATTAAGGTAAGTCAGTATATCAACATTTAGAATTTTAGGGAGAGAGAGAGAGAGAGAGAGAGAGAGAGAGAGAGAGAGAGAGAGAGAGAGAGAGAGAGAGACCCATTGACCCTTCCAGTACGGTCGACCACTTCACTCCGATGACTTATTTTTCGGTTTATCCTTGGTACCTGCAGACGATTTTCTTCAGCTCAGGAGAGACGTTTCGAACTGGAGGGGTTAGAATTGGCCAGCATTATTACCGTAACCCCCTCAGCACATACGGTCCCTCCTGAGTTGAGTAAAGTCGCTTGTAAGTAGCAAGAAAAAGAAAAGCAGTAAAATAAATAGTCGGACTGAAGATGTTAAGGCTTTAAAGATTAGGTATTCATCCTGACCCTTGACGATTTTATTCAGCCATACAGGGACCCTTGGAGTGACGGGATTGTTATATTGTAGTAATTTCATTTTTACTTGACTGAAATTTTCGATGTTTTGCCGCTGATGACGGCTTTGCATCCTGTCCATAGCACCTGTTTGGGACTGGCGCTGGCGCTATGTCAATTTCTTGTTACAGCTGGTCCTTGAAGAAGGGGAGATAACACCAATAGCCCAAGTTCAAGTGAAATGAGTTTAACAGACATCAGTTAGTCCAGTAAAGAAAAAAGTTGATCCTTTTGTGAAAACTCGAGTACCGGTAATTAAATATGTAATTAGATACGGTACTAAATGTGGACACGAAGAATGGCAATAAATAAATAAATTGAATAAATAAATTAATGAATGAATGAATAAAAAAAAAAAAAAATGAATATTTGATCAGTAGACCCTACTGGCAGCTAAATTGTTCGTATAAAATTTTACCAGTAAGAAGTTAGTACATATGTAAATATAAATAAATAAATGCATTAAATGAATAAATAACTAAATAATTTGTGTGTGTGTGTGTGTGTGTGTGTGTGTGTGTGTGTGTGTGTGTGTGTGTGTGGTCAGAAAGATTGAATACACAAGGATGAAAGGTTTGTGTATCTTTGTCAACTTTGAAGTTTGAGCAAATGCGTTACAGTGTTGGAGGTTCTAAGTGTAGGATAGAGCAGAGAGTTCGGGGGTTTGGTTGATGAGTGGATAGAGGTGTCGATTTTGGTGGGTTCTGCAGTCATAGTTCTCCAGTTATAATTTCCTGTTCCTGGATTATACCCACGTTATTTATTATATTGTAGTTATTCCACCTGAACTTGGCAGACATACTCGTCCATTTCCTGCTTCCTGTACCTTGTGGCAGTAGACAATAATACTCTGGCTCTGCATCATATTCATTGCACTTTTTCATGACCTGGACAATATTTTACTGTAAACTTCTTGTTACAGCTCAGTAATGGAGATGAAATAAAACAGTTTTTACCGAGAATAATGTGGACACAGTATAGTGGGAATTAGTTAAGGATGATGATCACTAAAATGAATCATTTCCAGGAGAAAGCTGTGAAATCATATGCTAATGAGAGAGAGAGAGAGAGAGAGAGAGAGTGTAAGACTATGGCAAAGCTACTGCCAGTCACGTAAAACAAGAGATGCACGTGGAGGATGGTAGGCTGGGAAGCCATTGCCATAGTCCATTCACACCCTTTCGTGTCATGCTTTAATCCGACTACCGCCAGACAAAAAAAAAAAAAAAAAAAAAAAAACTAAATGGCTTATAGCCCACCTCACTTTACCCATATGGACAATTTTGGTTTGTTTTATTCCGATACATCCAGACGATTTTGGTCAGCTTCAGAAAAACCTCTTACCATTTTTTAAAATTGAAACCTCAGTAACCTCAGTACGTCCCATTCAGATCTCTGTATCTTATCCTCCTTTTCTGACCTCCGCCTGACCGTTTTATTTAGTTACGGAGAACATCAAAACAGAATAGTATATGTTGGAAATGGTGGGCAATTGGAGGTGTCTCGTCGTCCTACTTTTGGCGCCAGTGATAGGTGTAATTTTTGTGTTTTCTCCCATTTTTCTCTCCGGATTCTACCCATCCCATTTATAACAGCGGCAATAGAGCTATGATAATAACTAATCATGAATTTCGAAGAGACGAATGACAGCGAATGGAGGTGTGGCTAACATTTCACTGCACACTGTGGTGATAGTTCGCCTACTTGTGTTTTCCTTTTCGTGTTTCTGGATGCTGCTAACCCTGCTTATGAGTGACGCCACCCCTTTCACGTTACCACACTGGCAGGCGCGTATATAGATAGGGAACCTAGATGGAATGGTGATGAAGTTTATAGGATTTTTTTTTTTTTTCCCTGTAGCCGTAAGTGAATAACATGTTTTGACACTTGATCAAGCGCTACACGACTGTATTATCTTCAAATGTCAGAGGTCGAATTCAGAAAAAGACAGAACATGAGCCAAAAAAGTGCATATCGTCCGTTTGAAAAAAAAAAAAAGAAAAAAAAAAATCCAGTCTGCCAACACGGGGTCAGATAGAACATGTCTCGTAAAATCGTAACGAATTCGCACAACATTTCCCGACGGACGATCAAAACTAGTTTCCTGCAGGCCTTATATCTGAGCTACTGGCCACCTGTGCCATATTGGTTCCAGAGGCACCTTATTCGGGGTTGTGAGTTGTATTTTCGTAATGTTTATGTGGCTGTAACGTGAGGTTACGCCATTTTGGTTCCAGTGGTGGTCATATAAAGATTGCAGACACTCATGTATACACAGCTGAGCCAAGGCTGTAGGGTGCATGTAGGTCCAAAATGGCGTCGTTGCCCAGTATAGTACCTTGCAGGCCCGAGGGCGGAGGAATACCACCGTCACTTGAACTGTCGTGATCCGCCGATAAAACAAGTTCGTAAACCTTGCTTCTCCCTGAAGGTACACTTGCATTTGGTTTATGGTGGCTTTCCTTATATGCTTACCGTACCTTCGTATCCACGCCAGGTCTCTCAGCCGCGTCTTAATGAAATATTTACCGAAAATGGAGTGATATTATGAGAGATGAAGGTGGGAAGATGGCGGAGTGGGTTTTTGTGTATTCCTCCGCATTGTGCCAGATCTTTCACAGCTCCTAATTCTCAAACGCGCTTCGTAAAGGCGGTTTTTGTGGCTGTTTTGAGTTTATGACGAGCCTTCAGTTGTTATAACCCAAGTTTTTGCTCCGGAACGAGTAAGTGCAGCTGTAGCGAGAGATAGCTCTCCATCTCTCTCTTTCTGTCTCTCTAGTTTTGTGTACAGGAGTTGATTCGTGGAACTAAATGCCCGACTTTTACGAGCTTTTCTGCCACTAACATTTGCCTGACTTGTTCTGCATTGCTACCAGTTTATATTTAAAGTCCGGGGGTTAAATAGCGCTAGTTAGTTGAGCATGAAGGTGGAAGGGAGGACTGCAGTTGACTTAAAAAGGTGCTTGGAAAGTCGAGAAGGCGGACTCGGATAGGAAGGAAAGAAGACTGATAAGGGGCTGCCTGGAGGTCTCTTTTGTCACGACCACCCTGGATGAACTCGGGGATTAGACGCCCGGCAATAGATGAAGAGATAGAGCAAGACCTTATTCAGAATTATGTTTCGGGGAGGGGGGGGAGGGGAGGGGGGAGGCGTGGTGTTGGCTGTAAAGGGATGGAGACAGCGTGAGATCAAATTAGCCCCACCCCCTTCCTTCTCCTCCTCCTTACGTTGTTTTTATGGGTAAATCATGAGAAGAAAAGATGAAATAATTACAGTAATGATAATACCGTACAACTACTACTACTACTACTACCACCACCACCACCACCACCACCACCACTACTACTACTACTACTACTGACAGCACTGAAGATAATAATAGGAAGAGAGGAAGAGGAAAACATGGAGAGGAATTGTATGAAAAATGTTATTCAACCTAAACTTTTTTTTGGGGGGAAATAAACCGTATCGTTACCCCGTGTTGTGGTGAACTTAATGTGTACCAAGTACCTTTTCCTTACCAGTTCGTTCTTGTGTACTGTGAACACTGTTTCCATAGCAGCCCTTTCACACGCTTTTGTCAAGCTCCTTTGAGTCATGGAAAATCATTGTGTGACAAATGCTTGAAAAGATATGAATAACTAAGAAGAGAATATAAATATATATATTTGTGAGATTATAGTTATCCTACCGTACACATTCTGCTTGCTTTCTTGATTCTGTTTCTCGAATCGCGATTCCCCCTCCCCCCCAAAGTATTGTAATAAACAGGATAGAGTTATGGATGATTATGGTGATGATTAGTCTGCAAAACAAATGGTGAGGAAGAAATGGTAAGGATCCTTCTGAAGTTCACAAGAAAGCTGTCCTTCCTCTAACTTGGCTGTGTCCCTAAAGCTTTTATTATTCTGTTACGGTCCTGGCAAGGGTTAGGGTTTTGTATATACCTGGGCACTTTTAAGAATTTCGTTGGGACAGTTTCGTAGGGGAATGTTAAATTAGGCAGGTGTATAGAGATGGATGGATAATTATATAGGTAAAGCCAGATAAAGAGACGACATGTATGGAAAGAGCAGTATATAAAGATAAGAAGATGCAGTTAAGTAAGAGACTTATTTAGCACCATAGTCTGTTTTACTGTGTTTTCATAGCCGGCCAGCTTTTTTTTTTTTTTTTTTTTTTTTTTAAGCCCTTTATGTTCAGGTATGTTTTCTGTTTTGTAACAATTTTTTTTTTTTTTTACTAACCTGTAGTATTTGAATTTTTTTTTACCTCATTTGCATTTCTTATTGGTTTTCTTTCTCCTGGAAGCTTCTTACTTTGTATTTCATTAGCATTAGAGATTATGTTAAATTAGCCTTTCTTTGTCATTTTACCTTATTTTTTTTATATTTTTTATAGTTTCTTTGTCCATTTGGCATGTTCATCATCATGTTAATCCTAACCCCCCCCACACGAGAGAGAGAGAGAGAGAGAGAATCATTATCGTGACTCTTCGATCTCATTGGGAACATGAATCAAAGGAGAAAGGAAGCCCCCGGTACCGCAGTTTCCCATCCCCCACCTCCCCTACCTGCCCTTCCTGTTAAGTAGGTGGTACAGTTGTCAGCCTTAGCATATGCTCGCCTGTACCCGTTATCCCTCTACCCTCTACGCAGTCTTGCTCATCCTCTACCCTCTACGCAGTCTTGCTCATCCTCTACCCTCTACGCAGTCTTGCTCATCCTCTACCCTCTACGCAGTCTTGCTCATCCTCTACCCTCTACGCAGTCTTGCTCATCCTCTACCCTCTACGCAATCTTGCTCATCCTCTACCCTTAGCCGTGGCTGAAAGGAAGTCGCAGTCAGGGTTTCACAAGGAAGACCTGTTGTTGGTAGTTTGAGGCATTTCCCGGCTGCACGAGTAACAGTGTCGTTTTGAACTACCCGATGTGTAGGTTGATAAAGCTTGCCGCTACTGCTTTACCACTGGACAACAGGTCATGTTTGGGTATGAAGCCTTGGCGAGGACTTCCTTTGTGCTGGTGATAAGGCTAGAGGGTGAGCAGACGGCATGAGTCACGACTGTACGAGGCTGTTTGCGATACAAGTGCTGATGGGTGAGGTTGGTACATCCTTATGCTTAAAAAAGGAGGGGAAGCTTCTGATCACTTAGCCCCTAGTTCCTTTAAACCCCTCAGCACGATTACTTTATATCAGTATCTGTCTGTCTGTATCTGTCTATCTGTCTTTATATCTGTCTATCTGTATAGTACTCCTGCTATTTATATACAGTTGTACTCCATTCAGGAGAGCCTTTTCGAACTGGAAGGGTAACGGTAACCATCATTAAATCTTTCACAGACAGAGGGTCTCCTTACCTGAGTGAATCGTCTGGGAACAAGGGAAAAATATGGATATAAAAGCATCATTGTACCGAGGAAACTAATCGCATTGGACAGTGTCTCACAAGGAAGAACTTGGTACCGGTACTATTCTTTCTCAATACCGGGGTGGGTGGGAAAATATATATGCGTATGCTATAGTATATTATATATATATATATATATATATATATATATATATATATATATATATATATATATATATACCGGTATATCCATTTAATGGTAGTTCACAGTCCTTTTCTTAGCTCAACCTAGGAGGTCTCACCTAAGCTATATACAGTCGTATGGAAGCGCCGAGAATACTTGTATAACATAAGAGAAATGATGGTACTGAAGGGAATGAATGAATGAAATATTATTTATGGCTCCTTACTACCGGAGGCCTCTCGTAAGCTGAATAAAACCGTCTAGTGTAGAAATGGTACGGTATATAAACGATGCCATAGTGCTGTGTGTGTGTGTGTGTGTGTGTGTGTGTGTGTGTGTGTGTGTGTATGAGAGAGAGAGAGAGAGAGAGAGTCAGTATAACTAAGGATATCAAAACCAGAAGTAACTTACACCCGTGTGATAGAGTGGGTGACTGTCTCTGTTTTCTCTGTCTCGCCTCTTTTGTTCCTCCTTCCCCTGTCTCGTTTAATAATTCTCTCTCTCTGTCTCTCACACACACACACACACACACACACACACACACACACACACACACACACACACACACACACACACACACACACACACACACACACACACACACACACACACACTAACAACCCAATTAAACCACACCTCGTTCAGACCATTAACCACTCATTAGGCACATGTAATTAACCGCCTCTTTAATCACTAATTATCGTATCGCATCACCCGTGAGTGGTAGATGGAGGTGGCGAGAGAGAGAGAGAGAGAGAGAGAGAGAGAGAGAGAGAGAGAGAGGAAAATTTGAGAAGGGAAGAATATGACCAGAGTAGGTATTATATAAAGGTTCATGGAAGTGTGTGTGTGTGTGTGTGTGTGTGTGTGTGTGTGTGAATCTAGTCCCATGCCCTTTCTACACGGCAAACGAATACAGCAACGTGATACACACACACACACACACACACACACACACACACACACACACACACGGCGGAACTGTTGGTGTGTATTGTCACGTGGCCATACTTATCGTCTGATGGGCATTGGGTTCACCATTCAGACACCAGTGAGCTTTTTTTTTTTTTTTTTTTTTTTTTCTCTCCAGTCGGAGTTCATCATTGTACCTGGTTTTCATACTTTTCCCTTCTCAAAATCTCTCTCTCTCTCTCTCTCTCTCTCTCTCTCTCTCTCTCTCTCTCTCTCTCTCTCTCTCTCTCTCTCTCCAGGATGTGTAATTATAAATCATACAGTCTCTCTCTCTCTACAGTATATATAAATATGTATCACACATACTGTACCCCATTCGTCCATGGCAGCACAGGCTTTATGTTACACTATATGTTTTGGCTTTTATATGAACTGAGTAATAAATTCTCTAAAATTACTGTTCAAAGTTTAGGATTACCAATAGGATAGCAAAACATAATACTATCTCCCCAGTTTCCAGACGCTTTGGTTATCAGCAGTTCTGGAAAATTATGCAGAAACAACACCCTGTAGGAGTAAGACACGTGGTGGATTTTTTAAAATGGGTTACACTGGAAGGCAATGGTAAGACTGAATCCATTAGATGACTATTATTATGAGGTACCGATGATGAACGTAAATTTACTATTACTTTTTTGTCTTGGTTTTGTTTTCCATTGTTGTCCTTCAGGAATTTGTATACTGTGATGTTATCAATCTAGTTATACATCTGGTGCTGTATTACGTGGATCGAGGAGGTTGTCAGACACATAGGCGCATCTAGACGGCTATTCTGGAGGGGGGGGGGGAGCAAGCAAGAAAGGGGCGCCATAAAATCCAGTCATAAATTCGAAGATTTCATGGAAATCGTGCAACTGTACAACTGTCCTCCTACATGTGTGTACGGCATCTATATGTCTGGGTGAGGGTGAGGTGCCCGACGCTTTTTCTTGCCTGTGGCCTTAGGAGTTGAAAGGAACAAGAGGCGCAGCAAACAACTGGAAGGAATTACAGAGGGGCGCCAACATACCTCCTGGGTGGGGCTATGGCCCCAGTGGTCCCCCCCCCCCGTAAATCCGCTAGTGGTCAGACTGTATTTATCCATTCTGTGCTAAGGATTAATGATAGAAAACTCTTATCAGTTTTTTTAAGTATTTCGTATAGGCAACAACAGTTTATTTTTTTTTTTTTTTCACACGTCCTCACTGTTACCTGCTACAGAAAGGTAGCGCCAAAATGCAAGACAAAGCAGCCTCATTTACTCACATTTACTTTTCTTGCTGTCGTATGTTGTCACCACAGGAAAGTTTTGAAGTAACTAGTCTCCACTGATTACGGTTTACCCCAGTCGCTTCACTTCTTACCTGTTTGTTGAAGAGTCTTGCATGAATTTAGTACTTCACGATGGTCACTTCCACACACAGATATATTGAGAGAGAGAGAGAGAGAGAGAGAGAGAGAGAGAGAGAGAGAGAGAGAGGATGGGGGGGGGAGGTCGAGGCCTAGGGTTGTGGTCAGAATGGACTAATTAGTATGAGGGTCAGGAGTTCACCCCTGACCCCTCCCCACTCCTTTCCTCCCTCCTCTACTTTGCTCACCTCTACGCCCCTAATATGACTCTCTCTCTCTCTCTCTCTCTCTCTCTCTCTCTCTCTCTCTCTCTCATTAAAACTACTTTCCCTTCCCTTCTCCATCGCCAGTGTCATTTGATCTCATAGACCTCACTGCACTGTAGGTAGACAGACACCGATAGATAGACGCACAGATAGACAGATAGATAGAGAGGCATCCAGAAATAGGTAGATAAATAGACTGATAGATTGACAAATAGATAGATAGATAGGTAGATAGATAAATAGACATGAAAACAGAGGAAGGAAGAGACGAATAAAAGGGTGAGGGAGGGAGGAAACAACGGAAAAAAACAAAAACAAAAGCAGCAAAGAAACAGGAAGGAAGGAAGGAAGAAAAAAAGACGCAGTATGTGATATAGGGAGGAAGGAATGGAGAAAAAGAAGAAGTGGAGAGAAAGATCAGTTGGTAGGTAGATAGGAAAAATGACAAGAAAGAGGTAGGAATGTAAGTATATGGGTACATAGGTATAAAAGAAAACGTAGATAGGTAAGTAGGTAGTTAGAGAGAGAGAGAGAGAGAGAGAATCAGTATACGGATAGGTAGGCTGGCAGTAAGGTAGAGGGAAGAGAGGAAGGTAAATAAAACTGTCGACAGGAGAAAAATAGGCCCCCAATATGGATAGGTAGGGATGTAGGGAGAGAGGAGTTCGTAGTTAGGTAGGTAGGTAGGTAGAGAGAGAGAGAGAGAGAGAGAGAGAGAGAGAGAGGAGTCGGCTAAACAAGTAGGTAGGTAAAAAAAGGATTTGTTAGGTTAGGAGTGTAGAGGGACAGTGGGAGAGAGAAATGCCAGTGATGAAGAAATAGGTAGGTTGGTAGGTAAGTAGGTAGGCTGGTAGGTAAGATAAGCTAATGAGAAGAATGGGAATAGAGAGGAGTATAAGGGAATGCAAACAACAACAGCCCTACAGTATCGATGTTTTTAAGGTAGTTTGTGTAAGAATGGATTATGGTTAAGGTATATGTGCCGAGTCTAAAGGATAGCCAAGCAGGAAGACTCCCATTACCCACCAGTCCTTGCAGACCAAGCCGACAGGAAAACTCGCGAAGGACTACTATGTTACATTAAAAAAAAAAGAAAAAGAAAAAAAAAAAGAGCCCTAGCCGTAAGAAAGGATGGATGAAATGCGTTGTAAACTGTCGGGATGTAGGTAGGTAGGGAATGCTGGTAAGTAAATAAGTAAGAATAGCTGGATAGTAGATAGAAAACGTAGGCACGAAAGGAGGGAGGAAGAGAAGAGAAGAAAGGTGGTAAATAAGGAGGGAGGAGAGAGGGTCGTTAGGGAAGAAAAAAAGACAAGTAGGTCGGCAAGGAAAGTGACATATATAGAGGGTGATAGAAGCTTGGTGGGTTGGTAAGTTGACAGGTACATCTACTGCATCAAATTCGTCGAGTAAGTACGATAAGCATCGCCGGCCTGTTCATTGCACCAGACATTACATGCAGTTTATGATCACTTGGAAGGAGAATGAAACGAAAGTATTCCAAATTTGTTTATTTTGTCTCTTAGTACGCGGTTTTCCCACTCATGGCTTTCAGTATAGCTATTACCAGTATAGAATTTGGCATGCTGGCAGGCGATATAAGGAAATGCGAAGTATGCAGTGTCGATTTGTTTTACTCATCTAATGGCCACTTGTGATCTTATTTTCAAGCAGTTTCAAAGTTGTTCACCTTTTCATGAGTGAAGGCCATTACAACACTGCTTTCCTGCATACAGAGCTTAGTAATTCCATCATGAGAACAGAGGGGGGGGGGTGAAGATTAAAGCTGGCAAAATGAAAGAATGGACTAAAACAAAATGGAACACCAGAACTCCTCTGTTAATGGTCAGTGTCATACCAGAAGCAGGTGTGGGTATGTGCATTGCAGTACATCTTGCAACACTTCATCTGTGAAACTGTTTCAGTTTCAAAATGAGTTTATAGTAACAGGCTGGTAGTCACAGGAGGTTACATAATCCAGCGCTGTAGCACCGTCCTTTGTTGCACTGTCTGCCTTGTTTTTTGTGGGCTTCAGTCTTCCCCCCTGCTATCATAATGGGACCTACTGAGTTCTATATGGTGCAAAAATGTGTTGTGATGGCCTCCATTCAGTTGTGAAACCGTAAGAAAACAGGAAGATCATAAACCGTCTGTAGGTGAGTAAATGTCTGACACTGCATAATTCCCATATTAAAAAAAATCTCTGGCAACATGCCCAATCGTATAACAAATGTGTTAAAAGCCATGGGTGGGAAGAGCATTTCCTAATGGGTAATTATGTCAAAATGCAGTGCTTTATTTTATCCTTCTTCCTTAAGTAATATAGTTCATATATTTGTTGGCGAAATGAAAAGCCTCGAGGTGTGTACCATTTACCATACCAGCTCGACGTTTTTTTTTTTTTTTTCTCGGTAGGTGTAAGTATTGGCGTTATGGGAGGGAAATATAACAAGTAGGGAATGCGGTAGATATGTAGGCAGATGGAGAGGGAGGGAAGGATAAGGAGGTAACAGATAGTGAGGAAAATAAAGTGGTTTGTAGGTACGTACAGGTAACTGCAAAGAGAGAGAAGAATTAAAGGGCAAGTAGATATGGAAGCGGTAGATGCAAAGAGAGAGGAGGAGGAAGAAAAGGTAGGTAGGTAAGAAAGGAGGCAGGGAGAGAGAGAGAGAGAGAGAGAGAGAGAGAGAGAGAGAGAGAGAGAGAGAGAGAGAGAGAGAGAACATCTTACAAATACCAATCGCTGTAAAGTGCTGTGTACAGGAGCGAGACCCGGAGGTACGGTACCTACAGGTCTAAGGTTACGGGTTTACTTCTGCATTTTTATATCTTGGGAAAGGTTAGAACGAGTGCTACCCACGTATTCCCTTCGCGTTTTGAGAGACGACTAATTGGGGTGGGAGTGTGGACTGCAATAGCACTTCTTCGCATGAGGTAAGTATGATCGTTGCTCCTGTGACATTAGTGAAGGGTGATGGCGCTTATTGCTTACCTCTGTAACTCAAGTCATGTGAGAAAATATCATGTAAGGAATCGAGAATGGAAGAAAGTCGAGGAGGGTGGGAATGAATAAATGTGTGAGGGTGGAAGCATGGAGGAAGGGAGGGAAGGAAAACAGGAAGGAAGAAGGAATGAGCCATGGAGTGAAGGAAAGGGCAAGGGAGAATGAAGTAAGAAGGGAGGAAGAAGAAAACAAGCTATGAGGGAAGAAATGAAGGAGTGAGGGGAAAGAAAAAAAAAGAGGGGGTGGGAGGGAATGGGAGAGAGTGTGTGGAGGAGAAAGGAGGTGGGGAAGTAGAAAAAAAGGATGGCAATAGAAAAGAGGAAAAACTCCCTCCACAACAGCGCCATACACACACACCTTGGCGGCCATTTCCACACCCGGTTGCCGCCTAAGGGAACATATAGAACCATTATTACCCCTTGCCATTGAAACACTCGCTCGCCTCGCTCTCTTTGCCAGGCGTTCTTACATTTTTTTTTTTTTTTTTGGAAAGCTTAAGTGATTCTGTGACCCGCTACTGTTATTCTTCGTATGTCTGTCTGTGGCTTTGTTTCTGTGTCTGTCTGTATCTGTTTCTGTCTCTCTGTCTGTCTGTCTCTCTTTCTCTCTCTCTCTCTCTCTCTCTCTCTCTCTCTCTCACACACACACACACACACACACACACACACACACACACACACACACACACACACACACACACACACACACACACCTGCCCTTCTTGCCCTCACTGCTCTCACCCCTACACCTACCGTACCCTCTTTATTGGGCTTGCAAATTTGTTTTCCAATTTCCTTTTATATGATTCTCGTGTTCCTTTGTCACTATCTTCAGGTCCTCCTCCCCCCCCCTATCTCTCTCTCTCTCTCTCTCTTTCTTTCTCTCTCCTTTTCGTGTCACAAACCTGTTTTGCAATTTATAGAGGAGGGAGAGAGAGAGAGAGAGAGAGAGAGAGAGAGAGAGAGAGGTAATTCCAGCCCCTCTTGATCCAGGGGGGGAGGGGGGTTGGTCGATACGGAAATGTCTCAGGTGTTTCGAGAACCCCAGGTGTGGTTTTGTGGGGGGTTGTGTTGGGGTTTTATTTAAGGTATTTTGGGTTGTGTTGGGGTTTTATTTAAGGTATTTTGGGTTGTGTTGGGGTTTTATTTAAGGTATTTTGGGTTGTGTTGTGGTTTTATTTAAGGTTTTTGGGTTGTGTTTGGGTTTTATTTAAGGTATATTGGGTTGTATTGGGGTTTTATTTAAGGTATTTTGGGTTGTGTTGGGGTTTTATTTAAGGTATTTTGGGTTGTGTTGGGGTTTTATTTAAGGTATTTTGGGTTGTGTTGGGGTTTTATTTAAGGTATTTTGGGTTGTGTTGGGGTTTTATTTAAGGTATTTTGGGTTGTGTTGGGGTTTTTATTTAAGGTATTTTGGGTTGTGTTGGGGTTTTATTTAAGGTATTTGGGGTTGTGTTGGGGTTTTATTTAAGGTATTTGGGGTTGTGTTGGGGTTTTATTTAAGGTATTTGGGGTTGTGTTGGGGTTTTATTTAAGGTATTTTGGGTTGTGTTGGGGTTTTATTTAAGGTATTTTGGGTTGTGTTGGGGTTTTATTTAAGGTATTTTGGGTTGTGTTGGGGTTTTATTTAAGGTATTTTGGGTTGTGTTGGGGTTTTATTTAAGGTATTTTGGGTTGTGTTGGGGTTTTATTTAAGGTATTTTGGGTTGTGTTGGGGTTTTATTTAAGGTATTTTGGGTTGTGTTGGGGTTTTATTTAAGGTATTTGGGGTTGTGTTGGGGTTTTATTTAAGGTATTTGGGGTTGTGTTGGGGTTTTATTTAAGGTATTTTGGGTTGTGTTGGGGTTTTATTTAAGGTATTTTGGGTTGTGTTGGGGTTTTATTTAAGGTATTTTGGGTTGTGTTGGGGTTTTATTTAAGGTATTTTGGGTTGTGTTGGGGTTTTATTTAAGGTATTTGGGGTTGTGTTGGGGTTTTATTTAAGGTATTTGGGGTTGTGTTGGGGTTTTATTTAAGGTATTTGGGGTTGTGTTGGGGTTTTATTTAAGGTATTTGGGGTTGTGTTGGGGTTTTATTTAAGGTATTTGGGGTTGTGTTGGGGTTTTATTTAAGGTATTTTGGGTTGTGTTGGGGTTTTATTTAAGGTATTTGGGGTTGTGTTGGGGTTTTATTTAAGGTATTTGGGGTTGTGTTGGGGTTTTATTTAAGGTATTTTGGGTTGTGTTGGGGTTTTATTTAAGGTATTTTGGGTTGTGTTGGGGTTTTATTTAAGGTATTTTGGGTTGTGTTGGGGTTTTATTTAAGGTATTTTGGGTTGTGTTGGGGTTTTATTTAAGGTATTTGGGGTTGTGTTGGGGTTTTATTTAAGGTATTTGGGGTTGTGTTGGGGTTTTATTTAAGGTATTTGGGGTTGTGTTGGGGTTTTATTTAAGGTATTTTGGGTTGTGTTGGGGTTTTATTTAAGGTATTTTGGGTTGTGTTGGGGTTTTATTTAAGGTATTTTGGGTTGTGTTGGGGTTTTATTTAAGGTATTTTGGGTTGTGTTGGGGTTTTATTTAAGGTATTTTGGGTTGTGTTGGGGTTTTATTTAAGGTATTTGG
>NC_137010.1:19309829-19322329 GCF_032717465.1 Coenobita brevimanus | reverse complement strand
CCCCACCACCACCAGGATGAAGTGCTTTGGTGACAAGAGCCGCACCCACCACTGTAAGGTTGTGCTGCTGGACGAACAGGAGCTCATTCAGGAGATACAGGTTAGTCATGGCCAGCCTTCGTCTTGTTACGCTTGTTTTTAGACGCATCCCAGCCAGCGTTGTTTGGACTAAAGCATGTTGATGACAGTCACTGATGGATATATTGATAAAGATTTAAGAAAGTGAATTAAATCATATAAGTACTCTTATAATGTTTATTGGTGATATGCATGAAAACGGATACAGAGGCCTTGTTCTGTCAGCGACTTACCTGCGTATTTAAGTGTGCACAAAAGTTCAGTTTCATAGTAGTGGTGTATTTTATTTATTTTTCTCAACTACATCATTCCCTGACCCAGTGGTTGGTATGGGGTTCTAGCTACCAAACCCAGTGTTTGTCCCGAACTCACTCACTGTACAGTTTTGAAGGATGAGGCCCAGGCCTTATGGAGGATGTATTAAGGGGTAGGGGAGGTGTGTCAAGGGTGTCTGGGGTGTGGGGTGTGTCAGAGGTGTGTGTGTGGTGTGCATTATTTTAGTCCACGTGCATCTAGTCGACCACGTACCAGCATCGTGCCGGAATAGCAGTATGCAAACACTTTTCGGGCTGCTAAGCACTTGCCCCCGAGACACGCACTGACACCAAGCTTGACATGGACCTGCTTTGACATACTGAACGTGCCCATGGGAAATTTCAGCTCATTCCACACATCGGTATAGCTTGTAGAGTGTTCCTTATGTCTGGCGAAAAATCGTGCACCAAAGCTCGCCTGGCTGGCCCTCAACTGTCCATAAACAATTATAATTTACACCGTCGTTGTCGCCTCGCCATTCCGCGTCTTTTGATGTATGGCACGTCGAAATCCGAGGGGGTCAACTGTGGACACACACACACACACACACACACACACACACACACACACACACACACACACACACACACACACACACACACACACACACACACAGAAGGGGGGGGAATAAAGACGCAGTGAGTAGAAAATGAGACGGAATGACAGGTGAACGGAGATTTTGAGATAGAAGAAAAGTTGTGGACAGACGCAGATAAAGATAGATATGCAGAAAGATGGAGAGAGAGAGAGAGAGAGAGAGAGATCTTTAATACCGCAAGCACCTGTTTTTGCTGGGTAGATTACTCATGGTAGTTTTTGTTCTAGATAAATATAAGACGGTGGTGGTCTGGTTGTTTTATGCCCTTCAGCCCGAGGACGGTTTTTCTTGCTTCATTCCTGGTTCCCTCAGTTTTCTTCAGGTTTATACTGTTCTCGGGCTGGAGAGGTAATAGTAGCAGCAGTTGTACTTGTAACGCCTGGCTTATTTTAACATGAACCCGATGGACTGCGGACTAAATTTGTCCTTTAGTGCAGTCCACTATTATCCCTTCCGAGTATAGGAGGGGATTGAGGGACTTGTATAACTGGGCAGCTCCATTACCTGGTCATACCGGTACCACCACTTGAAGACATTAGAGTATAATCATGTACTGTAGTATTCATCATTCCCTTCACTACAACACATCTCCCGTAAGTTTCTGGAGATTTTCATCTGTATACCATGATGAGTGTTAAATTTTTTCTTTACTATATATAAATGTTTGTGTGTGTGTGTGTGTGTGTGTGTGTGTGTTTTAAGAATCACCATGTAGTGAAAGGGTCAAGATATACGGCTGGAGGTTTTTTCGTAGCTATACAGACAGCCAACAAGGGCGTAGGCCGGTCACCTACCCTTAAATTTTCTGAACTACAGTAGCCAAGCCCGGGACCGTGCAGCTGGCCAGAGTCTGATTGGGCTGGGTGTTACCGCTTATCATGTCGTTTATTCACTCCTTCACTACCAGACGTATCCCTTAACCTGCAGCATATCCTGTGGTGGAGGCAGCCATTAAGTAACCGCTGGTCGTGAAGGGGTTAATGGAGGCAGCTTCTATCCCCATGACAGCGAGGGCTTGCCATATATGAATGATATCAATTTTGGGTTAAAAAAAAAAAAAAAGTAAAAGGCATGACAGCATAGTAAGGGGTTTAAAAAGCTTGTTGTAATCCCTTCACTACGATAGATCTCGCCTCAGATAAAAGCCAATAGGAAAAACAGAACTGAAATTGAAAATCCGCCATCTTTCATTTTCTACGTGCTTTAGTCGTGATTCACCTGTTTTATTTTAGTTTCGTGTTTAGTTATGTCAGACTCGACAAACCGGTAAATTAAGATAATATAGCGAGATCAGTGTGTGTGTGTGTGTGTGTGTGTGTGTGTGTGTGTGTGTGTGTGTGTGTGTGTGTATGTGTGTGTGTGAGAGAGAGAGAGAGAGAGAGGGAGAGAGCTCTAGTAAAGGGGAGTATTACCTGGTCGGGCGTAATTGAAATTCTAGGTCTATCTCCCTCTCCCCTCTCTCCAGGCTCTAATTTTCCCTTGCTCTCTCTCTCTCTCTCTCTCTCTCTCTCTCTCTCTCTCTCTCTCTGTCTCTTTCTCTCTATCTCTCTCTCTCTCTCTCTCTCTCTCTCTCTCTCTCTCTCTCTCTCTCTCGCCTTTCTTCCATTCCAAGCTAACGCAATCATTTCATTTAACTTTTTTCTCCTCTTCCCCCCTTTCGTTCTCTTTCTCCATTAGCTTATTTTCTTTTTTTCCTTTTCTTTCCCTCTTCCTTTTTTTCTTCGGTCGTTTCATCCTCTCTCCTTCCTTACTTCCTTCATTCCTTCATTTATTCTTACTCTTCCCTCCTTATTTCCTTCCCTCCATCATTTCCTCGTTTCCTTCTTTCATCTTTCCCTCCCTCCCTACATTTATCGTCCCTCCCTCATTCCTCCTTTCTTCCTCCCCATCTTCTTCGTTCCCCTCCCTCCCTCCCTTCATCCTTATTTGCTTCCCTCCTCCTTCCTTTCCCTCTCCCCTGCCTCTGTTCATCTTCGTCTTTACATGGACTAGACAGTGATATTAGACTAGCCTTGAGAGAGAGAGAGAGAGAGAGAGAGAGAGAGAGAGAGAGAGAGAGAGAGAGAGAGAGAGGACTAGATAGATATGGAGAAATGTAAGATAATAATAAAGCAGAGAGAGAGAGAGAGAGAGAGAGAGAGAACAGTAGGTGTGGTGTCTGCAGTATAGCCTGACAACGCCCGCTAGTACCCAGATATCCCCAACAAGGTGTCTGCCTGTCTGCATGCCTTCCTGCCTGCCCGTCCGTCTGGCTAAAGCACCTGTACGCACCCTGCCTCGCTCCTGACCTCTTGTATACAGACGCTTCACCTCCCAAGCGCGGAAGCTGTTTGAGTGGTGCGGAGTTTATAAGCGGAAAAAAAAAAAAATGTATAAATAGGACGGTTCTCTATCGTTTCGGTGCTTCCCTCAGTGTTGTGTCCGCCTGCCCGTGTGTCTGGCTCTCCCCAAACATCTGTACACACCCGACTTTTCCTGCGACATACAGTTTATGTGCGTAACAGAGGCTCTTTTCAAGCGAGGAGGATATATAAGTGATGCTGAGTATAAAAGATGAGATTAGCTACGTAAAGAAAGGTGTGTGTGTGTGTGTGTGTGTGTGTGTGTGTGTGTGTGTGTTTTCCTCATATACCTTTGCACCAACTACCTCGCTGTAACCCCTAATATACGTATATATAAACTCCTATCAAGCGCGGAAGCTGTATGAGTAATGCGGAGTACAAAAAAAAAAAGTTGTGTTGAAATACCGCTGAAAAACTTTGTCACTGAATAGAAGCCGTTCAAGTGCGGAAGCCGTACAGATGATGATGAGCATATAAAACAGGATAAACATCAGTTATTTCTATCAGGCTAACCTCAAGCATCTGTACACACCCAGCCCTACTCATTCACCCTGGTATATGCAGTAGCCTCTATCAAGCGCGGAAGCTGCACAGATGATGTGGAGTGTGAGTGATAGGAGAAAAAAGATCTGTCAGTTTATATACGGGTGAAGGACGACGGTTTGATAAGCTATACTGAATGACGTACAGGCGCGGAAGCTGTACAGGTGATGCGGAGTTTTAAGACTGGCTAATAATTATGAGCTGTCATGCTGGAACTTGATTAAACCAGTTAAAAATAAACATACCGGTAGATCAAGCGCGGAAGCTACACAGGTGGTAAGGAGTTTTTAGGCTGGTTGAGAATTTGGAAGAGAGGATAATAGTAAAAATGCCGGTAAGAGAAATTAAACTGGAAGACAATTCAAGAGCTGAAGCTGGACAGGAGATATGGAAAATAAAGAAAAAACACTTTATATATGAGATAATATGCTGAAGAAAAGAGTAAAAAAAAACAGATGGTGTGGAGTTTAAAGAAAAGAAAGTCATAATAAAAATGCCAGTAAGAGATTAACTCCTTCATCACGAGGACATCTTTTGTGTTTTATTCAAGCTGTCTGCAGGCGACTTCATTCAGGCTACCAAAGGCTTTTCAGACTGGAAGGATAAGATGTAGGGTTCATTAATCCCGGCACTACTGGAGGGAAAGGATTGGAATAAAATGGACTTGTGGTGGCATGATTTAAAAATGTAATCGTTCATCTTAATAAGTTATTTAAGCTGAAAGGGAGGTAGTTCAAGCGCGGAAGCTGCACAGGTGATGCGGGACCTGAAGACCAAAAATAAGCAGCTAATATAGCGGTATATTAACTCCCATTAGGACCATATATAGTCGCTCACTGTTTAGCCTGTTTAGCTCGAGGACGTCTCTTATTTTAGTCTTGCTGTCTCTAAACGACTTTACTCAACTTGGAGAGACTTTACGCACTGCAGGGGTTACATACAGCCTTCATTAACCCCTTCATTGCGAGAACGCCCTCCTAAATTGCACAAACTCGTGTATAGGGCAAGAGTAACACGTTGATCCCGAAGATATATTTTTGTCTTTACTTTGTCTGCTGCCTGACGATTTTGTTTATACAGGGAGAGACGTTTGATAGCAAGGGAGAGCGGTAGAGATTGCTTCTGACCACTTCGCTGCCACAGGTTTGCCCAAATAAGATGGTCTGGAGGTGGCAAAAATAAAAGCAAAATTACCTCCACCGGGCTAATGAGGTCAAACACACACAAGTCGTCATCGTGGTAGAGGGGTTAAGCGCGGAGGCCACATAAGTGATGCGGAGTTTAAAGGAAAGAGGGAAGAAAGTTTAAGATACCAGTATGAGGGATTAAGGTGGAAAAAAAGCGGAAACTACACAGGTAACAGAGGTTTAAAGAATCGGGAAGGAAAAAAGTTGAAATACCAGTGACCCGTACAGTGACCTAAAAAATATATGTACAGTATTATTCCTGGCATCTCCAGACGATTTTGTTTATCTTAGGTTAGGCTTTCCGAAATGGAGGAGTTACATATATGCCTTATTAACCCCTCCAGTACGAGAGGCTGACTCCTAAGTTGAATGAAATCGTCTGGCTTTTGGGGGGGGGGAAATATATATATATATATATATATATATATATATATATATATATATATATATATATATTGGATATTAAGGGTTAACGGAGGTAATGCTGAAAGGTAAAGCACGGAAGTCACACAGCTGATACGGAAAAGAAGAAAATATCAAGAAATAAGTAATCAAACAGTGGAAAGGACTGACGATTCAAGCGCGAGAGACACAGGTGATGCCAAGTACCTAAAGGGTTTGTGGAGGATTACGAAAAAAAAAGAAAAGAAAATATGGAAAGTAATAACGGTCCAGCCACAAAGGAAAAATGAAGAGGGAGAGGTGAACAAGACAATTCAAGCGCGGAGGGTACACAGATGGTGCGAAGTACTTAAGGGGTTTGTGGAGGATTACGAAAAAATAAATGATGAAAAGTAATAACGGTTCAGGCGCAAAGGAAAAATGAAGAGGAAGAGGTGAACGAGGCAATTCAAGCGCGGAGGGTACGCAGATGGTCCGGAGTTTAAAGAAAAGAGAAATGATTAGTTCTGAAAATGTATGGGTATTAGTAAGTTAATGGAAGAGAACTAAAGCGCGAATGTTACGTAGATGATGCAGAGTTGAAAGGTAGGTTGACAGTCGTGAGGAAAATAACGGTATGGATGGATGAAATAACTCAGATGAAGCCACACCTAACCTAACCTTTCTTAAGTTAACCTACCCTAACCTAACCTACCCTGCCTTATTTGCCCTGACCTAACCTAACCTAACTTTATCTGCCCTGCCCTAACCAAATCCAACCCAACCCGACCTGACTTGATCCGATCCGATTTAACTTTACCCAACCCAACCCAATCCAACCCATCCTAACCTAACTTAACTTAATCTGACAACCTGACCTAACCCCGCCTGCCCTGACCTGACCTAACCTACCCCGACTGCCCTTTGCTTAACCTAGCCTCCCAGTAACTATGATGTCACCTAAGCCCCCCCCCCCACGTGACCTGGCACCGCCTGACCTCGTGACCTCTGTGCTGGCTGGGAAAGGGAAGTGCAACATCTTGTTTCTCTCTCTCTCTCTCTCTCTCTCTCTCTCTCTCTTGTCGCTCCCCTGCCACACCCATTTTTCCCACTGTTAGCATCACCACCCTGCCACCTGATTCCCACCTTCCCTTCCCTTAACCTTCCTCACCCTTTCCCACCCTTCCTCGCATTACTCACCATTCTTCACCCTTCCTCTCTCTTTCCTACTCATCTTCACCCTGCCTCACTGTGTCTCACCAGTACCTCGTTCTACCTGTCTCCCTTACTTTGCCTTTTTCTACCTTACTCCCTCTACGCTGCCTTTGCCTCTGCCTTCCCCTGTCTCGCTCTACCTCCCCCTGCCTCCCCCTACCTTATCCTGTCTTCCCCTGCCTCACCATACTCCCCTTGCCTCCCCCGATTCCCCTTGACTCCCCCTGCTTAACCTTGTCTCACCCTACCCCCTGTCTCACTCTCCTTCACCCTGCTTCACCCTTCTCTCTCATGCCTCCCCCTGCCTCACCCTCCCTCACCCTGCTTCACCCTTCTCTCTCATGCCTCCCCGTCTCACCCTACCCCCTGCCTCACTCTCCCTCACCCTACTTCACCCTTCTCTCTCGTGCCTGCCCCTGCCTCCCTGCCTCCCCTACGCTTGGCTTCACAGGGCCTCGGCAATTACAACATTCCCGATGAACCGATACAGCCACCACAACTACCACACTACCACACTACCACTACTGTTACATTCACCACGACTACCACTGTTACCACACTACCACAGCTGTCACATTCACCACGACTACCACTATTACCACACTACCACAACTGTCACATTCACCACGACTACCACTATTACCACACTACCACTACTATTACATTCACCACGACTACCACTGTTACCACACCACCACTACTATTACATTCACCACGACTACCACTATTACCACACTACTACTGCTACTACATATCACCACAATTACCACAACTACTACACTTCCACTACTGTTACATTAACCACAACTACCACTATTACCACACTACCACTACTATTACAGTCACCACGACTGCCACTATTACCACACTACCACTACTGTTACATTCACCACAACTACCACTATTACCACACTACCACTGCTACTACATTCACCACGACTACCACTATTACCACACCACCACTACTATTACATTCACCACAACTACCACTATTACCTCACTACCACTACTACTACATTCACCACGACTGCCAGTATTACCACACTACCACAACTACCACATTCACCACAACTACTACACGATCACTGTTACCACACTGCTGCTACTGCCAGATTGGCCACAATTTCCACACTACACCACTACTACGTTCACCACACTACCATTACTACCAGGACAACTACGACCACTGCTACTACCACAGCTGCTGCAAGTACCCTAACTGCTACTACTGTCACGACGTCTACTAAAGTACCACCACTACACATCACAGCTACTACTATTACTACTACTACTGCTGCTGCTGCTGCCTCTGCCTCTGTCGCCGCCGCCGCCGCCGCCGCTGCCGCTGCTGCTACAATTTATAAGTCTGTCTATCTATCTATCCACTGTAACCACAACATCATCGGTAACAACAGCAGTATAACCCGACTATTATTAATGACTGTTACAGGGACTACTGTTATCACTTACTACCATTTTTGCGACTACCATCATTACCACTTCAGCCACCACTACCACCATTACCACTTCAGCCACCACTACCACCATTACCGCTTCAGCCACCACTACCATCATTACCACTTCAGCCACCACTACCATCATTACCACTTCAGCCACCACTACCACCATTACCACTTCAGCCACCACTACCACCATTACCGCTTCAGCCACCACTACCACCATTACCGCTTCAGCCACCACTACCACCATTACCACTTCAGCCACCACTACCACCATTACCACTTCAGCCACCACTACCACCATTACCACTTCAGCCACCACTACCACCATTACCACTTCAGCCACCACTACCACCATTACCACTTCAGCCACCACTACCATCATTACCACTTCAGCCACCACTACCACCATTACCACTTCAGCCACCACTACCATCATTACCACTTCAGCCACCACTACCACCATTACCGCTTCAGCCACCACCACCACTACTGTCATGTGAACTAGTACGGTGCTGCCAGAACATTGCTATTAAGCCAACCATTACTACTACTGCAGCCCAAAATTCTCTTTAAAATAATCACGGATACACACACACCAAAAAAATGGAGATTCTTAGAAAATATTGGACATATTTGAAAAAATGCCGAGATTTATGTCTTGAAAAAAGTATGTAAAAAGTTGAGTAATTTTGCATTACTCTGAAAAAAAAAAAAAAAAAATCTGGCATGGAATTGAAATAGCTGTCCAGAGAGTCACAGTCTTGAAGAATCATGAAAAAAAAATAATAATAAGTTTGGAGAAAAAAATCGCTAAAAATTCCTGCAGTATCAAAAGAAACTTGGAAAAATCTTGACACCATCTTGAAAAATGCAAGGCAAGTTGTATTCCGGAGGCGACACAGGGGAAGTTAAGGCAACCGGAGAGACTCAAGTTTGGTGGAATCGACTCTTGGTTATCAGGGAAGTTTGAGAGAGAGAGAGAGAGAGAGAGAGAGAGAGAGAGAGAGAGAGAGATTAGTGTAAGAACAGAAAAAATGGATGTCAGTAGTAGTTTGCTGTTGATACTTTGAAAAAAAAAAAAAAATTCTGTTTAACTCCCAATATATTTCTCTCTATCTGTCAGTCTATCTGTATCTGGCATAGTCAATATATCTTCTATTTTTCTTTCTATATCTGTATTTGTCTATCCATCTATTTATCAAAATCTGACTGTATCTAATACCAGGGTTCGTCCAGTAACTAAAAAAAAATAAATCCGTCAAACCGCTATATAACACATCACCATTCACTCCTGTCACTCAATCAGCCCTCCAGTATGTACCCCACCTCCCTGCCCTTCCACTCCTCATTCCCTCATCACGTGTCCAAACCACTCTTCCTCACCTAATCCTCAGTTTTATCCCCGTTCTCGATCCTCCCCTCCTGATTTTACAAGCACACCTTCCTGCTGCCACTCCAAATCACCCTCGCTTCTGCACACTTGTGAGTCATAGTTTTTGATCACCCTTATCATCCTTTGGCTTGAAGTAAAATTTAGTCGGGGTCTGACACCGAACGAAGATATTATAGTCGATAAATAATATGGTGACTCGAGGCTTTGTGAAACTGCACGAGTAATAGTCGACGATGACACTGTTCTTGCGCAGAAAAAAAAAAAATCCAATTGCCAAAAACTGAGGCTTCATTCGGTGTAAAACCCTTCCCTTCAGCCATGGGACGATGGTAGGTAAACAGAAACTGTGACTCGTGACTGTGCTTCCTCTCTTTTCACTTCATTTTTTGGTCTTCCTGTACTGATTCTTATCCATCAGTTTCGTTTCCAGTTTTTCTCTCCTCCTTCTGTGAACATCACAAATATCCATATTAATCCATCAGCTTCTTTCTGTCTTCTGTTCTTCTCTAAATATCTCAGACAGTTAAATTAAACCTTATAACTCGCTTTTAGTTGCGTTTTCTTTTGTCTTCCCCTTCCACTATTTTCTCGACCCTCGTCTGCTCCTCCTCTCAATTATTCCCACATCACCAGGTAAAAACAAATCCCTAATGAGGTGCAGGACAGGTGAGGCCCCACACCTGTCTGTCTAATTAGCTACCTGTCGTCTGAATAATTAATTGCATAATCTGAATAATTTTATAGCCTTTATGGGCGTACAAGGAGAGGTGACAAGGTGAGAGGGGAGAGGGGGTTGAGGGAGGAAAGAGAGGGGCCGAGAAAAAAATGGGGGGGTGAGGTAGTTGAGTTTATGAGAAAGGGTTTATCAACAACCAGGCTCCCATGACTCACTCTTAGTTAAATGAAATCGGCTAACTTATAACTAGAATAATATGCTAGAGTTTTTCCAACTATATAAGGGTTAGCTGTTACAGTATTAACCCTCAGGCTTGTATGAGTCACTCCCAGCTGAATCAGATCGTGTGGCGTTAACCGGAGTAAAATACTAGTTGTCCCGAGCACCAACACTGAAGCTGGATTGACACTGTAAGCTGAATGAAATCGTCTGAAGTTAGTGGGAATACAGTACTATGCATGCTTCGACCATGAGAGGGTTAGAGTGAAATGTTTGGAGGAAGGAGGGGTAGACTAAGAGTTAAGTGGAGGGGAAAGGCAGGGGAGTGTATGAAAGTGTGGTGGAGGGAAGATGAAAAGGTAAGACCAAGGGGTGAGTTAAGAGAGTGTATGAGGGAGATTACATTAAAGTGGAGTGGTTGGAAGGAGAAGGGGCAGACCGAGAGCACGGCAGGGGAGAACATAAAGAGGCGCATATGTAAGTTGGGTGGTTCTGAGAAGGAGAAGGGGTAGACGGAGAGCAAGGCAGAGGAAAGTATGGAGAAATGTATATGCAAGTCCGGTGGTTGGAGGGAAGAGAAGGGGTGGACCAGGAGCAAGGTAGAGGGGTGAGGTGTAGAGGAAGCGTGTGAGGAAGGGTACCGGTATGTTAAAGTGGGATGTTCGGAAGAAGGAAGGGGGGGTGGTTAGACCGAGAAAACTAATATATGGAATAAATGGAAGCAGTTATGTTAAAGCGGAGTGGCTGGAAGGAGAAGGTGGGGTAGACCGAGAACAGGGTGGTGTATTAGAGTTTCTTCCTTTTGCAGCTTATTACACGTAGCTCTGTGGTAGGGGGGAAAAAAGAAGAAAAAAAACTACTTCGGCTCTGCATCCATTCTGGAGCACTTTTTCGTGATTAGCATCTAATCTAATGATCTCTTGTTACATGTAAATACTCAGGATGGAGAGAGAGAGAGAGAGAGAGAGAGAGAGAGAGAGAGAGAGAGAGAGAGAGAGAGAGAGAGAGAGAGAGATTTTAGACCAGATTGAAACGAAAAAAGTATAGCACAATATATGGGGACTCTAAGAGCCTTGCAAATGACCTTCACCCCGCCTAGCGCTTTAAACCACTAAACCACCAGGCGTCTTGACAGATACACAGACGGCTTTGAGTTGATTAATTGAGGTCATTTTCGTATCTCCTGTTTGGTTGGCCTTTACGAGAGTTTTATGTTCTGGTTTGCCTCTGTTCATCTAAGTTTGAGTTGGTGGCCATGTTTTTGGTGTCAGCCTTCCTACTTCACTTTTCATTATTCATATTTTTTTTTGTATTCATGTTTATCCGCCTCCACCTTCCTCCTCCTCCTCCTCCGTCTTATACGTTCTTCATTGTATTTCCTTCGTTTTCCTAAGATCTGTTTATTCTTCTTCAGATTCTTCTTGTCTCATTTTTTTTATTCTGCATTTTTTCCTATTCAGTATGCGGTATTTATTTATTATTTTTCGCCTTATTGTTGTAGTTGCAGTAATAGTTGTTGTTGTTGGTGTTGCTGCTGCTGTTCCTCCTCCTCCTATTCCTCCTCCTCCTCCTCCTCCTCCTCCTCCTCCTCCCCCTCCTTTATTACTTTCTCGTACAGGTAGCTTATAGATGAAGTATTATGGAATATAACTTTTCCTTTTCAGTCTTAACCATGAAATTTCCAGGTCAGTTTTTCCATGCTGCATGGTGGTCTTTCTCACTTTCTCATACCAGTTTTAATTGGAGGGTTTGGAGGCGGGGGGAGCCTTCTTGCATTACTATCTTTATCCTTCAGCATGCAGAATTAGATTTTGTAATCATAGTCTACTCTGTAACAATCAGCCACGAAAGGACCATAAGGTCTGTTGCTGTTTACTTTCCTTTATATTCCTCCTCCTCCTCCTCCTCCTCCTCTAATGTCCTAACAACTCAAGCGTATAATTCTTCCATTTCTCCCTTACTCACAATTCTTCTCCATATTCTTCATGTCCTGCGTCTGCTTCACCATCGTAATAATTTCCCTACTGGTACGTACTTCTCCAGTCTTATCTTTCACTCTCGATTCATCTCCCTGCTTCTTTTACTTCTTT
>NC_137010.1:19294829-19304829 GCF_032717465.1 Coenobita brevimanus | reverse complement strand
ACCTAACTTTTCCCTCCCTCTTTCCCCTCTGCTATACACCTGGCATCTTCCCCTTTTCCTTCATAATTCTCTCCCCACCTGACGTCTTCTCTCCGCCTTTTCACCCACACCTGACTTTCCTTTCCACCTCTCCCTCTACGTCTTTCTCCAACTTTCTTTCCACACACCTTACGCCATCCCTCACGTTTCTCTCCACACCTGACCTTTCTCCACCAGGTGCGTAATGAAAGTCAGGTGTGTGTAGAATTATGGCTGGCAGGTGTAATTAGTCTTAAGTTGTGTAATAATAGCCAGTAAAGTAAACCAGTAGAAATTAAAGCCACATTTGGAACAGTTGTATAGTTGAAAGATGCAACAGTTTCGACCTGACTTGGACCCTCGTCAGTTATGAATAAAGGCTGAACATATATATACCTTAATAGACAGGGCGTACCGGGATGAGTGGGAAAGAAGGGAGGGGATGTAGTGTATAGGAGGCGTACCGGGATGAGTAGGAAGGAAAGAGAGGAGGGGGAGGGTAGGGAGGGGGGAGATGCTTGGAGAAGGAATATGGTGACTGAGAGTGTGACATGATGATGATGATGATGATGATGGGAGTACGTAAGATATAGAAAGTGCAGAGAAAAGGAGGCTTATTGACTCAGAACCAGGCGATCCCTTGAAATCACAAGACAGAACAAGGGGCTAATTCTAGTAACACCTAATCAGTGTGTTTGAGAAAAGGATAGAGAAAAAGGAAGCTTTCTCCTACCCACCACGCCAGACGCTAATAGAAAAAGTAAGAATATGATAGAAAAACACCATGCTTAGTAGAAAGAACAAGCACGCAAGTTTGTATTGGCAGGGCAGAAAACAAGTAAACTTTGCATAATCTCTAATCAGCAGATCTGAAAAAAGGAACTTACACAATGGCAGAATGTTTTCGTGATAATAATATTGTGGTTTATGGTCAGTTGTGTAATTATAGGCCACAGTTGTGTAATTGTCAGTTGTATAATCAGGTGTGGGAGGAGTCGGCTGTACAAAGCTGCTGTGTTACGCAAGGTGGGGGTGTGTGAAAAAAGAGAGGGAATGGGAAAAAGTTGTAGATTTGGAGATATTTCCTTGTTGGACTGGTTGAGAGAGAGAGAGAACTTCGCACCGAGTATCTGTATGTGTTTGTATTTTTGTATGTGTTCCTGAATGTCCTGTTTCCGTAGCTGTATATAAATGGCCCCTGTGTATGTGTTTATGTGACTTTATATGACTGTTTGTGTGTGTGTTTATGAGTGTGTGTATGGGCAGGATGAGTAGGTCAGTACCTTTGTGCGCATAATTATCAGTGATTATGTATTTATAACTACGTGGGTATACTTATGTTTATGTATACAGTAATCACTCTAATATCCGGACGCCCAATAACCGAACATCCCCACTAACCGAACCTTATCGTCCTGGGATCAAACATTCCCAAAATGGTCCGAAAATCCAAAAAAATTGGAAAAAAAACCGATTTTTTGCCGTCCTTAATTTGAACTTGCCGCGCGCGCCGCGTGAGAGCATTGTTTTGGTTCGTCATTCCTCCGACGTCCGATAGAGCGCCGCTGCATCATCCCCACTTCCCGCCTGTCTCTCACCGCGACTGGACCTGCGCTGTTCGTCATGGCTGCCCACGTGCTCGCTTTTGTGGTGGTGCCGTACTTGCTGCAAGGCCTCCTGCTGCTCTCTGCCCTACTCTTAGTGTGTGTGATGATGGCCCCGCCTCCTGAGAAAAGGAAGAGAGTGGTGTTGACTCTGGAGAAGAAACGGGAGATATTGGAGAAGGTTGATGCGGGTTGGTCTTCCTCTCGCATTCTCCGCGAGTTCAACCTGGCCCGGTCGACTTTGTTTGATATCAAGCGTTCCCGAGACAAGCTCATGCAGTACACGGCTGACTTCTCGTCGAGAAGCAAACGCAACGTGGAGAGGAAGGTTATGTTTACTCCCAAGTATGCAGAGATCGACCGCTCCACGTTGATTTGGTATCGACAGCAACGTGCAGCTGGTGTGATGGTACGTGGAACGGAGCTGAAGGCTGCTGCTGAGAAGTTTGCAAGGCTTCACGACGCCCTAGACTTCAAGGCATCCGAGGGTTGGCTCTTCGCGTTCAAGTTGCGACATGGCCTTACTAACCGTAAAGCACATGGCGAAGCATTGGACGCTAACGAGGATGGAGTGGACGGTTTCGGCACAAGGTGAAAGGCTTGATCGACAGGGAGAGGGCCTCCTCACTCTCGGTCAAGTCTATAACGCTGACGAAACTGGCCTATTCTATCGCTCGGTGCCAACGAACACTCGCCGATGAGACGGAGAAGTGTACCTGGTCCGCAAGCTTTCTAAGGAACGGATATCTGCTTTGTGTTGTGCCAATGCTAACGGCATGCACCGGCTTCAAACCCGTTATTGTTGGCCGTGCAAAGCAGCCTCGGTGCCTTCGTGGGGTGATGGATGTCCTTCCTGTCGTATGGTACCATTCTTTGAAAGCATGGTTCACAGCTGTGATTTTCAAAGACTGGTTTCACCATCACTTCGTCAAGGAGGTCATACATTACCAGGCAAGACACTGGGAATTCCTCGCGACCAGGTAAAGGCTCTCCTTCTCCTCGACAATGCACCTGCCCACCCGTGCGACAAGGACTTGGTTGCTGAGAATGGCCGTATTAGGTGCATGTTTCTGCCACCTAATACGACTGCTCTCATTCAACCAATGGACCAAGGAGTGATCGTGGCAACAAAGCGCCTGTACCGTCGGAAGTTCCTGGACGAGGTGATGGTGGTTCTCGAGGACGAGACGAGCGCAGGGGAAGGACGTGACACTCGAGGCAAGCGGACTTTGGAAAACCTTCGCCGCTACAACATCAAGTCTGCGCTGTACAACTGGGCTAGTGCATGGAAGGAAGTCCCTGTGAAAACTCTTGAAAATGGTTGGTCTCGTCTGCTTCTCGGAACAGATGTGGAGTACGATTTCCTAGGGTTTGACGTGGATGACTTCCATGCACGGCTACGTACGCACGGCGACGATGTTGATGTGGACGATGTTCGTGAGTGGTTGGACGACGGCGAGGCGATCCTGGGTATCAGACGTTGTCTGATATCGAGATCGCGTCTTCGGTTGCTGGTGTCAGTCCCGAACTTGAAGATTCCGACGACGAAGGCGATGATGATGCAGACTCGCCCAGCAGGACACTACTCCAGCCATCCCCAAGCTGAGCGCACTCCGGGGAACATCTAGAGTTCGTCCTAGACTACCTGGAACACCCGGACTGCGACAGGGAGATGGGGCCCTTGGGACTCGTGGAGGAAGTGCGTGCTTTCCGGCAGCGCATCATCAATCGCCAGAATCGTCGGTCCTTGCGTCAGTCAACGATTGACAGTTTTTTCAGGCCCGTGACCCCGCTGTGCCAAGCCCTGGTTCCACTCCGTTGCCTCCCCAAGACAGGCCCTCATGCTCCGAGCCACAGCCCAGCACATCAGCTACAGTGGAGTCACCGCTCGACGTGAGTTTGCGGCTGTCTTCAGAGTCTTCTGTAGTCGGTACGCCATCACCACTACCCACCGATGCACCCCTTGGACGCCTGCCAGTGATACTCTCGGGCTCTGACAGTGAATAAACAGCAAGAACTTCTCCACTAGACCACACGGGAATTTTGAGTGTTGTGCAGTGAAAAAAAACGGTGTGTTGTGTTGGTTTTCAAGTTGGGAGAAAAGACTAAGTAGAAAAGAAATTTAACGTAACTAACCTTCTTTGTTTTGGCTTTGGAAACTTAAAAAACTTGGGAAAAGTTAATGTGCAACACTTAAATTTAATGGAACATTATTTGGACTAAAGTGAACACTGTGAAAAGAACGGACTTCTGTGTGTTAGTGACTAAGTTCAGTGCAAGACTTCAGGAAGAGTGTAGTGCAAGTGCTTCAGGAAATCGTTCTTACTGTCAGAGTCCGAGAGGAGGCGGTTATTCATCGAGGTGGCCAGGGACTTGCTGTAAGTAGCCAAAATGTTTCATGTTGTACTATTTTCCATACTATATTTACCAGAATGTGTCATATTGTATTTTTTCCCATACTATACTTACCAGAAAGTGTCATACTGTACTTCTTTCCATACTAAACTTTACCTCATGCATGTGCAGTAGGAATGGGTTTTTCAGAGTTCGGTTAGGTTCGGTTAGGTTAGGTTCGGTTAGAGTCCATAAGTACCAGAATGTTTATTAATGTATGAACATACTTCTAAACCCACATTTTATGTGTCTATTGCATTTATTTCAGTCATTTATGTGCCTTATTGGTGTGATTTGGGTGTTAAATAGGTGCTATGCATGTCCGGAGGGAGTTGTATAGGTGTTTCTCTGTGTTAGGGTCCGTAAGTACAAGTCCATAAGCTGGGGCCCAATATCCGGACAAAACCAATATCCGAACCTACCGATGGCTCTATTGATCCGGATATTGGAGTGATTACTGTACTTTGTTTACATGCATGTGTGCGTTAGTATAGCAGTGTTTAATGTTTTGCGTGCATATTATATTAATGTGTGTGTGTGTGTGTGTGTGTGTGTGTGTGTGTGTGTGTGTGTGTGTGTGTGTGTATAGTGTGTGTATATATGTTTGTATATACACGTTCCGCCAGACATATCCATACCTATAGGACATTAGTTCCGAAATAAAATGAGTGAGAAGTAACTGAAAAACTACTTGGGCAATTAAATAAAGACTAATGGTTGAATATACGTGAGAAATATAAGTGACCACATTATATCCATTTTCTCTTCTTTATTTACTCTGTAGTCTTATTTAACCCCATTTATATTTTGTATATATTTGAATGTATCTGACTCTGGACACACTAGGTAGCCCGTTCCCTGAGGCCCAGCGGCTCTCACACAGACTCATCCATACATCTGGGATTGAACTCGCGACTTTTTCAACCACATCCCACGTCCCACTCCCGGCAGCCATAACCTTCGCAATACGGTGATATATGCGACCTTTTTTCTTTGTCTTTTATATTGCAGGTGCGAGTATTTTACCAGGTGTGATTTGATTTCCTGACCATGTAATGTAAAACCCGGTATTTGATCTCTTCGTTTTTTTTTTCTTTTTTTTTTGTTTTGTTTTTTTAATGTTTATTCTTGCTACCTCCATACGATTTTATTCAGTTTAGAGGATACAATGATGGGGTTGATGGAGGGTGTATCTGAGCTCTCCACTTCGAAAAATCTCTCCCCTAAGTTATGTAAAATCGCAAGGATAAAGTGTATGAAGACGTCATCGGTGTGAATGGGTCGTATTCTTGTCGGTTAAAGAAGCACTCTGATATCTCCTCATTAGCGATTTATTTTTGGATATGGCTGGTTAATATCCTTTTGTACGTTATTCATGCAGAGTATAACGATATTAGAAGAATTTATATAACTCAGGGGAGGACAGTAAGTTGCGATACCAAAAAAGTCGCTTAAGAAAAGGTGTTAGGGAGCTCTCTTATCCGACGAGGGTAAGGGCCAAAAAATTATCCCTCCCACTGCGGCCTTTACTCTTACATAACACTTCCTTATTACTGACTACAGGTGAGTCAAAAAGTTTCATTGCCTTCTTACCACTGCAGGCGATTTGACTCATCTGGGAAATTCCATACATAATTAGAAGGTTCAAAACAATCTCTGGCCTTTTACCGCGTTGGCAGAGCTTTGGTGCTTTGTTTTGATCATCGCCTGACGAACTTATGTGACACAGAGAAATCCTACGTAGCTAGAGGGTTTAATTCACTTGGCCACCACCTCCCCAGTACATGAATTAAGACCACATGATGTCAGAAGGGGTGTATCCATTCATTATACTTTTTTTTTTTCCTTGCGATTCAGATCCTGCAGCAGCCGGGATTTGAACTCGCGACCTTTTGATCCACAGCCAGCAATTTCATACCCTCGGCTACCACCTCCCAGTATGGCGTTATGGCCTACACACTGGCGTCATAATTTTTTTCTTTAACTTCGGATTCTCGAAACAGTCAGCACTGGAACTAAACTTCTTTTAATTCATAACCGTATTCGTCTCAGTCTACACGGCTACACCCTCCTCGGTACTTCTTTGATGTATTAAACTTTTATCTCTCTCTCTCTCTCTCTCTCTCTCTCTCTCTCTCTCTCTCTCTCTCTCTCTCTCTCTCTCTCTCTCTCTTTCTCTCTCTTTTTCACCTTTGTGTTCGGTGGTGGGTCAGTGTTACCTAGCAGATGCCTCGCTCAGTACTGACTACAGTAGATAGGCTGTGTGTGGAGGTATGACCTAAATGTGACCTTTGCTACTGGTTTAGCATACTTTAGCACTGCTCGGGGGCAGGGTGGCTCGGTGGTAGAGCGCCTGACTCAAGACTGAAGGGTCGAGAGTTCTCGCCCTGTCCGGATAGCAGCCCAGCTGGGAGAGGTTGCGCTTTCTCGTAGCCTAGCGGGGCTCTATGATCGATCAAGTCTACCTCGGGGAATTCCGTTTATTTATTTATTTTCCTTTTAGCACTGCTCACTAAACTCATGGCTGCGGTAATCCTCAAAGAGTACCGGTAGTTATTATATATTGATTACTCCTCATAGGCTGAATTGGCACTTGCTTCATAAGTACAATTACTTGCCAGTTATTTGTGTGCGGCAGGTGTAAAGAAAGTTGAAAAGGAGAGAGGAGAATTCATTACAAATGGCAACATAAAAAGCCATTGAGACTACTGAGCAATTTGTACCGTATTGCTTAGGCCTATGTATTCCACATGGAGCGAGATAACTGGATCATCGTATAGTAAAAAATAAAAGTAAGTAGAAATTATCTATCTATCTATGTATCTATATATATATATATATATATATATATATATATATATATATATATATATATATATATATACACACACACACACACACACTGTGTGTCTGCGCCGCGACTCAGTGCACTTGGCGACCACCTTCCCCAGTCTGGTCATAATGGCAGGTGTGTTTATGGATCAGTGCCACAATACGCTTAACCACGCACGGACAATCCCTCACACAGTCACACACGTCCACCACCGCTACAAAGACAATGTATTTTAAAAAACGGTATAACGTTGTGAAATGTTATATAATATTAAATAATGTGAAACTGTGTGCAGTGGATGAAGTCATTGTGATGTGTGTTAACAATTAGGTGCTCGACCTTAATGTACACTGAATGATTGCTGCAGCCTCATTGGTGGCATAATAACGCTATTAATTTTACCGAGAATAATAATAATATGATGAAATGACAGAAATGATAAAAATGAAAGTAATGAAAATGAATTATGAACACTTGACTACATTGCAGTTTGTCTACCTATCCCTAATCAGCTTTTGGGATGAGTATCAGTAAGTTAAAAATGTTTCTCCTGACAAAACATTACGGTACAAGCCATAACTTTGCTGACTGTGAATCAGTATATTTACTTTTAGCTGGCTGTGAATCAGTACATTTACTTTTCACCCAAATAACATAGCAGTACATAACAAACTTTACTGTCAGTTCATCAGTAGACTTGATTTCACCTAACTCTAAATATCTCTAGCTCTGGATAAAATAATAAACCATCATATCTCCAGTCCTCTTTTTTTTTTTTTTTCTCCTCTCTGTCTCAGCATAATCCATATTCCTCTCACAATTGCAACGGCCGTGTTGGAACATTCGGCGCAGCTTCAACATTCGTTCCCTGCAGCTTTTTTTTTTTTCTTTATACATTTTCCGCTCCAGATTCCTTTTACGGCCCCCCTTGAAATATCCAGAATCCGAACCGTATTTTTTTTCTCCCTTTTCTTTTGCCAGTGACTGACGCATTTTCTAGTCCCTGGCACCGAATTCCCATCTCGCCGAAAGGTCCTGATTCGGTCCCGATGTGAACCAGCCAAAAAAAAAAAAAAAAAAGGGAATGGCGTCTGTATTTCAAACGTGCCGCCAGAAGCCATAATTATCAAAGTCTATCGCAGTCTATCGAAACATGTGTAAATCAGAATCTATCGATGGATAATTAGAATCAGTCTGTGGGAGTTTTCAGCGTCTCATAATAGATGCACAAATATGTCTGTACGGATTGATAAATAGGAGCTGGAAAAATCAATCAGTCTATCGATCTGACGAGAAACCTGTAATCCTCCAGTCTGTATACCGCAAACCTCACCCTCTGCGAAACCAATCATTTTATCGATATTAATATGGACGGGTGTTTCTAAATACACCACTGATACCCTTAAAAATAACGAAATCTGTCACAGTCTATAACGAGAAGCTATCAAAATACCTAAGTCTATCAGATATGTCAGAATCTATCAGTGTGTAAATATAATGAAAAGCCTCAGGAATACACCATCCTGTCTCCACCTGCCACATTCTATCCAGATCTATCACGAGAAGCAATCAAAATATATCTATCAATAATGTGTCACAGTCTATCACAGTCTATCGAAATGGTGCCGAAATCACTCGCGGCCGAACTCTCTCTCCACGGGGCCCCTAGTTATGTCGTATTGTGTGAGGGAGCCGGAGTGAGGCAGGTGCTGATGATGTGGTAGCTGTGGTAGTTGTGGTGGTGATGGTTGTGAAGATGGGGCTGATGGGAGATGTGGTAGTTGTGATGGTGATGATGTTGGTTATGGTTGTGGGATGATGGTGGTAATGATGGTTGTTGTGGATGTGGTAGCTTTGGTGTATGGTAATTGTGGTAGTGATGATGGTTGTGTGTGTGTGTGTGTGTGTGTGTGTGTGTGTGTGTGTGTGTGTTAGGTGATGGTTTTTGGTATGGTTGAAGTTATGATGATTTGTGGGGAAGATGAAGATGTTTGTAGTAGTGATGGTCGTTGTGGTGGTGGTGAGGGTGATGATGGTTGTTGTTGTGGTGGTGAGGTTGATGATGGTTGCAAGTGTGCATATGATAATAGTAGTGGTAATAGTGGTAGTAGTTGTAGTAGGGAAAAATTGACTATGGAACTGTTGGTTTTGGTTGTAGTAAATACGATTCTCTCTCTCTCTCTCTCTCTCTCTCTCTCTCTCTCTCTCTCTCTAAAACAGCAAAATTAAAAGCCCTCAGAGTTAGCCCTTTTGCGGCGTGGTTGTGTTTGTTTACATTGTTTGGGCGTCAGTTTAAATCACGTGGCTGTGTTTACAATTTGTGGAGGCATTAGGCGTGTTGGTTAGGTCGCTGTTTTGGGGCTAGGACGAGAGCAAAACAGGGTTGGTGGTTGGAGATGAAGTGAGAATGAGGTAGAAGCAGATACTTGTGCAAGGGGGAGAGAGAGAGAAGAGAGAGAGACCGAGGACAAAACAGATTCTCTCTCTCTCTCTCTCTCTCCCTCTCTCTCCCTCCCTTATATATATATATATATATATATATATATATATATATATATATATATATATATATATATATATATATATATATGTCTCTTTCTATTTTTCACTCACGTACAGAGAATAACTCACACAACACACGCACACCCAACCACACGTGCACGGACTCAGATTCACACGCAATTTTCAATAATTCCCGTAAGTAATACATCACTCTCTGTCTGTCTGTCTGTCTGTCTGTCTCTCTCTCTCTCTCTCTGTCAGCGAAACATCATCATAACTGTTCTCCAGCCTGTTATGTTCATGTTATTAATGACTTAGCTGTACCGGTACTAGAGGGAGAGAGGGAGGGGAAGAGAGGGAGGCAGGAGAGAAGGGAAGGAAGAAGGCGATAATAGGGAAGAGGTGATGGAAAGATTGTTTAGTAAGAGAGAGAGAGAGAGAAATCGAGGGAAATAGTGGTGACAGACATAATATTCAGTGACATCTTGTGAAGAAAGAGACACAAAAAATAGAGAATTTAGACTGTGGGAAGAAAGCGAGACGAAATGATAGGTGAAGACGGAAATTGAGAGAGAGAGAGGGGGGGGGAGGTGAAGGAAGAAGAGCGAGGGAGGAAGGGAGGAAGAATGGGAGGAGAGGGGGAGACTGA
>NC_137010.1:19284829-19287329 GCF_032717465.1 Coenobita brevimanus | reverse complement strand
AAAAGGAGAAGAAGGGGGGGAAGGGGAGGGGATGGAAAAGTTGTGATAAAGAAAGGACTGGGGAGAGATAGGAAGGAAGAGGAATTGAGAAAGGAAGGAAGGGGAGAGGAAGGGAAGGAAGACTGAAGAGATTGGGAATGGAAGAGGGGAAAGATGAAGAGGTCAAGGGAAGAGGTGAGAGGAAGGTAGGAGGAGGGGTATGCAAGAGGACAAGAGAGGGGAAGGGTGGAGAGGGGAGGGGTAGAGAGGGAGGGGTAAGTTACATGTTTATTTAACCTTTACGTATTTCCCCTTCCCCTCCCCTGCACCCCTCCCCTCCTGTCCATTCTTCTTCATCCCCTCTTTTCTATTTCCTCTACTCTCTCTCTCTCTCTCTCTCTCTCTCCCCCCCCCCCTCCCTCCTTGTCCTGTCCATTCCTTTGTATTTTGATATTCACTTATTTTTTACCTAAAATTTTGTCTCATTTAAAACACACACACACACACACACACACACACACACACACACACACACACACACACACACACACACACACACCACACTCCCCTCCTTCACGGTTGGGCTGACATTCTCTCTTTAACCCCTGTCTTCCGCAGTGTACATTCTCTCTCTCTCTCTCCAGGTAATCCCTTAATCCCTTTCTTTTTTCTTCTCTCTTCTATCTTCCTCTGCAACGATTTTTCCCTCTATTCTTTTACACTTTTCCCTCACTCTTCCTTACTTCTTTCTCCACTTCTGTCTCTGCATGTATATCGGTGTATCTATCTTCTATCTATCTCTCTGTCTCTCTCCTCACCATCACCACTCATCTCCGTTATTTTGTCGTGTTCTTTCTCTTCACTCTCACCCTCTCTCTTTGTGTCCTCCCCTTCTCTTTTTATCAACGTTCTCCCCTTCCCTCTTTCTCTCATATTTCCTTTCCCCCTCCCTGTCTCCCTCTCTCTTTCCTCTTTCTCCCTCCCTCTCCCACTCCTATACCATACGACCCTCGTCCCCTCTACCATGCCCCCCCCCGTCTCTCTCTCTCTCTCTCTCTCTCTCTCTCTCTCTCTCTCTCGCTTCTTTTTTCTCTCTCCCCTCCTCCCCTCACTCTCACTCTCACAAACTTTCTCAATATACCACAACTCTCACACACTACCCACTTTTTTCCCCACCCCAGTCAACTCACACCCTCACACCCCTTATAGTTTATCCTGGGAGAAAAAAGGAAGCTAGATTTAATAAAGGCCCTTTCTCTAATATGTTTCTCTCTCTCTCTCTCTCTCTCTCTCTCTCTCTCTCTCTCTCGAATTGATTTTACTCCTTTTATTTGGTTTTGAGTTTGTTTATAATTAATTTGTTGGACTTATGAGATTAGAGATAGATAGATAGACAGGGTGCACAGCCAGTCAAACGTTGTAAGTAGGTTGGTGAGTAGATGATTACGTAGCAAGATGGATAGATAGATTGATAGGTAGATATATTGGACTGAAGATCTAATATGAGGATACGTGGATAGTTGTTGATTGGAAGATTGAAATGATGGAGAAATTAGGTAAATAATAAAGTGAATATTATAACAAAGAGAGAGAGAGAGAGAGAGAGAGAGAGAGAGAGAGAGAGAGAGCCATCACCACCTCCTCATCCTCTCAATCCTCTCCACATTTCTTCGGTCATCATCAAGTCATCTGGCATCGTTTATTTCCACTTATTCTAAATTGCCCTTGAACGAACCTCTATGAGAAGTAGGGTTGTTTCGTAATGTTTCGTGCAGATGTTTTGTTGTGGAGGAGTTGTGTTTTTGTTACTTACAACGATATACTATGTAAGAAGGGTTGTTCCAGTGTTTCTCAGTACGAGGAAAACTAAGTGAGAATTTTGTTATATTTTTAGCGATAGTTTATGAAAACAGGGAGTGTTTCATAACTTTCCGTGTGTATAGTCATGATGTATGGCGTGGCGAAACCAAGTGATATTTTTATTGCTCTTTGTGTGGTGTGAGCGATCTATGTGAAAATGTAGATAAAATTCTGTAATGTTTCGGTAACACTCAGGATCCCATGACTCACTCCCACCTGAAGAAGATGGAATTCAGTACCAGCTGGAGTTGTCCCCACCATGAGCGTGTTTTCATCATAGGCTGAGAGATGGTTTAAAAAGTTCAGTTTTATATGTTTCTCCAAAATGATGTTCGAGTCCCAAAAGTGATGGGAGGGTTTCCTGTCATTACAAACACTACCCTGGTGGAAGGTGGGTCTTCTGTCCGTAAATGACCCGCGCTACGGTGACCATGCCTGGGGTCTCTATGGTCTCAGGAGGCCAGTATGGGAATGGCAGTTTCCGTTTTTATCACGATGATCCATTTTCGGAAATCAGGGTTGAGTTCCATGATGTTTCTCATGAAATGTACTTTATACTCAGCATTTTTTTTTTCCTGGTGGACACCTGGTGTTCACGCGGGTTAAGTTGTGACCGGATGTGGCTCGTAAGCATATAAATCCTAGGGATGGTTAGTTTCAT
>NC_137010.1:19209829-19279829 GCF_032717465.1 Coenobita brevimanus | reverse complement strand
TCTCCTCCTCCTCCTCACTCGCTCCTTTCCCTCCCTTCTGCACATCAACAAGCAAACATTTTCAAGTCGATTTATAATTCCTCATTTTTCTTACACGCGATCTGCATTTTTACATTTTAGGAGAGAGAGAGAGAGAGAGAGAGAGAGAGAGAGAGAGATTCTTCCTCTTTAAAACTTTTAAAACTTTCTTTTCGTATTATCATAGCCTTTCCCAGACACCAAGGATGTGAGAGCGTCCCCTGCTTGCTTTGTTGTTGTTGTTGTTGCTGTTGTACTGGAAGAAAAGTTTGACTGAAACCATCGCCATGTCTGTACCAGTCAAAAAACTGTGCACATTTTCACATGGTGTATTGGCCCAGTTCTCTCACCACCCATCTCCATCCCAGCAGCCCATCCCTCCTGCTCCTGTACACTCACCACACTCTTTCTCCCCTCCCCCCTCCTTTTAAAGAAATCTGTGACTTCCATCTTTACGCCGCCATTACATCCCCTCAACCAACGCCCGTCTTCATAGGGTATACTCGTCCCGTCATGGTTCATCCCCATCACAGTCCATCTTACCCACTTCTTTCCACGCTCCCATTTCTCCCCAGATGTGTTGAATATTTATTTTAAAAAATGAGTGCCTAGATTCCCAGTCGACCAACATCGGCCATATTCATAGGGTATACACCGTCGTGGCTTGACGCCCACCAGCATCCCAGCCCATCCAGCTCACTCGTCTGCACCCACCCGACCCAGTTCTGAAAGACTTGATAAATTATTGCACACACACACACACACACACACACACACACACACACACACACACACACACACACACACACACACACACACACACACACGAGTATATATATATATATTATATATTTGAGACGTCTTCATACTTTTGACCGAGAGCCATGTGGACGGACCTACATCAGTCTGATGGACCTTAAGGCGCCTGAAGGACCTGCGGGACTTAACTGTCGTGTCTGTAACATCATTGCACCGACAGGGCACACTCCTTGACTAGCATGAGGTACACTCGACCCGCACTGACCTAAATCGAACCGATGGACCTAAAGCGACCTGAAAAGACATAAATTGAATAAAAGTGTCCTGAATCGACCAACCAGAGTTTGAACCTGACTGAAATGACTAGAATGACTCGACTGATTCTTAGCTGAGGTGATGCGGTGTGACTGAATCTAAATTGATATACCCGGGGCTAACAGAGTGAATGGCCGTTGACTGGCTTGACTGAGTGTTGATGTATATAAGTGGATCAAAGTGATCTGGATGGACCTAATTGGATCTAATGCACATAATTAAACCAACCCTGCCCTAGACCGACCTGAGATGACCTGACCTTGCCGAGATGGATAGTATTGGACCTGAATTTCCAGCGATGAGCCTTTTTGAATCTAACTACCTGAACAGACCTAAGTGACCTCGAATAACCCTGAACTAATCCGACTTGACCCAGCTGAACCGGAGTGGATGTCGAGGTTAAGATGGAACAAAGATGGCCTGATTGGTCCAGAACTGACTTGTTCCCTTTCAACTCAAGGACATTAATTTTATATCATTCTTGCTTTCTCGAAACAATTTTCAGGTAGGCGAGACTCTGAGGTGCCTGGCGTAGATGTACAGTACCTTAGCCTATATTAACCCCTTCGGTAATAATGGTTCATCCTGACTTAAATGACAGCGTCTGGTGGTAACAAAAATCAGATGGAAAAGACGTCACGGTAGTGGAGTTAACCTTCAGTCCGATGACATCCTTGTGTATTTCATTCCTGCAACATCATGGCGATTTTATTCAGTTTAAGGGAGACTTTTGGAACCTGAGGGATTGAACAGCCGCCATGATGTTGCCCTTCAGGCTACAAGAAGTCTTCCCTTAACTTTTTTTTTTTTTTTAATAACAGAACGGTGGAAGGAAAAACAAATGAGTAAAAAAAAAAAATCCATACACCAGATTACTGGTGTCCTCCGTTCATAAAATATCTGTAACAGTTAGACTTGAACAGCTGTGGGTTGAAATTTGGAGGGAAACAACTCTGGGGAAGCGAATTCCAGAGAGATGCAGTTCAGGGAATGAAAGAATTCTGATAGGCAGAAGTTCTGCAATATGGCTGAGTGACATTCCAGTCATGAGCGCTACCAGACGCCCGTGTAGCATTTGGGAAGGCATGGAGAGTTGGCATCATGGACGCAACTTCGTCTGAGCATTTGCCAAAAAAATATCTAAAATAATGCAAGGGAGGCAACATTCCTTCTTGCTTGCAGGGGAGGTAGCTTATATGTAATGACGGGTTGTTAATGATTCTAACAGCTTTGTTCTGAATTTTGTCTAGTTGTCTTAATGCAACCTCTCCACAACCATTCCACAAGGGTGAGCAGTATTCAAGCTGAGAGCGCACATGACTCTTATAAATTATAGCTAACTGCTCATCGGCGAAGAATAACATTGTCTGGAATGAGGAAGAATGAACTGTTAAAAAGGCGTCATTGTAGTGAATAGGCTAATCACTTCCCACCGATGACGTATTAATGTATACCTGCTGCTTCCAGACGACTTTAGGAGAGACTTTTGGAACTGGAGGGGTCACGTAGAACCTTCATGAACCTGGCCAGTACTGGAGGCCTTTCTCTAAACCCTAGACTGCGTTGAGTTTTTGTGCACAGGTTAAAATCGTCCCTTGCATGCTTAGTTAAATTTCGCACGTTCTTTATTCGTTGCAAAAAATCGTCAGTGCAAGCTAGGGAAAAAAATAGTCCCTTTCCTGAATGGGTTAACTCCTTCAAAACGGTGATGTGTTTTTCGTTTTTATTCTTGTTATTCCCAAACCCTCCTGTTCATCTCTGGAGAAGCCATTGGAACTGAAGAGGTTAGCTGTTACATTCATTAACACCTCCACTAATGGCAGGTTTCCGAAAATCTGAATATAATCCTGTGAAGGCAGCAAAGAATGTCAGTCAAATACGTTGCCGGACTGAAGGGGTGAATGAACCAAGACTTAGGCTGTATTTCAAGGATCTGGATGAACCTGGGCCTCTTCATTCCGATGATGTAGTTTTATTCTTACTGCTGCTTCCACACGATTTTATGAACCCTTTCAATCCAGTGACGCCTATTTGATTTAATTCATACTACCACCAGACAGTTTTATTATTACTATTTCTCCTCGTATTCATTGAGGTAATTAAAGCTATATCTAACTCTCCCAGGCTGAATAAAATCATCTGGTGACAACAGGAAGGAAATGTGAGTGTGACGCAACCGGACTGAAAGGAGATTTTACTTGAGGATTCACTTTGTCGACCCGCCGTGGATACAGAGCCATCCCTGATCCCGTGGCAGCCTGACGTCCTCCCTGGGGCAAAGAAAAGCGTCTGGCGGCACCTCTAGTAAAATGCAAAACACGACACGGCGCTGAAGGGGATGAGCAGCCAGAGTGAACCTTATTGAACCCGAACCACTCTGAACGGATCTCGATGGACCAAAATTGACCAGACCACACCACGTTTTTGACAGAAATGGATCTTGATTGCTTTGACTGGACCTTTGATGGCTTTGATTCGGGGCTGTGATTGGTATGATTGGGTCGTCTGGTTGCTTTGAGTGGGTCTTCTGATGTCTTTGATTGGGGATTCTGATGGATTGATTCTTTGATTGCTTTGATTGGGTGGTTTGATTGCTCTGAATGACACTGAACATGACTGATATGACCTAAAATAATGGCTGTAGCTGTAATTGGATTGACCTTAATTGACCACTGGATTAACCATTCATAACTAGTTTACACAGGAGAATCATTTTTTTTTTTTTCTGGCTGATGGTGATGTGGGCACGAAGCAGGTACAAGGTGGAACAACGCTCTTATGACAGTGTCTTCTGATCGCTATTTTCTTTTGTGTGTCCGCCATTTATCCCCCCCCCTCTCTCTTTCTCTCTCTCTCTCTCTCTGTTTAACAGAGCCTCTATCTGCTCATCTGTCTCTGTCCATCGCCCTCTGTATCTCTGGTTATCTGCCCACCACGCCACCGTCGCTTTGTGTCTTGTGTACTCGCTGTAACACACACACACACACACACACACACACACACACACACACACACACACACACACACACACACACACACACACACACACACACACACACACACACACACACACACACACACACACACACACACACACACACACACACACACACACAGGGGAGCCCCACCCACTCGTTACATAAGGCTTACAAAAACAGGGGCGGCTGCTGTCAGGGCGCCACGCCTTCCCTGTCTGTCTTCAGGCTGTCTGTTGGCCCGGCTGTCTGCTTCGGCTGTTTAATCTGTCTGTCTGGCTGGGTATTCGCTCTGTCTGTTTTTGATTATGTATCAGGTTATCTAACTGGATGTCTTCATCTTTCTGTCTTGGGGCTGTCTGTTGACCTGAACTATTAATTTAAGGAAAGTAAGAAAGGTTGACACAGAGGAGGAGAGGAGAGGAATGAAGAGGTGAGAAGAGAAGAAGAGAATAGAGAGAGAGGAGGAGGGGGAGGAGGAGGTCTATTTATAGACATGTCTTGATAGCTGCTGTTTTGTGTGTGTGTGTGTAATGCAAACAAAAAAGAACCTATGGCTGATAATCTACAAACAGTTCCATTGTGACGAACATCGGGAAAACAAATGAAAAGGTCAGATCAAAAGTCGTGCATTCCTAGATTTCTGAACACACTGCGTTTAACAGACTCGAGGTCATAGGCCCTGGAAAAGACAGGCTGAGGAAGACCGCTGCAGAAATGGTCAGTTGCGTACATGAAAGACTGAGAGTACCGGTTTGCTGCTGTATTAGAGAACTGGTCAAAAATGGAGTGAGAGTGTGTAGCTTGACGGGTGCTGCGTGCCTTCCTTAACAGAGTAGGAGTAGAAGCTGAGTTCAGAGATGCCGTTATCAGATTACTTATTTACCTGTATGCCTGGCCTCTCTCCTCTTTGTGTATATGATCTCCGAGTATTTGCTGTCTCTTCTGTTTTTACATTTGTCTGTGTTTGGGTGGATGGCTGTCTCTGTTTGCAGTGGGACTGTCTGTTGAGCTTGGCTGTTTTTTGTCTGTATCTTCCTATCTGTTTGTCTGTTTGTTTACTTTGTCTACTACCTGTTTATATATCAAGCTGTGTGGGCGTCTGTCTCTTCAGGCTTTCTGTTGCGGCTGTCTGCTTGTTATCTGTCTTTACCTGTCTCTGTATATGTTTCTGTCCCTGGGTGTCTTGCATTTTTCCTGTATATCTGTTTATGTATCTCTGTGGGTGTTGGCAGGGGCTGTTTCTCCCTCTCTTGGTTGTTTGTTTTGCCTGTCTGTCTGCTCTGTCTGTTTATCTGCTTATCTGGTCTCTGTCTCAGCTACTTCTTCATCATTCTGCCTCTTTATTTGGGTGTCTCCGCCTGTCTATCTTGAGGTTTTATATTGTGTTTGTCTATTTTACACTCTCTCTCTCTCTCTCTCTCTCTCTCTCTCTCTCTCTCTCGTAACCTGGGAAAGTAAAGGTTAAGGAGGCTATTTAAGGAGAGTAAGAAAGGTTGACACGGAGGAGGAGGGGAGGGGAGGGGAGGGGAGAGGAGAGAGGAAGAAGAAAAAGAAAAGAAACAGTAGATAATGAAGAAACCAGTAAACGAAGAAGAAAGGTGAAAAAGGAGAGTTGAATATATAAAGAAAAGAGGAAGAAGAGTGAAGGAAGGAGGAAGAGAATAGATAATAATGAAGTGGAATGGAAGACGGCTTATGGAAGGCGTGATTGCTGGTGCTGATACTGATAATGTAACTGCACTGCCAGGCTCCTCACCCATGTCACTGCGGTAACCATGACTTAAACTGAACGACTTCAAGTGGGGTTCCTGCCGTGGAGACGAACCAATAATAATAATAATAATCTATCTATCTATCTATCTGTATACCTAGGCTGCTTCCCCCAAGGAAAGGGAGGTAGCCGAGACAGGATGACTCACTCTCCATTTACTCATCCATTCAAACACATTTATTCGCATCTTAGCCCCAAAGGGGAGAATAATATAATATAATATAATAATAATAATAATAATAATGATGATGATGATGATGATGATGATGATAGTAGTAGTACTAGTAGTAAGAGTAACGATGATATGTTAATAATAATGATGATGATAATAATAATAATAATAATAATAATAATAATCCATCCATCCATCCATCCATCATCTAATCCTACGTTCCCCATGAGGAGCGTAGGAGCCCGGGGTAGCAAGTTGGTCCTGGCATTTAAGATGAGAGTGAAATTAATAATAATAATAATAATAATAATAATAATAATAATAATAATAGCTGTAATCGTCATCCCATCCCTAATCCACACCCAAGATACGGAGTGAAACTGTTTCCAGAATCAGAGAAGAGAAAGTTATATTGTATAGTAGAAAGTACAGAGGTATGGGGCGAATGAAGCAGTTATGATGATGATGGTAGTAGTTATAGTAGTAGTAGTAGTAGTAGTAGTAATGATAATAATAATAATAATATAATTAATAATAATAATAATAATAACTAAGAAAAGGAGATGATACGGTGATTGTAATTATGTTATGCTAATGACTGAGTTATCTTAATGATGTAGATATTATCACAGTTCGTTAATTATAGCCGGTAAAAGACTCACTCGTAAATTACTCTCTCTCTCTCTCTCTCTCTCTCTCTCTCTCTCTCTCTCTCTCGTACAGTCCAGTTTGTTTTCGTATGTATTTGTGTGTGTGTGTGTGTGTGTGTGTGTGTGTGTGTGTTTGCAAGCTCTGTGGAGTTTATGGGTGTGTGTATTTTAGTAATTTGTGTTTATATCATTCTGTTTATAAGTATAGTTTACACTGTACAACTGCATGTACACTCAGCAGAGACTATGTACACCCAACATCGTGAAAGGTAGCACGAGTCAACAGTTCTTAACCAAAAATATGATATGTAACTTGACAGTAAATTAAATCACTCATTTTTTTTTTTTTTTTTTTTTTTTTTTTAAGTCGTCAGATCATTGTGTTGACGTGAACTTATACTCTTTCACTTTAACTCGGCATGAAATTGCTGCATATCCACCGTGAGTGCCGAGCCGTAACAAATGATTAGCACTTCAGTATGGCACTAGTCGCAAAGGATTATGGCAAGGATGGAGAGTTATAGTATCATTTGTTTTTTACGCTGGCCAATGTGGAATAAAACACAGTAGGACTAAAATCTGGACCAAGTTAATGTGAATGGACTATAGTGTATGCTAGACTCACGAATGACAACCCAGACACACCAACAGTTACATGGAGCTACGTAGTTACTCAGACCACACAGACTGTAGTTCTGACGAGGCAATCTGGCTTTAATATTGTGACGTACTCTCTAATAACCTTACAAAAATTTAAGATTAGAATATCAAATGCAAAAGGCTCTCCTCCACCCACCAGACCCTCCGTCAATGGCCCGTGCAAGACAGCAGGCAAAGTAACATGTTGCTGCTGTGAATTGCATGATTGCATTTATTATTATTATTTTCTTATAGGAGTCCTAGACAGTAATAGTAAATATGAAGCTACTGTTCACAAGACTTGATACTGAAGATAAAGCATATTCGTGGTTTACAGAAATTATTATTATTATTATTATTATTATTATTATTATTATTATTATAGGACATTGTGACGTGGGGGCGATTTTCTTGTGGCCACACCTTTCGGGATTAAGGCGTCTGTTTATAGCCAGGGATTATAGTTTTTAGTCTTTTTTTTTTTTTTAGTACTCATAACGCAGTGCATGTGAGGGTGTAGTGTAGGTAGTGTAGTGTGAGGTGTAGTCCATATATCCCGCAGATAACAGCACTCCGTCAGGCTATTGTATGCAAATGGTGTTATTGCAGTGATTCCCCTGCTTACCACACCGACGCCATTGTTCACGGGTAGTTAGTGAACCTTTACCGTAAGTGAGCATTGTTGCCGGATACTTAGCACAGGAGGCCCTGGTAAGAAACGAGAGTAGGGGAGGGAGGGAGTGTTTGGCGTGTGTGTGTGTGTGTGTGTGTGTGTGTGTGTGTGTGTGTGTGTGTGTGTGTGTGTGTGTGTGTGTGTGTATTTGTGTGTGTGTGTGTGTGTATTTGTGTGTGTGTGTGTGTGTGTATTTGTGTGTGTGTGTGTATGTGTGTGTGTGTGTGTGTGTGTGTGTGTGTGTGTGTGTGTGTGTGTGTGTGTGTGTGTGTGTGTGTGTGTGTGTGTGTGAGTATATACAGCTTTTAAGAGTATCTGCACTGTATATATGAGAGAAAATTTAAGAGAAATGAATATTAAGATTATTAAAAGTAAGGAATAAGTACACGAAAATAAGAAAAATAAAGATAAAGAAAGTAAAGATGATATAAGACCTATTGACAGTGGCAAAATAAGGAAAAAAAGAAAAGAAATAAAGAAAACTAAAGCGAGAAAGCGAGTAGAAGAAGGTAGAAAATAAAGAATACAAGAAAACAGAGAAATTAGAAAACCAAAAAACGAGAAAAAACAAAAACATAAAAAGGAAAATAAAACAACTCTATAACCAAATTTTTTTTTTTGTTAAGATTGTTTCGTTGCTCTTACAATCCTCTCACTTTCTTCCTTTAGTCCTCCTTTTGCTCGTGTTCTCTCTCTCTCTCTCTCTCTCTCTACCACACCCACCCTAACTACCCAGGCTCCCATATAAGGCACCTAAGACTAACCCTAGATAGGCAATAAGTTAGAAGAAGGGGAATGGAACGGGGTGATAAAGAGGAAAGGGTAGGAGAGAGTTAGGACCCTTTATAACTTAAGTGCCGACAGGGTAGGGTAGGGTAGGGTAGACTAGATATTAAGGTAGGTTGGGTAGGGTAGGGCAGGATTGAGTAGTGTTGAATTGGGTGGGTGGGGAAAGGTAAGGTTAGGTAAGGAAAGGTAGGGTAGGGTAGAATTGGATTGAATAATGTTAGACTGGGTAAGGTAGGACAAAATAAGGCAATGTAAAGAAGTCTAGGGATAAGGTAAGGTAGGGTAGGGTAGGATAGGATAGGGCAGGGTAAGTAAGGTTGGGTTGGGTAGGGTAGGATTGATTTAGGTATATAGGTAGGGTAGGGTAGGGTATTGCAGGTTAGGTTGCAAAGAGTTGGATTAGGTTAGGGTAGGTTGAGTTGGGTTACGTTTGGCAGGTATTGCTTGATTTGGGTTAGGTTTAATACGTTCAAATTTTAGGCTTGGCAGTGGACATAATGGTCGTTGTCCCACGTGTGTTATGAAGAACGTTTTTGTGTTGATACTTTGGCCATTGAGGTGAAACCTGGATTTTCCAACATTTGATGGAAAGTGGATATTTGTTTGATCCTGTTCGTGGAGCCTCCCACTCCAGGTATCAAGGGGAAAGAGAGTCATGATGGTGATGATGATGATGGATAAAATTAGGAAGGAAAGAATGAATATTTAAGCCTGTTCAGTAAATCATTAAGCAGTAGTAAGGCACCTCATAAGTGGAACCTGTCAAATGTAACCCCGATATTTAAAAAGGCTAACAAATCACACCCAGAATTACCGTCCAGTAAGCTTAACATCTGTGGTGTGCAAATTGTTGGAAACTTTATCAGAGACAAGTTGCTTAAACACTTAGAAATGAATAATTTCATCGAAGATTCACAATATTGTTTTCGAAATAATAATCGCTCTTGCCTTACGAATCTCTTGGATTTCATCAACATTTAATATATACGATGGGACCAAATCTGTTGACACTGTCTATTTTGATTTTCAAAAAAGCATTTGATAAATACGCCTGGGTTCAGGGGTTCAGGGGCAGTGTTCTCGGGTGGGTCGATAATTGTCTTTCAGGACGTATACAGAAAGTAGTAAATTATGGGAAAGAATCCTGGAAAGATGTTACAAGTGGAATGCCACAGGCCTGAGTATAGGGTCTTAGTCTGTGCTGAATATATATAAATGATATAGACGAGGATTTATTTTGTAAAGTATCCAAACTTCCTGATGATATCGAAATTGGACACAGAGCGGCCACGTCTTTACAGAGGCAGGCAATCCAGTTATCTCGGTCGACTGTTTAATTGGGCCCAAACCTGGCAGGCCGCAGATGGACTTATATTTTAGTAAATGTAAAGTGCTGAACATTGGAGCTGTAAATGAAAAAAAAAAACGTGCAGTATAAACAGCATCCAACTAAAGAATGTCATCCATGAATAAAAAAAAAATTAGGAATTATAGTAACAACTGAACTTAAACCAAGCAAACAGTGCACGGAGACTGTTAAGAAAACCACTGAACTAATCGGATTTATTGGTAGAGTATTCGAATATAAACCAGAAAATATAATCCTAATCTCATAAAATTCATTAGTAAGCCCACACTTGGAGCATTGTGTCCAGTTCTTGTCGCCTTATTTGAAAAAATAAAAAAATAAATGTAGAGAACGTGGGAGAGTACAGCGAAGGGTGGCAAAAATGATACGTAGATTGAGAAATAAACCATACTTGGAGCACTTAGAAGCCCTGAATCTCCTTACCTTACCAGTGCGCAGGTTATGAGGAAGTTTAATTCAGGTATTCAAAGTATTAAGGACATGATACTATGGCTATCGATAAATGCCTTACAGTACGTCGATCAAATTATACTTGTGGTAATGGACATAAAATTATTGGCCATTATTTCCACTCACGCGAAGCAAAACATTTCTTCTTCAGCAGAGTTGTAAATACTTTTTCTTTAAAAATTTTCCATGACAGCTTTTCTATGCTGCATGGTGATCCTTCTCACTATTTCCTGCTGGCTTCAGCTGGAGGGTTTGGTGGGTGAGAGGGAGGGTTTGGTGGGTGAGAGGGAGTCTTCCTGCTTTTTAAATCCTTGTCTTTAGCTGATAGAATACTTTTGTTAGTTATAACCTTCCATGTAATAATCCGCCAAGCTTCAATCAACATGTCTGCTGCTGTTTGCTTTCCTTTGTTCTCTTTTGTTAATCTGGGTTAGGTTGGCCTGATGTGGGTTACGTTTAGTTAGGTTGGCTTGGGATCGTTACAGTTGGGTTTGGTTAGGTAAAATTTTCAGATCGTCATGTTGTACATACACTGACTACTAAAAGATAATGAGTTCATTTACATGTGTTATTTCCGACGGTGGTTGTTTGTGTGTGTGTGTATTTTTGTACGTTTTCTTACTTTACAATTTTCCGGAGGGGGTGGTGGATTGGGAAGAGCCTCCTGTCTGTCCTTACACGTATCTTTAAAGTTGTCTTACCAACCAACCAGCCAGCCAACCACCTATCAGCGATCCAGCAGCCAGTCATCCATCTGTCAACCAGTAGCCAACCAACTGTCAACCAACCAGCCAACCTTCAACCAACAATCCATCAACTAACCATCCATCTCTCCGGCCAGCCAACCAGCCAGCCAGCCAGCCAGCCAGCCAGCCAGCCAGCCAGCCAACCAACCAACCAACCAGCCAGCCAGCCAGCCAGCCAGCCAGCCAGCCAGCCAGCCAACCAACCAACCAACCAACCAGCCAGCCAGCCAGCCAGCCAACCAGCCAGCCAGCCAGCCAGCCAGCCAACCAACCAACCAGCCAGCCAACCAACCAGCCAGCCAGCCAGCCAGCCAGCCAACCAGCCAGCCAGCCAGCCAGCCAGCCAACCAACCAACCAGCCAGCCAGCCAACCAGCCAGCCAGCCAACCAACCAACCAACCAACCAACCAACCAACATCCAACCAACCGATCGACCAGTCATCCATCCACCAAACAACCAACCTGTGAACCAACAGCCAACCAGCCATCCCAACCTGGCAGCCAACCAGCTAGTCAGCCAGCCAGCCAGTCAGCCAGCCAATCATTTAGCCAACCAACCAACTAACCAATTAACCATTCATCCACCAAGCACACAAGCAAGCAGCCAACCAACCAACCAACCATCCATCCATCTATCCATCCATCTTAGTAGCCTATCTTACCACAGCCAACCAATCAACCATTTATCAAGCAAGCGAGCAAGCAAAAAAACAACCATCCATCCATTCATCATCCATCCATCTACCATCCAATCAACCATTCGTCAGTCAATAAAACAAGCAAGCAAGCAAGCAAGCAAGCAACCAACCAACCAACCAAGCAACCAACCACCTAAGCCCTCTGTCCACCATCTTGTCCATCCATCTATCCATCCATCAGTCCATCCACTCCACTTTCACTGCACCTTTCTCCACAGGGGCGGCAAGGGTTACTTTCAGGGCATAATAACCTCAATTTCAGCCTTAGGGCATTAGACAGGTAGTGGGTACTCCTCTGTATTAGGTGGAGGGGGGGGAGATTGGGGGTGGTGAAGGGGGTGGTGGAGAGGGGAGAGGAGGGAGTGGGTGAAGGAGGGATGGTGTTGAGGAGAGGAGGGGAGAAGAGGGAGTGGGAGGGATGGAGATGAGGGAGGAGGGGAGAGGAGGGAGGGAGAGAAAGTGATGGGTGAAACTGTAAGGGGAAGACGTGATAGGGGAGTGGGAAGAGGTAGAAAGGGGAGGATGATAGTAGGAGAGAGAGAGAGAGAGAGAGAGAGAGAGAGAGGATATCTTAGGTGGGAGGAGGGGAAAGGGGGAAGAGAGGGTGGGAAAGGGAGGGGGAGAGGTGAGGGAGAAGAATGAGAAGGGAAGGGGTTGGGAAGATGAAGGATGGGTGGTAGGGGGAGGGGAAGGAGAAAGAGAGGTGGACCCAGTTGTGTTAAGTTAATGGGAGGGGAGGAGGAGGGTGGAAAGGAGGGGGGTGGGGAGGGGGAAGAGAAGACAGATGAGGGGAGGAGGGAGAGAGGAAGACAAGAGAGAACGGGAGGGTGGAGTTGAGGGAGCGAATGCGAAAGGAGAGAAAAGAGGGGGAGGGAATGGAATGGGGGAGTGGGAGGAAGGATAGGGAGGAGGGAGGGGCAAGGGTGGGAGAGGGGGGAGGGGGAGGAATCGGTCAAAGGAAATTCCAAGATGTCAGTTTGGGAGGTGGGTAATTTTGAGAGGGGGGAGGGGGAGAATTAAGGGGGTAAGGGAAGAGGAGAGAAAGTGGGGGAGAGAATGTTGGAAGCTGAAGGAGAAATGGAGTGAGAGAGGGATAGAAATGGGGCGAAAATGGGAGGAAGAGGGAGGGAATGTGGGTAAAGAGAATGGAGGTTTAAGGATAGAGTGAATGAGGGTGAAAAGGAGGGAAAGTGGATGAGAAGGAAGGGGGAAGGAGGCAGGGAGTGAGAGGAAGGATACGGATGGAGGTAAAGGGAGAAATGGGATGAGGGAGGGAGAAAAATGGAGAGGAGGAGTCAGGGAGGGAGGGAGGGAGAAAAATGGAGAGGAGGTGTCAGGGAGGGAGGGAGGGAGGTAAGGACAGGAGGAAGAGGAAAAGGAGGCGTGGTGGGGGAAAGGGGAGCTGAGGGAGAGATAAAGGAGTGAGAGAGGTGGAGAAGGAGGGGGAGACTGGGAGGAGGGAGAGAAAATGGAGTGAAAGACCTGGAGGGGGAGAGGAGACGGACAGATGAAGGGAGGAAGGGGAATGGGAGAGGGAAAGAGAGAAGATAAGAGTGGAGTGAGGGGTGTAATGAAGAGGTTAATAATGCTTTATGTTGCAACCCCTTCACTACCACACGTATCTTAGTGGAGTCAAATCGCCTGGGGTCATCGTAGTGAAGGGGTTATGTGTATCTTAATTACCGTCTCTAATAACCTTGTGGCGGAAGGATCTGCATCAGTAAGGTCACCTCGTATTTATTTCATGTATTTATTTTATGTTTCATTCTTGCTTCATCCAAACGACTTTATTCAACGTAGGCGAGACCTCTTTTCCTGAGGTGATTAATAAAGGCTGTATCTAACCACCCCAGTCCTAAAGATCTCTCCCAGGCTGAATAAAATTATCTGAATGACAAGAATAAACTGTAAAGCTGCCATGGTAGTTAAAAAAAAAATAGGATTGATCCCCCGAACTGTTAGCTATCTGAGGCTGCTAATACTCCTCCAGCTGAATAAAATCATTTGGCGTCAGCTGGATTTTTTTTTTTTTTTTTTTTTTTTTTTTTTATGCGAGGAAGAAGGAACCAAAGGCATGAGCCTGCAGTAATAGTTCCCTCCAAGAGAAAAACAAAATACAATACAGAGCCAAATTCAAGATCCGATCATTTTGAGATGCCTGGACACACTACGTTTGAAAGACTGGAGATCATAGGCAGAAGGAAATACAGACAGAGGGAGACAGTTCCAGAGCTGACCTGTTGCATAAATGAAAGACTGGGAGTAACGGTTAACTCTTGCATTAGAGAGTTGGACAGAAAAGGGATGAGAGTTTGCTGCTAGACGGGTGCTACGCGCCCGTCGTAGAGGTGGAGGAATGCAAGCAGACAGTTCAGAGGAGCAGTGACCATTAAAGTAGCGATAGAAAAGAGATAAAGATGCAACAGTGCGGCGAAGAGACAGAGGTTGAAGGGAGTCAGTAAGAGGAGGAGAGTTAATGAGACGAAGAGCCTTTGACTCCACCCTATTGAGAAGAGCTGTATGTGGGGAGCCTCCCCACACATGAGAGTTGTACTCCACACAGGGGCGGATAAAACCCCTGTATAGAGTCAACAATTGTGCAGGGGTAAAGAAAGAGCGGAGTCGGCTTAGCACACCCAATCTCTTGGAAGCAGATTTTACAAGAGATGCAATATGATCTTTCCAAGATAAGTCCCGAGTAAATGAAACCCCAAGCATGTTCAAGGATGATGCAGGATTAATCTGAATATTATTAAACATCAGTGGGTATACCTGTGGAAGATTTTGTCGGGTTGATAGGTGTAAGAACTGAGTCTTAGATGCATTAAAGACAACCATATTATTTTTACCCCAGTCAGAGATATGAGTCAAGTCAGACATTAGGTGTGCCATAGCCTCATCCCTTGTTTCTTGAAGTAACTGTTGAGATGGGCGTTGCGGGAACCGAATGGAAAGGTGAAGGGTGGAGTCATCAGCGATGAGTGGATAGGGTTAGATGTACAGCTTAGAAGATCATTGATGAATAAAAGGAAGAGAGTTGGTGATAGGACAGAGCCCTGAGGAACACCACTGTTGATAGATCTAGGAGAAGAACGATGGCTGTCTACGACAGCAGCTATAGAACGACCAGAAAGGAAGCTGCGATGAAGGCACAGATAGAAGGATAGAAACCGTAGGAGGGCAGTTTGGAAATTAAAGATTTATGCCAGACTCGATCGAAAGCCTTTGAGATGTCAAGTGCAATGGCAAAGCTTTCGCCAAAGTCCCGAAAGGAGGATGACCAGGAGTCTGAAAGGTACAGGATAAGATCGCCAGTGGAGCGTCCCTGACGGAACCCATACTGACGATCGGAAAGAAGGTTGTGATAGGAAAGATGCCTTAAAATTTTTCTATTAAGAATTGACTCGAAAACTTTTGAAATACAGGACGTTAAAGCAATTGGACGATAGTTGGAGGGCTGGGAGTGGTCACCCCTCTTTGGGACTGGCTGAATGAGAGCAAACTTCCAGCAAGAAGGAAAGGTACAAGTTGACAGACAAAGGCGAAATAGTTTGCCTAGGCAGGGTGTAAGCACAGAAGCACAGTTTTTGAGAACAACAGGAGGGACCCCATCAGGCCCATATGCCTTGTTAGTACTGAGGCCAGTAATGGCAGAAAATACATCAACTGAAGAAATTTTAATGTCAGCCATGAGGAAGTCAGAGGGGGGACGTGATGGAGGAACAGCACCGGAATCGTCTAAGGTGGAATTGGAGGAGAAAGTCTGTGCGAAGAGATCTGCTTTATCAGTAGAAGAAATAGCTACAGAACCATCAGAGTAGAAAAGAGGAGGGAAGGATGATGAGGTAAAGTTGTTAGAAAGATTTTTGGCAAGGTGCCAGAAGGAGCGGGAAGAATTCGAGTTGGAGAGTTGAGAGCATTTAGTATGGATGAAATTATTTTTAGTAGAGCGAAGAACAGACTTAGCACGATTCCGGGCAGAAACGTAAAGATTATGTGATTCAGGGGTGGGTTGGCTCCGGTACCTTTTGTAGGCCTTCTCCTTGTTGCGGACAGCATTAGAACAAGCGTGATTAAACCAAGGCTTTCTTGCGTTAGTCAAAGGATATGAGAAAGGAATGCATGCTTCCATGCCCGAGAGAATAACCTCCGTAATGCGCAAGGCACACTCAGATGGCTCACGGCCATGGAAGCAATAATCATTCCAGGGAAAATCAAAGAAGTACTGCCTGAGGGCCTCCCAGTCCGCGGCTCCAAAATGCCAGAGACGACGTTTCCTTGGAGGGTCCGCAGGCCGTACTGGAGCGATAGGACAGGTTAAGGTAATAAGGTTGTGATCGGAGGAGCCCAACGGAGAGAAAAGATTAACAGAGTAAGCAGAAGGATTAGTTGTGAGGAAGAGGTCAAGTATGTTGGAGCCTCTCCAAGGCGGTCAGGGATACGGGTAGGGTGCTGTACAAGCTGCTCTAGGTCATTAAGGATAGAAAAGATGTAGGCTTGTTCACCAGGTGGATCCGTGAAAGGAGAGGAGAGCCAAAGGTGGTGGTGAACGTTGAAATCTCCAAGAATGGAGATTTCAGAGAAAGGAGAAATGGACAGAATGTGTTCCATCGTAGAAGTAAGATAGTCGAAGAATTTTTGATAGTCAGTAGAATTAGGGGATAAGTAAACAGCACAGATATATTTAGTCAGAGAATGACAGGAAAGCCGAAGCCAGAGAGTGGAGAATTCAGAAGAATCAAGTTCAGGAACACGAGAGCAAGATAAGTCGTTGCGTATGTATACACAACAGCCACCTGATAGTGTTAAAGGTGGCAGTGTTATTTCTTAGGCTGCTATGACCCACTCTCAGGTAAATCAATTCGTCAGGTGTTTGCCGGATAATAATACTGAGTTATCCTGATCATAAAAATGTAAATGGTGACAGTGTTATCTTTCTAGCTGGCATGACACACACAGATGAGTAAGATCATGACGGTAGCTGGATCAGAATGCTAGAGTTGTCCCGACCGTAAGAAAGCTGATCGTAGAGGGTCAGTGTAAGCTTCTGAACCTGATATTTCGGACAGTTCAGGTGTGAAGAGATAGATAACGAAGGTTTTTATACAGGCTGGCTAAGATGTACACGTTCTAGATGTTTTGCGTGGAGTGTGTTGGAAGGCCACATATCAGTGTCACATTGGCCTGCTTCCTGTGTGGCTATGGAGATTTCTTGAACAGCTTTCCCTTGGCGATTGAGTCTGCACATTGCAAAGAAATATTCTGTTATGTGGTATATGTGCAAACGATGTCGATATTAAAGCGATATAAGTAATTATACAAGAGAATGTTAAGGTTATTATGCAAATGACTCGCTAGAGATGAGGTGTTACGAAGCCTCCTATGACACTTAGAATGCGGCGCATGGATCAAACAACTCACAAATAAGAGATTTGAGACACTTGGTTAGATATTTCAGATCCTTCATTTTTCATAACTATATCTGTAAAGTGTTAGCAAGAAATAAAAGATTAAATGTAGACAGCGGATATAAACGTGTTAATTTAATCAGTGAGGCGGTTCACGTTTCCTGACTACTGTATATATGTCAGTAATGTGTTGTGAAATTTAAAGGATGAAAATGGTTGAGGCTTTATAAGGAAGCATCACGGTCACTGGATTGGCAAGACAGCGTTGAGCCGGATTCTGTCGAGTATGCAGTAGTTCTTTCATCTTAACCTGGCCCAGATTTTCGTCCGTTTGCGACTTACTTCGCGTCCCTCAGTGGCAGAATTATACAGTACAGCGACTCTACTTCCTTTTCATGGCATTCTGCAGCGTATTTTGGGTTTAATTTAGTGTTACAACTCAGCATTCAAGATAGAGATTTGGCAACTTTAAGCTAAGTTTAAACAAAAAGACCATAGACTATTCCAGTGATCTTCGCCCGCCCATTGCCTGTCTTTTTTTTTTTTTTTTTTTTTTTCCCCTGCGTGTATGACGTTGGTGGCAGGGCATTGTTTTGCTTCCGTTGCACCGTAGGACATTGTTTTCATCACTGTAGGTCACGATACCCCTCGGGATGGTTGTGTTACCTTTCGTGGGCCGCATCTTACATCGTATCGTGTTCCTGCCAACGTCACACGGTTATGTTCAGATAAGAGGTAGTATAGGAACTTTGGGGTGTAATATTGGTACCATCAACCTTTCAATAATATGAACAAGTGTGATAATAAATTTCTGTTAGCTCCCGACGATTTTGTTCTTCTGAGTGTGTCGTAGAAGCTTGAGATTGTTATTGAAAGACTGACTTATGGAACGATGTTAGGTACTGTGAATCTGGTACAGCCGTGCTCCTGTATCAGCAACACTGCAGCTGTATGAACAACCGTCATATTATTTACATTAAAGAAATTGTCGCCACCTGTAATAGTCCTGTCTCTTGCCCCTAGGTCTGTGAAAGAATATGAAGGTTTTATGAATGTAGGCAATTATATTAAATGAAGAAACTTCTGAAATGCGCTTATTCACTGAGGTTTGGTTCCCTGCCATCACTTCTGCCTGATTGAAGTGGCTTGTCTCCACCCCGTACACCTATCATTGGTCAGGAGGCAGACTGGCTCCACCCAAGCCACCAAGTGCTAATATCGCCATTAATATAATAGTAATGGTTATAAGGCTACCCACCCACCTGCACCCCGCCTGCCGTGAAAGGTGACCAGATGAGCTGGGGATGAGGCCTGGATCCCACTCCCTTTGTGTACAGTATAGGGGTGTCTGTCCCCCCGTCCATGTCTGGTGTTGCAGCAGCTCTGTACTCTTTGCCACGGTAGGGCCTAATAACAATACTACTAATACTACTACTACTACTACTACTAATAATAATAATAATGTGTGATGGTGCAAGAATGATCACTGCAAGTCAAGCGTAAAGACTTATTTCACAACCTCTCTTGAATAATCGGCAAGTTAATGAACTTAGCCTCGAAAACAGTCTTCATTAACCCCCTCGCTCCGATGGCCTTTTCATTAATAGATTCATAGTACTGGCATTCGATTTTCTGTAGCTTAGTCCGCGTCCACACCAACCGCTTGCTGGTGACAGAGAGAGAGAGAGAGAGAGAGAGAGAGAAATGGAGAAATTAATTCCCCGAGCTAGGCAACTAAGGCCATATAGCCCCGCTGGGGTTACAGGAGGGAGCTACCCCTCCCGGCAACGGTAGCCCGGGCGAGGCTCGAACTTGCGACCTCCCGATCACAAGCTCAGCGCGCTACCATTGTGCTACCGCGCCCCCAAGAGAGAGAGAGAGAGAGAATATCACTTTGTACCGTATATCTTGCTCGATTATATCTCTCTTTTTTTTATTTCGCATTGTCTTGTGTAAGCAGTGTAGTAATTATGCTGTCTATATATTCTGTCAGAGATGACTTAACCGAGTATTATGCATATTCAAAGGTTAATGAAAGGCTCTATATAATGCTTCGGTGTCAGTGCATATGATCAAGCCAAGATGATTCATGCAAGAACCTTCAGACGTATTATTCAGATCATTCAACCTGGGATTATTCACAGGTGTTTATTAAGGTAGGTATAATTCACCGATTATTAATTTAGACCAATTAACCATATAGCTATTATTTAACGAGATCATTTTGCGCACAAATTATCCATACGTCGTCTCTTTCTACATCAGTTATTCACGCAAAATAATTTCAGGAAGGATTATTCACCCAGCAGTTCCTCAGACGGCTATACTGTACAGACATTAACACTGGGACAGTTATGCAAATGGCGATGAGAGAGACACCGGGTAGCAAGTAATAGATTATGCGAGATTTTTAGAGCTGACACTACTATTAACAGTATTGCTGCAGAGGGTAGTGGTGTTATGTTGATAGAATAATAATAATAATAATAATAATAATAATATAAATAATACAAACATATTAATCGTAATTATAGTGATTAAAATCGATTATGTATACACCAACTACTACTACTACTGCTATTATTATTATTATTATTATTATTGTCATTATTATTATTATTTTTATTTACTAAAGGAGCAATTAGTGAGGTAGCGATAATTAGGTCAGCCGTGTTTAAGCCGCTGATAACCTTATGGGAGGGGGTCACTTTAGGAGCAGACGGCCCTTTATAGTAACCTTAAAAGGGATGGGGGCTCTTAAAGTGTGTGTGTGTGTGTGTGTGTGTGTGTGTGTGTGTGTGTGTGTGTGTGTGTGTGTGTGTGTGTGTGTGTGCGTAGTTATATTTACCCAGTTGCATTATACGAGTACAGAATCCAGTTTGAGAGAGAGAGAGAGAGAGAGTAAACGTATATGGTTGTAGGAAAAAAGGAAGCAGCATTAGGAAATCAGTATTGCACAGATCGTAATAAAGATCTGACGCAATATTAGGGGACACAGTAATAAGAGTATGTATGTATGGATGGATGGATGGATGGATGGATGGATGAATTTATGTATGTATGTATGTTTATGGCTACTGACTTAGGAGTAAATGAAAATAAATACTGCAAGTAAATGATATAGGTGAATGAAACTCGATAATTTGTGTATCTATGTTCTTGAAGTTCAGTGCAATAGCGGACCTTCTGGAGTGACAGCCAGAATTAATCCTTCCCGTCATGGCCAAGTACGAATAAGGAAAACGGTGTCTGGAGTGAGAGCTGTGCATGTGAAAGTGGAAGGCTCTTGTATTGGCGGTGTGTGTGTGTGTGTGTGTGTGTGTGTGTGTGTGTGTGTGTGTGTGTGTGTGTGTGTGTGTGTGTGGATACGGCAGCACAAGAAAGGACATACCACCAACACACACATATCCGCCAAGTTTTTTTTTTTTTTTTTTTTTTTTTAAGCCACGGACCCAGCAGACACTTAGGTCAGGAGCCTAATTTTGAAAACCGCATTTGAAACAGATAAGTATTACTAGCCCCTTCACTCCTATGACTTGATTTTTACTTTATTTTTGCTATCTCCAGACGATGTAACTCAGCCCATAGAACTGGATGGGTTTAGTAATGTCCACGATGGGGGGGATGGGGGCGATGGATGATGAGTGAGAGGGTGGGGAGGGGTAGGCGTGATGGGTGAGAGGGTGGGGAGGGGTGGGAGGAGGGTGGGGTTTGGTCTCTACGTAGCAAGAAGGAAGTATGAAACACAACACCAGAAAGAGGTTAATAGTAAATGATAAATAAAGAGTAAAAAAAATAATAATAATCCCATGTTATCCTTTAGAGAATTAAGGGGCCGAGGCTGGGCTGCGAAATTAGTTGTTAAGGATACAGGTTATCAACGTACTGTCCTTCCCTTGGTGGTATGGTAGGATCGGTAACCCTCCACTCATCTCTTGTCACTCCATTTGGGATGTTCTACCACCACACCACCACCAGTAAATAACAGTAAGGAATGGTTCAGGATACTTCCCATGTATTCCCTGCGTGCCGTAGGTGGTGACTCCCATTGGCTACGATGACATTTTATTTATTTTGTTCTTGGTGGCGCCCGACGATTCTGCTCATCATACTCGTTAGAAAGATCAGTAACTGTGACGCGGTAAGTGGTACGTGTATATATCCACCCCCTTCACTGCGATAGAATGAAATGACGTGGCAGCAGCAAGAATCAACCTTAAAGAGACGTCATTGTGCTGAAGGGGCTGAAAGGAGTCGCGAGGAAGAGCCTTGATCGCTTCCCCCCCCCCCCGTAGGACCATGGCGACCACTTCTCCCAGCGCTGGCATTGTAAGCAGCCTCGTACCTCGTGTGGTAGAGCAGGCAGGGAAATTGTTTGGGGATTCGTTTGTCCTCTGATTCATGTCCCTGTTGAGAGCAAAGAGCCTACCATGGAATGCAAACGAGGGGAATTGGGTTAGGGTAATATGATGATGATGATGATGATGATGATGATGATGATGATCAATATGAATAGAAGATAAGCTGGCTGATGAAAGTACGAGTACAGCTGAAGAAGAAAAGGAATAGACAGAAGTAGAAGACACACAAAAGAATATCAAGATGATGATGACACATCGAAGAAGAAAGAAAAAAGAAAAGGTAAAGGAAGAAGACAAAGGAAGAATATAATAATGATGAAATAGTGAAGTAGAATAAGGAGGACAGAACAAAGACAATAATCCCTCTTCCACTTTCTCCCACTCTTCTCACTCCTGTTCAGGCTGCTCTCAGTTTTTTTTTTCATATACCTCATTCCCTCTGTCTTACTCCCTCTCTCTCTTTTGTTTTATATATATATATATATATATATATATATATATATATATATATATATATATATATATATCGACTATCTTTTCACTCCCGTTATTCTTCCATCACCCTTCCTCTCTCCTTCCTACTGCAGTCCTCCCCTCCCCCTTTTTATCACTGCTCCCTTACACCCTGTCCATCTCATTCTCTCCACTCCACCTGCATCTCTCTCCTCCTCCCCATCTCCCTCCTTCCCACGCCATCACCCAACTTTTCTCCCTCCTTACACCCCATGCCTCTTCCTTCCTTCCCACTTCATTTGCCTCCCCCCCTCCTCTCTGTCTGTCTGTCTGTCTGTCTCTGTCTCTCTCTCTCTCTCTCTCTCTCTCTCTCTCCATCCCCCCTCCTCCTGCGTTACCCCCCCCCCCCGCTTCACCATCCTCCAACCATCACCACCGTTAAAAATCTCTCTTATTTACGATACAATCCAGAGCCGCGCCTCTAAGTTACGATCGCGTGCCCTATCGCTTACCATCCAAGGCCGAGAGAGAGAGAGAGAGAGAGAGAGAGAGAGAGAGAGAGAGAGAGAGAGCTGGGGGACTGGAACGAGTAGATTAGATGAGACTGTGAACAACTGATTTAGATAGATAGATGGATAGATACAGTGACTGATGATAGTAGATGAATATATATATATACTTACAGCTTGATAGATAGATAGATAGATGGAGAGATAGATAAGGGAAAGGAGAGAGTGCCCCCGAGCATTACGACCACCTCCCTCCTTATATCGCGTGGTAGCTTTTACACCACCCTGATTTACGTAGCCTTACCCATAGTTTTGTTGGGGCATTCGCGGTTTGGTGGGGGATTAGTTTTTACGGCCTACTGTACGCTTCCAACACCCGTATTCTCGTGGACTTGGTAGGCTCTGAGGCACCTCCATGTCTTCCTGTATCCGATGGTCGAGTTGGTAGCGCAGTTGTTCGGCAGTCGTCTGGATCTGGGTTCGACTGTGGTTGGTGGTGGGTATGTGGTTGGTCTTTTAACACTGGTGCTGCTGAGGGAGGGAGTTGGAGGGAAAGGAGGAGGATAGGAGAGAATGAAGGAAGGAGAGAAGGAGGGAGGAAGGAGGAGAAACAAAAACGTAAGTGGGAAGGAAGGTGGAAGCATAAAACTGGGAAGGAAAGGGGAGAAACGAAGTAGCAAGGAAGGAGGGAGGAAGCGATAAGAAGGAAGGAAGAAGGAGGGAGAGACGGATGACGTATACAGAGTAGCTCAGTAACAAGCACTATTACAACACTCCAACTACAACACAGCCCACGCACTCCTTATCCTACCATGAAAGTCTTACTGTAGTCGCGTGTGTCGGTGTGTCAAGCATGGGTAGGGGCGGGTCACTTCCCTGGCTTTACAGTACAACACATACGCGTCTAACTCTACATTCTTAAAGCGTCCCCCACCTATACCCGTGCGCCAGGCATGGGTAGGGGCGGGTCACTCCCCCAGTTACAGGTGGTGTCCCTCGGTTCCCTAATAAGGCGTGTATAAGTCGGCCGCTACTATACATACATACATACATACATACATACCTGACTAGCTAATTTATTTTTACAGCATATCCTGTTGTATCGCATCCTGGTTTACTTGGAGAGAGAGAGAGAGAGAGAGAGAGAGAGAGAGAGAGAGAGAGATGAGATAATAGAGAGGGGTAAGGTGAGCAGAGAGGAGAAATGACCCGAGGCCGATAATGGCGTTACCTGGTCCTTCAGTCCGGACCGACACGGAGTTACCTTTATCTATAGCACTGAAAGAGAGAATGTTAACATGCTTGATAATAAAAACGAGAAAACAAAGAGAAGGAAACTGATAATGTGAGCGAATAATGTAAAGAAAAACTGCAAGAAAAATACATGGAGAGAGAGTGAGAGAAGCTTATATTACGTTTTGGGCGGCTGGCATCACCCACTCCCCAACATTTCCCAGGAGCAAAATAAACGTCGCTCTGTTTAATCTCCCTTAGCACTTCTTACCCTTTATTTCACTTCCTTTTCTCAGTCCCTTGCTCTTCCTTCCGAGGATGGACGTCGAGGGACCCTGGACAAGGTTAGGCAAAGCTTGAGGCGCCTTCGGTTCTCAGAAAAATGGTGGCACTATAAAAACTCTTGAAAATTGATGGGGTCGACGGCTGGTGGGGGCAAAGCGCGCTCGGCATTTGTTTTTTGTTGTTGTCACTCCGGGCGCGCGGGGTCCTTGAGCTTATTATTCTCTTTTTTATTTTTTTTTCTCGTTTTTTTCAGGTTTGGGTCTTGGATCTGGTTGTATTCTTATCTGTAGACATTGTAGCGTAAGTGATTGAGAGAAGTCCTTGAACAGGGCGTGATGTGGTGGAATGCAATTCCTTTTATTTCATTCAGCTACTGTTTTGGGCAACCTAGCAAGAGTATATTTGCGTAATTACCCGCAAGTTAGATGATTTTTAAAATATTTATTTAATAGTTCGGCTTATGGTAATCTGTCAGAAATATAGCTTAGGTGATTGAACATATTCCAAAACCAGATGGTGCTGTGTATGCGTCTTCTTTCTGGGGTCTGAATGTTGAGTGTGGCCCATTTCATTACATCAGGGTATACTGTTGATTAATTACCCCTGCCATTTTTTTTATTGACCTCATCCTTGGTTGGGAAAATAAGTTCCGGATGGTAGTGATGATGATGATGATGCGATGAATAACAAACTGCTTATAGAGTTTAGTGAGTGGATAAACAAGGGCGTATGTATGAAAGGAATAATAACAAAGGTAGGAAATAGCAAGCTTTTACCCAGAAAGCAAAAACGCGGGAAAAACAAGTGACAAACAACCAGGCATTTCCCATCATGCTCCACTTTTGTTTTGATACCGTGGTCGCATTCATGATTTTATATGCAAGAGTTAGCCCTGAGTCGCTTACGTGGATAGATAGAGAGATAAGTAGATAGATCAGCACGTAGATAGGTAGAATATAGCGATAAACATAATACTCAGATACCTTGATATATAAAGATAAAGACAGGATATCAGACACCGAGGAAGCAAAAATATCGGGAAATTGTCCAATGAATGATCAGGAATTTCCCGTTATGCTCTGTTTTCGGGATGACGTCACGCCCATTTTTGCATAATGAAGCCGTAAAGATAGGCAAAAAGGATGGGCAGTTAGCTGGTAGGTGGACAGTGTATATTTACATAGTAAAATGCAGAGGATTTATGTGGCATCTTGTTTGTTCCATCGATGGCATATACCTTCTCTCTCTCTCTCTCTCTCTCTCTCTCTCTCTCTCTCTCTCTCTCTCTCTCTCTCTCATACACACACACACACACACACACACACACACACACAGGCGATACAATACTTTAACTGTCCCTACAGACATCCCATCGCCGTTCGTCCTTTGTCAGCATGGAAAAGGGGTAATAGATTGACAGTTAAACCCTTCAAACTGACGACTTTTTAAAATTTGCTCCTGCCATCCCCATACGATTTTCTTCTGGTGTGGGTGGACTGGAAAAGGTTTTTGCGCCAGTTGGTAAGGATAATTAAATAAGTGGATTAATGATGGATGGAAGGAGGTGTCGTTAATGAGAAGATATAAGTACCAGAAAAAAGGGAAGCAGGAAGATCAGCAAGGTTCTGGTTATATGTTCTTTCTCCATTCGTATCGATACATACAGTAGGTAGTTAGGTAGGCAGACAAATAGACAGGTAGACAGATAGGTAGGTAGGTAGGTAGGTAGATTGATATACATACATACATAGGCAGGTAGAGATGCACAGATAGGTAGACAGATAATTAAGCACTTCAGTACGGTGAAATGTTTATTGATTTATTCTTGGCATCTCCATATGATTTTGTTCACGATATGACTACGAACAGCAGGGTGGTTCGATACAGCTTTTACCGACCCACTCCCTACAAAAGACCTCCCGTAAGATTAATAAAATCGTCTGGAGGGAGGAGGAAAAGAAAATGACACCGATCTACAGAGTTAAGGAGATATTGTAAGTGAAAAAAAAAAGTAACAGTATTAATAGAGTGAAAGAAATAAAGATAAAACATGGTGGAGGCAGTCAGGCATTACCAGTATCGTGTTTTCGTTTTATGACACCAGTTCCCGCTCAGTTCACGATAAAAACATGTGTGGATAGATAGAGATGGATGCAAGATGGATGGATGGGTGGATGAATAGATAGTAGACAGATGAATAGATAGACAGGTAGATAGGAAGGTAGGTAAATTTATGGATAGATAGATAGACAGATACCGGTAAATAGATACTGTAGATACCGTAGGTTCATAGATAGGTAGGTATGTAAATTGACATTGACAGGTAAATATAAAGAGAGAGAAGTAGAGAGATAAATAAGTAATTAATAAGATACTTGTGGTGAAAGGAAGTAAATACCAGTAAAAAAAAAAATGGAAGTCAGACGATTCCTGTTTTTCCCTTTTCCTGCAGCTCTTGTATAGAACGTAAGAAAAAAAAAAAAGATGGAAGTTAATGAGATAAAATACAAACTAACGCAGACAAGCACCAAAAGGGCAAAAAGTGAAAAAAAAAGAAAAACTAAAAGATAAACAGAAAAACAAGAGGAAAACTAAGAGGAACAGGTAAAACTGGAAAAAATAAACACCAAGGAAAACGAAAACAAGATATCAGCAAAATGACAGTAGCAGGAAAAAAAGAAAAATAGAAAAGACAGAAAATGTAGAAAAACAGGTGTAATACGGAAATGAGACATGCGAATTAGATAAAACGAAAATGCAAGAAAATGAAAAAAAGTACCGTAAATAAATCGGAAAAATGCAAGAAAAACAAGTAGAGAGCGTGGGAGCAGGAAGACAAAAGTAATTAAACCAAAGAAAAAGGAAAACATTAAAAAAGGAAAAGGGGGAAAAAGCATAAAACTATAAGATTTTTATAGAGCAGGTAAAAGCAGTTGGCATAAATAAGCATGAAAGCAGGGATGCGCAGGTAAGTGATGGAATACATGGAAATTAAATAGCAGGAGAGAGCAGAAAATCAGAAAAGGCAGAGAAAACAAGAAACAAGAAACATCAGATAAAGAAAAAAAAAATGTAGCAAAAAAGGCTCGACAGTAATAAAAGAAGTTAGAATAATATTACGAATCACTGAAAAACCACGAGAGAAAAAAAAAAACCGAGGGAAAGTAGAAGGTAGTATAAGAAAATAGAAGGAAAAACACTGAATAAAGATCCTCTGAATCACTCCAATTAAGTAAGAAGATTGGAGAAAGAATTATCAAGCATAATCAAGAATTCATGAGTGGAAAAAAAAATGCAAGATAAAATTATGGGAAAGTAGAATGTAGAAGCAGACGTAATAAATAAACGGAAAAAAAAGTGTAAATTTTTTGAAGCAATCCTAAAAATAGCAAACAAAAAATATAGAAGGAAAAAAGTGAAAAATGTTATCTTTAGCACTCCAGAAAACAAGTCAGGCGTAAAAAATAAGTCGAAGGAAAAAAACACTGAACAAACATCTACTGAGTCACTCCAATCATGCTCCCCCCACACACTCCTCCCTGTCCCTAATCCGCCCTGGCCAATCCCCTGTGCCTTTATAACCAATCAGTCCTACAGAGTCACTGACCTTGCCGATTATAATGGCGCTAATTTTCACACGTCAGTCACCAACTTAAAGCCAGCGCGCCGCCTAATGGTCAGGTCCGCCATCTTGGTTCTGATCGGGACTGACAAATCGGCGTTCGTGGGTGTCATTTAGGGTGTTTTTTTATATGTTTGTTTATTAGGTTAGGTTAGTTCCTCCTGTAAGCTAATGAAGCTTGAGAAAGTTAAATTCAAGCTACAAGTTTGGTTTAATTAGTAGCTTCTTGCACCAACATGGCGAACATGGCCTCGTACTTAGGCTGAAAGTTTAATATATCGGTGGCTTGTGGAGGTGTCGGCCTGAGTTTAATCTGGGCTCGGCTGGGATTAGTTTGAGGTGAAAGGTATTAGTGGGAGAAAGTGATGAGCCCAGCAAATTGGTTGACCCGGGAATATATTAAAGTTTGTAGTATGAAACTTTGTGGACGAATACATAAACACAAAAATATATCATTATATACAGGTATACAAATGGGCATACATACAGGCATATAAACTAGCTCCCATGCTCAAAACTACACAAACAAAAACACAAAAATATACTGATAGTAATATTCACAAACATATTGCTACAGAAACACAAGTACACAAAATTATCAATATTATCATCATCATCATCATCATCACTGTTATATTATTCCTCATTAATATATGGGGTGGAAGGATCCAAAAACTGGATTAAATACAGAAATATTGGAACGGTCAACAAATGAGCCAGATAATTAGGGAATATGTCCATTCACTTATTCATGCTTTCCAAATCATAGCATCCGCCTCACAGGGCTAATGTTTAAAACATTATCTTCTTTAAAAAGTGCATCGTAATCTCTGTGGGTTAGAGACAAGAGACAATTAAGCAGACTACCATAAAAACATGCATGCGGCCTAAAAAATAACGTACAAAATACGTGTAAATAATTGAACTGTTAACAACCTTACATTTAATCACACACACACACACACACACACACACACACACACACACACACACCGTAAATACAGTCAAAATTTACTCTATCAGGAACGATCAATGTGTCACATTTGAAAACATTTCCAAAAGTGAATTGGCAGGGTGGGATAATAAAGTTAGGACCAATGAGCTTTACGACTGTGAGCCGATAGGTGAAGGGCGGCACGTTAAATACCTTTCCTGCAAAATATCATGCGCTGAAAATTTAGGTGGTAATGGGTTAATGGAGAGAGAGAGAGAGAGAGAGAGATCTAGGAGAGTTATGCACACAGACTGACCAGTAACACACACACACACACACACACACACACACAGGTCAGTAGCTCACACATACACACGCACACACACAGATTGAGTGTGAGTGCGGGTTATCAATTAATTAAATCACTCGAGCGTGAACCGGCATTAGTGGTCCCCCCTACGTAACCTGACCTCTCTCTCTCTCTCTCTCTCTCTCTCTCTCTCTCTCAGTTTTATGTGCGTTTTATGTCTGGTAATCCGTTTTCTCACTTCAGTCATGTTTTTTCCCTTATTTTATAGTTTACTTGTTTCATATTCTCTCTCTCTCTCTCTCTCTCTTTCAAGCTTCTGTGCGTTTTATGTCTGGTAAGATATGTTTTGTTCTCATTTATGGATTTTTTTTTTTTTCATTATCCTCCCCCAGACTCACAATCTCTCTCTCTCTCTCTCTCTCTCTCTCTCTCTCTCCTTGCAGTTTCAGGCTCTAATTTCCGAGTCAGGCCCCATTTTTTTTTTTATAAGCCCGCCAAAACTCAAACCAAAATTCAAGATTGCCTCGGGCCAGATCAAGTTCCGGGCAGCACGTCTTGAAACAGGATCCGAAATTGGCGGGGCTGCGAAACGAGATACGAACCCCGTCCTTGTTTCGCCCCGTTTCGTCGGTTTCGGGTCGGTTTCGCCTCTGGCACGGTCAGGCGGGTGCGAAATTGAGTGAAAACGGGATGGATGGTGGTGGTGGTGGCGAGGAATGAGAGAGAGAGAGAGAGAGAGAGATCATGCTAAACTGAGAGGAGTGAGATGGAAAGTTAGACAAATAAGCGTGTCAGAGAGAGAGAGAGAGAGAGAGAGAGAGAGAGAGAGAGAGAGAGAGAGAGCATGCTAAATTGAGTGAGAGTGAGATTGAATGTTAGACAGATAAGTGTGTCTGAGAGAGAGAGAGAGAGAGAGAGAGAGAGAGAGAGAGAGAGAGAGAGAGAGAGAACTGAAGTCGTTTTCCTTTGTATGTAATTATAAGCGAATTTCAATGTCCAAATGCCGTTTGAGAGAGAGAGAGAGAGAGGGAGAACTGAAGTCGTTTGCCTTTGTAATTACTGTATATGCGAATTTCAATGTCCAAATGCTGTTTGAGAGAGAGAGAGAGAGAGAGAGAGAGAGAGAGAAGTCGTTTGCCTTTGTATATAATTATATACGAATTTCAATGTCCTAATGCTGCTGGAGAGAGAGAGAGAGAGAGAGAGAGAGTATCGTGTTTCACTATTTTTCGCCTCTCTGTTACATAACGTTTACCCCAGAATGAACGCAAACACATCGTTCAGCGTCGCTATGGAATCCCAAGCCATCCGAAACGTAACGCAACAAAACGCACTCCCAAGCGTTTCATATTTTTTCGGTCCCCTAGTTTTTTTTTTTAAGGATTTTTCAACATCTCTTTTTTTTCTTATTTTTTCCTGCCAGTCTGCGGGTCCAACATCGATCAGGAGCTGTCAGACTCACTCCCTTATCAAGCTGTGAAATAAGAGGCCAACTATCGCCATGTTGGATTTTTTTACGCATAGCAATGAGTGTCATGTTCTAAGTGGCTGTTGCTGTTCCGTAACACCTGTTCCTCAGCGACTTATTCTGCGGGGTCTCAATATCTTCTTGTGTGTTACAGATGCAAACCACGTCGACATTAAAGAGATATTAATAACGCTCAGGTGAATTGTAAGGTGTAATGTTCAAAGTAATTACTATGCCATGTAACGACAGCTCGAAGTCACTTTATATGATTTGAAACTCGATTTAGGACATTTTGGTAACTTTCCCGATCTGTAATAATAATAATAATAATAATAAAAAGTCCTGTGTGTGTAGTCGTGGTAAAATAACCTTAATGTCGGAAATGCCTTTTTTTTTTTTTTTTCCTCAGGGCTTAGAGGGGGTGTTTAGCATATTATCATCATCACGACACCACTGCCCACTTACACTGCTGTCCACTTACACCCACCTGTGCCACCACTAACCTATACCACAAACACGCACTCATCACTTCTTTAACTATACTGTTTTTTCTCTCATTTGGCACAGATTTTTAAACCTTATTCACAGAGCTCACTGTTAAGAAACATATAATACTAAGGTTTTACACGTTGTCCATACCACTTCATTGTGACTAGCATTATACTCAGATGTTAATCTTTTTTACAATTCGGCATTGAAGATGAGATGGTAGGCAGTTTTAGGCCAAGATAGAGTAAAATGAAAATAGGACAACTATTGGTGCCCACTTACACTACTACCCACCTATACCACCACTACCCACTGACACCACCACCACAACCACCACCACCCGAAGCACCACCATCACCACTGCTATTGTTACTGTTTGCTACTGCTGCTCCCAGCCCTGCAACGCCTAAGCCCACGATCTGTACACTTCTCCCCACGTACCCTTCTTCCTTGCTGCATTTGTACGTGTTTTTTTTTTTTTTTTTTTTTTTTTTTTAATGGGAGAGAAGGATGTTTAGTATTTTCCTCCCTTCCCTCGTCTCTCATCGGTTATCATTATATTGTTTTTCTTTAGGTCCTCCTCCTCCTCTCTCTCTCTCTCACTCTCTCTCTCTCTCTCTCTCCACATTCCATTAAACCAGCTATCAGGAGTATTTATAAAACTCACGTAATAGCCTTCCAACATTTAATTTTAACACATTTATATTGAGAAAAACTGCACAACATTTTTATAAAGTTTCCCATGAAGTTTTATCGAAATATGCTGTGGGATTTGGATATACTGTATATTAGTTTTTCAGTGAGATTAGTGAAGGTGATTTTATTGCTTGATGAGATGCGAGAGGAAGGTGGGTGGATGGGAGTGTTTTTTTTTTTTTTTTCTGTGGGTGTAGGTGGGTGGGTGTAAGTGGGAGTGGGTGGGTGTAGGGATGAGGGTATTTGGAGGTGGGTGTACAGTAGATGGAATTGATGGTGGGAGTAGTGTGTGTGGTTGTGGGTGGGTCTGGGTGAGTGTAAGGTGAGTTTTGAGGGTGATTTTACTTGGGACAGATGGGATGAGAGTGGCTTTACATGAGTAAGGGGGTGTAGGTGGATGCAGATGGGTTAGGGTGGGAGTAGGTGGGATTAGGGTGAAAAAAGTGAAATGGATGGGTGTAGGTGGGATGAACATAGAGGTACATGGGTGTAGGTGGACTGGGGTGGATAGAGGAGAGGTAAGGACAGATATACGTGGGTGTATGTAGAATGAGGTTGGATTTACGTGGGTGAGGGTGGGTGTAGGCGGGGACAGGTGGGTGTAGGTGGAGGCAGATGTCACAGGTCAAGTGCAGAGATGAGAATGCAAGAAAAAGGGAGGATGGGAGAGGAGGGAGGGGAATGGGTGGGGAAGGAGGAGAGAGGGGCGTGGAGAGAGAATTTGATTTTTCTGTCTTTCTCTGTTTCTCTGAAGTCTGTTTCGTTTCCCTTTCTCCTCCTCCTCCTGCCTCTTCTGCTTCTTTTTTTTCTATTATTATTATTATTATTATTATTATTATTGCGACATTCATACACCCCAACGCCTTCTCTTGCAGGTATGTCCGGGGAGTCACCTGAAATACAGTAGGTGTTAATTATTGTTGTGCTGTATTAATGTGGTAAGAAGCATCATCATCACTGTCATCATCATCATCAAAAATCATCCCTGTTAATATCACTAGTAACTTATTATTGTTGTCGTGGTTATCTGTGTCAACATTTTTGTCTGTATAATTATAATGCATCGTATTATCATCATCATCATCATCATCATAACTTTGAGATGATCTGAACGGGTGAAAAAGTCAAACCTGATAAGAAAATCCTTCGTATTTTAATTCTTTTTTATTAGCTTTTAGATTATATTTTGTGCTAACCATGTATATATTTTTTTTTACGGATTTTATTCAGCCAAGCAAATAGCCTTATCGTAGTGAAGGGGTTACAGGCAATCTCAGTTAATAACCCCTCCCTCTTTTTTATCATTTATATCGCCATTTTCGTTATTGTTATCTGTATCTCTGTCATTTATAAAGGGTGGTGATGATAGTGATTAGTGTGAGAGGCATTTATTAACGCTAAGTGATGGTGGTTGTTAGAGGCTGGGGATAGCTGGCAATTAGCTCGTTAACAGGTACTCAGGGCTCGTGTGCTGTTTTTCTCTGTCTCGCCTTTTTTTTTTCTCTGCCTCTTTTTCTCCTTTTTTCTCTCTTTCGAGTAACTTATCTTTCGACCCTCCCCTCCCACTTACTTCATCGTGACCCCCCTCCACCTTCTCTCTCATATATATATATATATATATATATATATATATATATATATATATATATATATATATATACACACACACACACACACATACACGTCTTTCTTTAGCTGCTTGTTTCTCTCTGTTCATTTATCTGTCCTACGTTCTGTCTCTCTCTCTCTTGCAAGCTTCTGTGCGTTTTATGTCTGGTAAGATATGTTTTGTTCTCATTTGTGGATTTTTTTTTCATTATCCTCCCCCAGACTCACAATCTCTCTCTCTCTCTCTCTCTCTCTCTCTCTCTCTCTCTCGCATTAAAAGAAATGGAGAGAGAGAGAGAGACAGAGAGAGAGTTATTCGTCTAAGTCAAGGTTGCGTTATGAGGGTCTGTTATCAGCAGTTTCTCTCTCTCTCTCTCTCTCTCTCTCTCTCTCACTCTCTCTCTCTCTCTCTCTCTCTCTCTCTCTCTCTCTCTGTCAAAATAAGAGCAAAATAACGTCATCAGTAAACAGTAGTTCATAAATTTAGGATTTGTCCGTCCATCCATCCATCCTCTAATCCTATGTTGCCGCGTGAGGAGCGTACGAGCCTGGGGCCAAGCAAGTTGGTTCTGACATTTAAGAGCATTTCTACACAGTATAATTTTTCTAGGAAGTTTAATTATGAAGGAAAATTTGTCCTGGCGTGAAAATGGTGTTTTCAGATTATGATTTTTCTTTTTCATTTCTTATATAGTTTGTCTGATCTGGATAATTTCTTTAATGTGTTAGAGTTATTGTGAATTTGGTCTTGCTGTCTCCAACCGATTTTATTTGGCTTTGGAGAGACTTTTAGAACTATATTCATTTTACTCAATCTTGGCCTAAAATTATCTCTTCAGTGCCGGGCTGTAACAATAGATTAACACTAGAGTACGGTGCTAGTCAGGAAGAAGTGCTGTCTAAAGGAAGCAGAGCCGTAGCATTTTTTTTTTTTTTCACTGAGCTTCCTGAAAAAAGGTGCATAAAACAAGATATTCTGGGCCATGTTAAGGTGAAAAGAGTATAGTAGGGTTAGATGTAGTCTGTATTAGTCTTTTCAGTAAGATTCCCTTCCCAAGCTGAATAAAATCGTCCGTAAATAGCAAGAATGAGGTTGAAAAATACGTGCTAAGATGGAAGGGGTTAAGCGCTAACTATATGTATACTCAATTTGCATAATGCTTTGCTCTCACTCACTCCCTCTCGCTCTCTCACTTTCTCTCCTTTCCTCCCTGCCTCTCTCCCTCCCTCCCTTCCTCCCTCTTTCTTTTTTCATTCCTCTTCCATCTCTCCTTCTACACCACTTTTACCTCGCTCTTTCCTACCTTCATTTATTCCTTCCTCCCTTCCTTTTTTCCATCCTTCCTTCTATCATGCCCCCTTTTCCATCCTTCCCTCCATCCATCCTTCTCTCCTTGCCTTCCCTTCTTACCATCCTTCATTTCCTTCTTCCCTTTCATGCATCCATCCATTCTTTTTTCATTTCATCATTGTTTACATCTTGCCTCTCCCCTACTCCTTCATTCCTTTTTTTCTCCATACGTCTATTCCTCCTCCATTTCTCATTCCTTCTCTTTTTCTCCCATCCATCCATCCATCCATCCATTCCTTTTTTCCTTCCTTCCTTCCCGCCTTCCTTCCTTAAGTCCCTCCTTCCTCCATTCCGTCCCTCCTTCCTCCATTCCGTCCCTCCTTCCTTCCTTCCAGTTAATCAGTCACCCATCTTTCCTTCCTTCCTTTCCCCCTCTTCTTCCTCTCCCATCTTCCCTCCCTCCCTCCCTCCTCCCGCAATTAACATAAAGGTAGAGGGCAGGTTACCCAAGCTTTGTCTAAAAATTGCCAGACAAATTTGGAAACTAGGCTATTACTTCTTGCCCATATGCAGATTTTTCCAGCATAATTTTCCTTTCTCTTTTCTCTCTTCCTTTTTTTCTTCTCTTTCTAATCTTATTCTTTAGTGTGGATTTTTGTGCGTGTAAAACTGCAAGCAATGATATAATTTATAATAGTATGTACGTTTTGCAATACACTAATTCCCCGTTTGAATTACATTTTCTTGATGCTGTTAATATCCCGACAAGTTTTAGAATAAATGTCTGTTATTTGCATTGCTCCCCGTACGTCAGTGACATGCCAGTACCTCTGATTTGCAACACCAGTCATTAAAAAAACATGTAATATTTTGCAACCCAATCTTTACTTGCGACGAGGAATGGCGGGATTATTTGTTCTATCTTCTCCGTTTTTATTTTCAGTAGACATTTTTTTAACCGACTGGATGCGGAATCATCATCATCATCATCATCATCATCATCATCATCATCCTTCCCAGTATTATGCATGAGTTAAGCAGGATGAAGTGTCAGCAGGAAAACCAAAGCAGGAAAATCTCTCAGCAGAATGTCCGGTGAAAAATTTAGTGGACGTTTTGGGGTACATATATCTATCATCCTTCCCCCCCCCCCCACCTTCTCTCTCTCTCTCTCTATCATGAAGTTTTTAAATATCCCTCATTTGACCTAATATTTCTCCTTGTCTATCTGCCCCAATTTTTATGATGTGCGGAACAAAGTACTGTATTAGGTAAAGGTGTGTACGATTTTTTTTAGGTTTATTTATTTATTTTTTTTTTTTCCCCTCGCGTCGTCATCATCATCGTTCATCTTGTTTTTGTTGTTGCTGGGATAGGTTCGTTCTTGTTTCTCCTTGTTTCATTCACCTTTTCTCCTCACCATCTTTTTCTGTCAGCCAGCATCGTACACTCTCTCTCTCTCTCTCTCTCTCTCTCTCTCTCTTTATTTTTTTTATTTTTTTTTTACGCCAAGGTCGTTTTTCAAGCCCCCAGAATTAATGCAAGAATTCTGACAGGGGAAAGTGGCCCCCATTTGCGGTTGATTTAAGAGCGATTATCCCCAGACCACAGTGAATGCATATCGGCGTCATCTACTGGGCTTAAATAAGGGGCCATGTCCGCCATTTTGTGCCCGGAGGGTCCTTGTTTTTTGGGATTTTTTCGGTACACTTTTGGGTATTTTTGGTGTAACATTAATGGATGTGTGTAAACTAGTGATTTTTTAACCAATTAATATAAAACAAATAAAACTTTTACGCCAGGAATGTGGACATAAAAAAAAGGAGTTAGAGACAAAATGGCAGACTTGTCCAAAATCTGACGGGCTAAACGATAATTCGTTGTTCGGCGCGGGTATGCGCTGAGGGGCTGTAATTATTCGTGTTTATAAGATAATTCAGAGGATAAAGAATTATTTATTGGCGAGAGCGGGAGCCCACGGGTTTTATTTAGCATATTTTTTGCTGTTCTTGTTGTGTTGCGTAATATGGATGCAGCCTGAAAATTTTACCCGATGCCTTGCTAGAGTTTTGATTATTATTATTACCGTATTATTATTATTATTATTATTATTATTATTAATTTTGATGTTGTGGTTGTTCTTGTTATTGTTGTCCTTGTTTTTGTTCCTTGTCTATTACATGTCATCCTTCCCTCCTCTTCCTTTTTGCCTTCCTTCCTTCTTCCACTCCTCCCTTCCCTCACTCACCACTTCTTTTCCTTTTCCTGTCTTTCCTTCATTCCTTTCCACCCTCCCACTCTCACTCACTCCCTCTCCAGGGTTGCCTCCTTCCCTCCGTCCCCCCCCCCTCCACAATTAAAATGGACTGTTCCTTCCCTGAGGCAGAGGAACAGGTAGGAAAGTCTCTCTCTCTCTCTCTCTCTCTCTCTCTCACTGTGTGTGTGTGTGTGTGTGTGTGTGTGCGTACGTGCGTGTGTGTGTGTGTGCGTGCGTGTGTGTGTGTGTGTGCGTGCGTGCGTGTGTGTGTGTGTGTGTGTGTGTGTGTGTGTGTGTGTGTGTGTGTGTGTGTGTGTGAAAGACGTTTGAAAGAGGAACCGGTATCCATGAAAAAGTAGAGAGAGAGAGAGTGAGAGAGAGAGAGAGAGAGAGAGAGAGAGAGAGAGAGAGAGAGAGGGGCTCACCTGTACTCAAAGGTTAATTACTGTTCCATTTGTTACCTGTGTTACCTTTTTCAGTCGCAGGTAACCTAAGTCTCTCTCTCTCTCTCTCTCTCTCTCTCTCTCTCTCTCTCTCTCTCCCTTACCCTAATTTACATCTACAAATTTGAGTGTCGTCCCAGGCTGATCCCCGGACCTTAACCCTTTGACCCCCGGGATTTACCATCATCATCATCATCATCATCATCATCATTACCACCACCGCCACCACCACCACCACCACCACCAGCGGAAAGGTTAATGTCGATGGTAGTAAATAAAATCGTGTAACGTTGGCCTGGTGGTTGAACGTAAGTCTGTCCGTAGCTAATGTTTCGTGGCTTCGTTATTCGTGGTCTGGAATTCTGTCTACCGATTATATAGTGACGAGAAATAGGACTGTGATGATGGTGATGATGGTGGTGATGATGATGAGGAGGATGAGGGTGATAATGATGATGATACCCATATAAGAGTTGTAGGGAATAGGACTGTGATGATGATGATGATGATGATACTCATATAACAGTGGGAGATAGGACTGTGATGATGATGATGGTGGTGATGGGGATAATGATGATAAACATGTAATAGTTGTAGGAAATAGGACTGTGATGATGATGGTGATGATGATGATGTTACCCATATAATAGGAAATAGGACTCATATAAGAGTAGTAGGAACTAGGACTGTGATGATGTTGTAATGATGATGATAATGATGCTGGTACAGATGATGCGTATTCTTTAGTAGTAGGAAATAGGGCTGTGATGATAGTGATGATGATAATGATAATAGTGATGATGATGATGATGATGATAATGATGTTTAATGATTATGCCCATTTTATAGTAGGAAATAAGGCTGTGATGATGATAGTGATGATGAATTTGATAATGGTGATGATGAAAATGATGTTTAATGATTATGCCAATTTTATAGTTGAGAATGTGGGTGTGATGATGATGCTTATAGCTGTGATGATAATAGTGGTGATTATGATTCCCATTCCGTAATAGTTGACAGTACGGCTGTGATGATGATGAACATATTGATGATAATATTAATGATGGTGAGTGATGGTATCCATTTTCAGTAATTGAATATATGTGATGACGATGATAGGGATGATTTTAATAATATTCATGAAGATGGTGATTCTGGTGGTAATGATCACAGTGATAATGATTAATTTGGTGATGACTGGTGATGAGGAGGACTTTGATGATATTTATGGTGATGACGACGAAGAAGTATAATGAAAATAATACATTAATGATGCTAATGATGATGATTGTGATGATAATGATATTGATATTGACGCTGATGATGGTGATGATGATGACACATTTAATGGAAAGGAGCACGACTTTGACTACGTAGTGGGTCTCTCTCTCTCTCTCTCTCTCTCTCTCTGGTGTTGCCTTGAGAGAGTAATTATTGGTAACAGGTTTGAGGGGTGCAGTAAGGCTTCTCGTGTTGAGCCCTGCACTGCCCCAGCCCTGCCATCAGTTGCAGGAAATCGTCTGGTGCCAGCAACAGTAAAATTATAAAGGAAAAGTTTGTCCTGGTACTAAATGAATTAATGGAGGTTGTTCTTACTCGTTTCCAGCCAGAGGAGTGTCATAGGCTGAAGAAAAGAAATCGGTGTTTGCAAGAATAAACTAAAAAAAAAAAAAACACTGGCTGGTAGTGAAAGATTTGATGTAAGTCACTTTTAACCCTCATAAATACCAGAGATTTTTCTTAAACTAAATAAATAAAATCATCTTGTAGAAGCAGAAATAAGCAACTGAGTAAATAAATAAATAAATAAATAAATAAATAAGGGGGGTGGTTGGGTTTATGGCGGCTGCGTGTAACCCGTGCATGGAGGTGGGCTCCCCATGCGGCTGGAGGTGAGGGTTAGGTGGCAGCAAGAATCCATTATCAAATACTTCCAGGTAGTGGCGGGGTTAATTACAGGTGTGCTGAGCTGATCTCGTGTTAGTGCCGGATTATGTGTCGTTCCTGGAGGGGGAGCTTGTGCAAGAGAGAGAGAGAGAGAGAGAGAGAGAGAGATTGCATGGTTGTGGGTGGTTGTAGGTATATTAAGACAGTTGGTGTGGGTGTGTGCTTTGTGTGAGTTTGTGGAAAGGTGTGGGTGTGACCGAGTGTAGGTGTGAGGGTATGGGTGCGTGCTGGTTGTAACATGATAGTTGGTGTATGTTGTGCATGGATGCGAATGTGGGTAGAGAGGCCAATGTGTGGGTTGAGAGGGCAGTGTGTGGGTGGAGAGGAGAGTGTGTGGGTGGAAAGGGCAGTGTGTGGGTGGAGAGGAGTGTGCGTGGGTGGAAAGGGCAGTGTGTGGGTGGGCTGTGTGGGTGTAGGTCGTGGGAAAGGTGGGTAGGGAGTCACCTGCGAAACGACACACCACTTCCTCTCTTAATGATCTTCCTGCCATGCTCTCTCTCTCTCTCTCTCTCTCTCTCTCTCTCTCTCATTCATGGCGTCTAGAATGCTCCTTTACATTTTTTCTGGACTGTTTGGTGGTCTTTCTCACGTTTTCCTGCCGGCTACGACTGGAGGGAGTGGTGGGTGTGGGTGTCACCTGTATTGCCATTGGTGTCTGAAACTCATTGAAGAGATACAAAGTTCTTAATTGTCTTGTAAAAAAAAATAGATCGAGAATTCTGTTTTTATTATTGCATTTTCCTTCCTTGCTTTCCATCCTTCCTTCCTTTATCACCTCCTTGATTCCTTCCATCTTTCTTGCGTTCTGCCATCCTTTTTAACTCCCACCTTCCTTCCTTCCTTCCTTCCTTTCTTTCTTGCTTCCTTCCTTCCTTACTTCCTTTCTTACTTCCTTACATCCTTCTCACCCTCCTTTCTTTCTTGGCTTGCTCCTCTCTCCCTTCTTTCCTTCCCTCCCGTCTTCCTTTCCTTCCTTCTTCCTTCCCTCCCTTCTTCTCTTCTTACCTTCCTTTCCTTCCCTTCCCCTCTCCTGTCCTCTTTCCTTCCTTCCTCCCTTCCTTCCCTCCTTCCTTTCTGCCATCCTTCCTTCCTTCCTTCCAGTCGTCTCCTCAGTCAAGGCTTAAAGAGAGAGAGAATTAAGTAGATTGCAACTTAGAATTACCCTTAAGTGGTAGTTATCTCTCTCTCTCTCTCTCTCTCTCATTTAAAGTTAGAGAGAGAGAGAGAGAGAGAGAGAGTAAAAAGGAAGGCAGAGAAAGCCAAGGGAAGAAGGATGGCGTGAAAGGAATAGAAGATAGAAGACAAAACAAGAAGAAAGAAAGAAACAGGTGAAAGTAGGTAGAGACGAAGAGAATGAAGGGAAGAAGGAGGGAAAGAAGGAGGAGGATAGGAAGAAGAAGGAGGTGGAAAAGTAGGAAGGAAAGAAAGAAAGAAGCAAAATGAGGGAGGAAAAGAAAAAATTAAGAAAGAAAGGGCGAAATTTTGTATGAGAGAGAGAGAGAGAGAGAGAGAGAGAGAGAGAGAGAGAGAGAGAGAGGTAAGCAGCATCTTAAGTTAAATTGGATAAGTTTGATGGCTAGATTTAGCACCGCAAGTTCTGTATATCCCCTCAGGCTCTCTCTCTCTCTCTCTCTCTCTCTCTCCTGGCTTGATTGTTTCTTTTGTATCTTGTTTAATCTGGTGGATGCTTGATGCGCTTTATTATTTTTTTTTAACATTTGCTATCTCGGTTCTACCCATCTGTCCACATGATTGTACCTTCCCGTTTGTCAGTGTGTCCATCTGTCGATATCTGTCTAATCTGTCTGTCGATTCATTCATCTGTCTAACCATCCAACCCTCTGTATCAGTGCTTATCTATCTTATCCAACTGTCTCAATCTATCTATCTATCTGTCTATGTATATCAGTATCTCGCTGTCCTTCTGAACCCACGTATATATATTTGTGTATGTACAGTATATCCAGTGTGTTTGTCAGAGCTAGATGGCTGGCTAGTTACATACATGTTGATGGGTACACAGATGCATAGACAGGCACGCCCCCGCTAACCACTATCTTTAAACCTCCACCATCACCACAACTCTCTGATGTAAACAAATAAATTTAAATGTCCCTCGAAATATATTAGCAGGAATATTACGGAACCCGGCATATGGCAACACAACAGTGTTCCATGCCATATTGATATAATTGTACTTCTACCGGTACTACTACTACTACTACTACTACTACTACTACTACAAATACTACTGCTACTACAACTGCCAATAATAATAATACTAAAAAGATAATAATAATAATAATAATAATAATAATAATAATGATAATAATAATAATAATAATAATAATAATAATGTGCGGGTAAGGGGATGGGTCTGTTATGATGTGGCAGGGGTAAACCAGCTCTGCTGTCGGGCCCTGCTGCGGATGTCACTGATTGCATTGCGCAGTTGACCCTTGTGCGGTGTGGTGCGGTGAGGATCTGTTCGTTCTCCCCTTTGGGGCTAAGATGCGAATGAATGTGTTTGAATGGATGAGTAAATGGGGAGTGTGTCGTCCTGTCTCGGCTACCTCCCTTTCCTTGGGGGAAGCAGCCTAGGTATATAGATAGATTATTATTATTATTATCATTATTATTATTAATAATAGGTGGGTCACCCACCATCTATTTACTCAGTGAATTTCTGCATCCAGGTGACTCCACTCTGAGTGCCAACCCAAAGATTTTTGTCATCCAGAAAAGCATATACAACGTTAGTGGTAACCATATAATCAAATGGGCTCCTAGTGGTCCAGCGGGTTAAGGTGATCCAGCCAGATGTAGCACGTACGAGTGAGCCTAACGACCGTATTCTCGTCTGCTAAGGAAACTCCCTAACACCTGTTCCTGTGTGATTCATTTTGCTTATTGGGTCTTATTATTTATATGTGTTATTTAAATCATTATGATATCGCCATACTGTGCATATATAAAATACCGGTACAAAAGGATACTAACCAACCATATGCAAAAATAAGTCGCTAAGGAAGAAGTGCTAGGGTAACCGACCATAATGCCGCTCAGGGACGACGACTGAATACCCTCGCCGTGAATGTGTGGACTTTGTAGCCTGGCCCCGGGTTTGTATGCCCTTAGAGAGGGCATACAAATCTCTCTCTCTCTCAAGATAGATAGATAAATAGAAAGACAGATAGATAAAGGTATATGTACGTAGATATGTAGTGTATAAAATCCGTACTTGGTGCTGTCTTTGTTGTATATGTTTGTATTGTATCATTTATAGTTGTATGTATTTATGTATATTTATATTTATTCGTATAAACATCTCCATACATCATGCTCATGGTAGTGGTGGTCATCATACTCTTGATGTAGTGCTGCCTGCGTCTTCCGTCATCTTAATCATTTTTTTTTTTTTTTTTGGTACCTTCCCTCCTCTCTTCCTGTTTATATCATCCATTCTGCCTCAGTATGACTCTTCTTTCCACTTCACGTGACTGTAGGCTACACCGAGTGACAAACCTAATGTTTCCTGTGACCCAGGAAATCATTTACAGCGCTGGGTGGTAACCACATAACCAAACGACAGGGTCATGTGGAGCCTGCTGTGGTGTCCCTGTTAATTGTTTGGAGACGCAGATGCGGCGTCCATCTAGGAACCAAACCTCCATACTCTTCTCCATGCCTGCGAGGCGTTGTCTGTCGCAAGAGGACAACTGTTCGCTGCATGCATCGGCTCTGCAGGGACGATTGCTTGCCTACGGTTGATGGGTTTGCTCACCAAGACAAACCGGGCTTACTGGACAACAACTCCATATGATAGCTTATTATTAAATTTTGTCATAATCTCCGGCTACCTCATCCTCTCACTCCATCTCATACCCGCCAGTCTGTTCCTCCACTCTGCTTGCTTGCTTACTTACTGGCTTACGCAACGCCTCTGTACTCACACCTCGTCCTCTCACCCCATCACAGGCACCCGTGTTCGCCTCACCTTTGTTGGCGCGCACCGGTGTAGGATGAAGGGCGAGGGGGGGGGGAGGCGAGAATGTGTGGAGATGGAAAGTGAAAGATGCAGGGGGGGGGGGCAGGTATGAGAGGTTGTGGGTGTGTGAAGGGTGTGGCAGGCAGGGTAGGGTAAGGTAGGGCTGGGCATAATAAGGCAAACAGGGAAAGGTAAGGCGGAACTGGGCAGGATAGGGGAGGGTAAAGCAGGGCAAGACAGGGTAGGGCAGGGGAGGACAGGACCAAAATACCTAGTGCTATATTAGTACCGTTTGTTCCATACCCGCCTAGTGGAAGTTACCCTGCCACTTCTTCCGTTCAGTAATTCTCTCCAGGATATATATAATCGTCTGGTTGGCAGGAAGGAAAAAATAATCATAGTTCGCGCTGAGACGGCAGGCTTTGTTAGAAATGTCACTGTTGAAGAGGCACCTCGATAAGGTGTTGATGAGACAAAACCGCACACTGACTGCTGCTGTGAGAGGGGTTGTTGTTGTTTTGTTGTTGTTGTTGTGGCCCCATACTCACCTGAGCGTAAACCCAGTGGACTGCAGGCTGAAGTCGCCATTCTTCTCCAGTCAAACTTCCTGCTTTCAAGGGAGAGGGAAGAAGCTAAGGTACGGTAGCACAACTGGGCAATTGGTCTCCGGGTCTGTCGGTGGCACCACATGAAGGCATTGCCTAGCAGCATCGTTGGTAGGGTACTGGTGAGAGGGTCAGTAGTAGGCAAGAACCACTGAGGGCAGATGGCACACTACACCACCCACTGAGGCCAGGTGGATGCAAAACTGCAGCGAAGAGACAGGGGTTGAGGAGAATAAAAAAAATAAGAGGAAAGTTGATGAGACGAAAAGCATATTTTGACTCCACACTGTCTAGAAGAGTTTTATGTGATGAGCCCCGCTCACAGCCTCCCCTCCTCATCCACACACACAGAGGGAGAAACACTGAGGCAGGGGAGGAAGGTAAGAAGTGGAAAAAAGGATGCAATGTAGGAGAGAGAGAGGGGGGGAGGGTTGAGGGGAGAAAGTATGGCGGATGAACTGTGAGACGAAAGGGAGGAAAGTAGAGAAAGAAGGAATGAGAGAAGGAAGTAGGGAGAAAAACAAAGAGGAGGGCAGGAAGGAGATACAATGGGCAAGAAAAGGAAGGGAGAAGGTATGGAGTGAATCAAGGGTTAAGAGTTAAGAAAGCGCAAGAAAAAGGAAGAGAACAAGGAAGGAGGGAGGAAGATGGAGAGTGAGAGCGAATGTCTGTCTGTCTCACTCTCTCCGCTGTTTGTTTAAGACGGGTGCATGAACCTTAGTAATGAGGAAGCAGAGAGAGAGAGAGAGAGAGAGAGAGAGAGAGAGAGCTAGAGAGAGAGAGAGAGAGAGAGAATGAAGCTGATATCACAGACAGTTTGAGACTTAGGTTGATGATGAGACAGAGTTAATTCTAGATATCTATACATGCAGTAAGAGGTACACAAATATTTACTGTAGGTAGGAAAAAGGAAGAATAGATGTAAACAGAGACGAATGTGTTATAAGTAAATAAACAGAGACTGAAGAAGAACATAACTGCATTAAGAGACAAACCTAATGATGGGTAGATATGTATATATGTAGCACGAGGCAGGCAGACTTAGAGAAATACAAGGTTGAACAAAAATATAGAGATGTAAATGTATGTATGTATCTATGAATTGGAGAGGCCGTCTTGCACACACCTGACATGGGCGGGCAGGTCAACTGTACACGTTTAAGCCGTGTTTTGCGGGTCCTGAAGGGCAACTAGTCCATTGGGCCGAGGAATACCACTTTCTGTCTTTGAAGAAGTGATCCACCTCCACCCAGTGTTACATGCACGGGTATAGATGTGGAAGGAGTGTGGAGTGTTTACTGAAATGTGGATGTGGAAGGATTGTGGAGCATACTGTAGAGTGAGAAATGGATGTGGAAGGAGTGTGGAATGTAGAGTGAAAAGTGGGTATTGAATGAGTTTGGTGTGCAGAGTGAGAGGTGGATGTGGAAATCTGCGTTGGAGTTGCGGTGTGCCTATCTCTGTGGAAGTGAGATGGCCTTTATGCGTGTCCCTGACGAAACCTGTATAGTGTAGGAACGTGTCGGAACACATAAAGGAACATACTACTGTACCCTCTTCAAAGTCCGCCCCCGCATGTGATCGAACCTGGCACATGCTACCGACCCGACGGCTGGGGGCCCCTAGCTAGAGATAGACTTAAAGCATTTCAATAGATAGCTTGTACAGACAAAGTATGGTATGTTAGACAGATAGAAACAGTAGACTGGTGAACGCAGACAGGTAGGTAGATGAATATAAACCGATAGATAGTTGGATAATAGATAGATAGATAGGTACACAGATTTTAAATAAGTAACCCAACACCCCCGCTCGGTTCATTCAACCCCCCCTTGGCAAAACTCACGAGCCTGTAAAGAAAACGAGAATATGTAAACAGAAGCGATTGTCTTGAATGAAAACAATGGCGTAGTGGGTTGTAAAATTTAAAGCACCGGAAATTATCAGTTCATTGGCCGTGATTCCTGCATAGTGACTCTTGTTGTTGTTGCTGTTCATATATCGTGTTAATTTTACTGATAACGTATTCCTGCGTAGTGTATATTGTTGCTGTTGTTGTACATTTATTGCTGCATAGTGGCTGTTGATGTTACTGCAAAACTTGTCTTTATTGATGTCACTATCGTCGCGGCTGGCATAGCATAGTTGGGTTTCTCAGAGCTGAGGAAAATCGTCTGGAGTTACTTCTCATCCAAAACATTCGAGTAACTCATATAATCCGGTGACTTATTACTTATTTATTTATTTATCTTATTTATAGACTACTTTGATTAGTTTAAGAGAGACATTTCGAGTTTGAGGGATTAGATACAGCCTTCATTAACCCCTACGATACTAGTCTTCCTTCGTAAGTTGGATAAAATCATCTGAAGATAACAAGAAAAAAACAAAACAATTACAAAAATATTAGATGCAGGAGCCTCAGGGCCCTTCGGTAAATGCTCTTGGTGTTGTGTGGTGTGGGAGAGAGATTTTGTGTGGTGTGGTGTGTGGGAGTTAGTTTTTGTGTGGTGTGGGAGACAGTTTTTATGTGGTGTGGTGTTGAGGGAGATTTTGTATGATGTGGTGTGGTGTGGGAGGTAGCTTTTGTGTGGTGTTGTGTGGAGGGAGATTTTGTGTGGTGTGGCATCGGTTAAGTCGGAAATGTCTACGGGAGTGAAACACCTTGAGTCCAAAAATCGTTAATGAGGACAGTCGGACAAAGCTGCCCAAACAAATGCTTTTGTAAATATGTATTTATATATATATATATATATATATATATATATATATATATATATATATATATAGATAGATATATATAGATAGATATATAAATATATAGATATATATATATATATTTATATATATATATATATTTATATATATATATATATATATAGATATATATATAGATATATATATATATATATTATATATATATATATATATATATATATATATATATATAGATAGATAGATAGATAAATAGATAGATAGATAGATATTATCCAGTTCAAGGGGTTCGTGTTTTTGGTGCAACATAAAAACTCCCTGGGTGTTTGCCGGAATGAAATAACTGGTTTTGCAGAGATAGTACCTTCAGTCCGATAACGTAGAATTTTAATGCTACCTGCAGACGCTTTTCCTCAGCTTCGAATAGGCTTTTTTTTTTTATTATTATTATTATTATTTGTATTAATCTATCTATGGGCTTGGATTCACCCTTGACTTATTCATTGAGCACGAGATGTCTTTCCTAAGCTGAATAAAATCGTCCTTAAATAGCAAAAGTGAATGAAACAGGACGCCTTTGTATTGAAGAGTTTCGTCCGTTCAGCCCGAGGATGTCTTCGTTTTACTGTCACTTCACGCGTTTTTTTTTTTTTTTTCAACTTAGGGTTCCTGTCTCTTACTGAAGGGGCTAATGGAAGCTGTATGTAATCCCTGCAGTCTAGAGTGTTTATCCTAATCTAAATACAATCATCAGGAGGTAGCAGGAAGTAATCAGTAAATGGATTGGCTCATTCGGGGGAGTAATTACTCTCCCCTCGTCTGCCTCCTCCTGATTCTTCTTCTTTTCCATCTTCTTCTTCTTCTTCTTATTCTTCTTATTATTATTATTATATTATTATCATTTTTATTATTATTATTATTATACCTTATTTAATATTGTTTGTGTGTGTGTGTGTGTGTGTGTGTGTGTGTGTGTGTGTGTGTGTGTGTGTGTGTGAGAGAGAGAGAGAGAGAGAGAGAGAGAGAGAGAGAGAGAGAGAGAGAGAGAGAGAGAGAGAGAGAATTTTATTGCCGAAATTATATGCAACACCTTATGTGGGTTTATAACCTTCCTGACTCTGCCTTCATCCTGCCTCACCCTGCCTCATTGTATTCTGCCTTCTCACCTTGCCTCACCCTCCTTTCATCCTGCCTCACTCTGCTTTACTGTATCTTGCTTTTTCACCCTGCCTCGCCCTGCAATACTTTGCCTCTTTCACCCTGCCTCACCTGCCTCGCTCTGCCTTACCTTTCCTCATCATGCCTTATCTTGCCTTCACCGTCGCGCATTACTCTGCCTTACATTGTCTTAATCTTCCTCACTGTTCTCACACTACCTCATTCTGCCCCCCTCAGCTTCACTCTTCCTCACACTCTAACTCACTCTCTCACGCTCTGACTCTGCCTACCACGCTCTCACCCTGCCTCACCCTGCTTCACTGTTTCATTCTTCTCCTCCCTCCCTCATCTTGCCTCATTCCCTTTTTCTGTAGTGAGAGAGAGAGAGAGAGAGAGAGAGAGAGAGAGAGAGAGAGAGAGAGAGAGAGAGAGAGAGAGAGAGAGAGAATGAAGTCGAGCGAAACGGAGAACAAAGATAAATTATATACCCATAAAAATGAAGGTAAAGAGTTATATAGACGAATAGATACATAGATAAATTAACAGATCGATAGATAGGGAAAAATGAACTGATGAATACTTATAAAGAAATATAAAAAAACATGAATCAACAAGGAGAGAGAGAGAGAGAGAGAGAGAGAGAGAGAGAGAGAGAGAGGTTGCGTTTGACCCTCTTAGAAGGTCAATGTTTCGAGTTCACTGTCTTATTCTCTCTCTCTCTCTCTCTCTCTCTCTCTCTCTCACTCAATCGGTCCGTCCAGACACCTCGGTATTTCCTCTTAATTCAATTTTTCTTTTTTTTTTTCCTCAATTGTCCTTCTCTCTCTCTCTCTCTCTCTCTCTCTCTCTCTCTCTCTCTCTCTCACACACACACACACACACACACACACTTCTAAAAATTGTCTGTAGTTTAATGTCTGCCCATTTATATGTCTCCATGTATGTCTATCTGTGTCTATCTACCCGCCTGTCTATCTGTGCCTGTCTACCTCTATGTCTATTGTTATATATCCATCTACCTACCTACCGATCTATCTATCTATCTATCTATCTGTCTGTCTGTCTGTCTTTCTGTCAGTCTGTAATCCTATGTCACTTCATCACCTTGCCTCACTTTTCTTGCTCTTTCTTTCTCTTTTCCTCTCTCTCTCACTCTCACTTTCACGCCAGTAATCATGGCTCCAGATCGTGACCGGAGTGTTGCCACTTCTCCTTTTTTCCCCTCGCTTTTTTTTCCTTTTTGTTTGTCTTACCTGTCTGAATCTTCCCTTGCACTTCCTCTCTCTCTCTCTCTCTCTCTCTCTCTCTCGTTTGATTAAGCTCGTTTCTTTTTCGTGGTCTGGGTATATGCATACTTAATACTCTGTGTATCCATCTGTTTATTATAGTATCAGTTCGTCTGTTTTTATCTGTGTATGTAGCCAAGTCAGGTAAGTAGGTAGGTAGGTAGGTAGAGAGAGAGAGAGAGAGAGAGATTTTAAGACAAAATGGATAAGGATAATCATCCAGTCCTTCCCATCCTTTCTCGCTAGTCACAAAAAACCTTCGTTCATCCCTTCCATCGACGCGCCAAGAAGGATTCAATCACTTAAAATCTCCTCCAAAGAGGATCCTATTCCGCCTGAAGTATTGCGTCGCTTATCGAGTGGGATCCTGGCTTATAAACGCTGGAATTGCGATCGTCTTTTGTTGTGGCTGGTTTTCGCGCGCTTATTGTCTGGGGAGGAATTTCGCGCGCTTTTTTGCTTGTGTTTACATCCGATAGGCGTAACCAACTTCCCGGGATAGTTTGAATTATTCTTAGTGACTTGTAATTACGATATTAATGAGTATTTTAATTATTTTTCCCAGCAGTTTATGGATGTTGATGATGATGATGGTTAGTTTTTGTTATGGGGGATGTGAAGATGACGTGAAGTGATTGGATTGTTTACCTAACCCTTCATTCCAGTGGCATATTTCGTATTCTATTCTTGCGAGTTTCGTAGGTTTTTATGAAGCTTTGGACAAACTTCTAGAACTGAAGAAATTTGATGCAACCAGAGTTAACCCTCCCACTACTGGATACACCTCCTTAGTTAAGTGAAGTTTGGTGTACAGGAGGAAAACAACAATATACGAGTACATTGTCGGATGCAAGGGAGTCATGAGAACCGTTTTTATTCACACACACACACACACACACACACACACACACACAATAATAATAATAATAATAATAATAACATTCTCACTTGAGTAACCACAAAGAAAAACGGAGAGAGAGAGAGAGAGAGAGAGAGAGAGAGAGAGAGAGAGAGAGAGAGAGAGAGAGAGAGAGAGAGAGCGCTGTCCTTTTTGTTGCGTCCCTCACTCTTTCATTTTTCCTTCCTACTCTCTTCCATTCCTCTTCCTCATACCTTCCCCCTCTTCTCCTTTCCTTACCTCTCGTCCTCATCCATTCCCCCCTCTTCCCCTTCCCGCACCTCTCTCCCCGTTCCCATCCCTTCCCACCACTCCCTCCTCATGCCTTTACTTCCTTTCCCAGTCTCCCCCCCTCCCTCATATCCTTCCTTATCCCCCCTTTCCTTACCTCTCCCACATTCCCTTCCCCTTCCTCCCCTATCGTTCCTCTTCCCTCCTGTCTACCCGTTGCCTTCCTCATTCCCACCCCATTTCCTCCCCCCTTCCCCTTTCATCTCCTTCCTACCCTGTCTTCCCCCTTGCACCTGTCCCCCTCTCATTACCCTCAGGTGACCGGTGAATGACCCCCCCCCACACATTTAACCCTCCCCCAACCACGTATTTACTGTGTGTGTGTGTGTGTGTGTGTGTGTGTGTGTGTGTGTGTGTGTGTGTGTGTAAAGATAATAAGTACTCTGGCCAGGCTTATTCAGAAAACAGTAACCATTACCCTCATTCACAAGGAAGGCGTCATACATTTTATTTTGCGATTTTATTAGTTGACAAAAGGCTGATTTGACTCAGTGGGGTAGAGAGACCAAGAGGCTGCTGGCGGGCTGTAGTGAACGCTGCCTAACCACGCTTTCCATTCCGTCAGTCCCATTCCCGCTGTCTGTAGGTGATTTTATTTAGTTCAGAGGAAAGTTTTTGACAGGATAGGTTTAACGCAGCTTTCGGTAACCCCTTCACGATAAATCTGCCTTTACATGTTTTTTCTTCTATATTCTTCTCATATTTCTTCAACTTTTTTTTATCATTCTCACCTCAGTTAGTACTTCCGTTTTCTTCAGGTTTAGATGGGTAACTAAATAACCCCACGAGAAAACAGATTATGTAGGGAAATCATAGTCTGACAGTTATAATAATAATAATAATAATAATAATGATAAAAAGAATCCGCCCCCGTAATGAAGGGGTTTAATACTGGTCGACTGTCGTGAGGGTAAACATTAAATTTGAACCCATTGGCATCGAAGTACCACATTTACATTTTGATTTCTGCCAGCCACAGACGATTTTATGGTGTTTAAGAGCAACCTGGGGCGCCATGAATAACTGAGAAGCATCACGATTAACATTTGTAGTCGAGAAGAAAGAACTTGTTTATTTTCAACCTACAGATTGATTTTATTCAGGACAAAGAAACTCCCTGTGGCGTAAAGGTTGTTAAAAAAAAAAAAAAAAAATTGAGGCGTAGGCACAAAGAAAACCGTGTAAGCTCTCTCTTCTTGCGAGTCTGGGTGGCCATTGACTTGCTGACAGGAGAGGCGAGAGCCCACCCCATGCCGCCCTGTGCCGAGGCGGGGCAGGGACCCAGAATGACATGGTAATTCCTAGGCATGTACTCACCCTTCCACTCAACCTGTATACCCACTGAGTACCGTGTGTGTGTGTGTGTGTGTGTGTGTGTGTGTGTGTGTGTGTGTGTGTGTGTGTGTGTGCAGTAGTAATATCCTTGGGTCAAATTCTCTCACTCACTCACTTATGCAAATTAGAGTGATTCGAAAGAGATGTGAATTTCCTGTTTAGATGAAGCAGAGCTGAGGCAGGGTGAGGCACAGTGAGGTAGGGTGAGGTAACATGCGGCAGCGTAAGGCAGGGTGTGGTAGAATGAATAATTTTGAAGCAGAGTAAGGCAGGATGAGACTGTGAGGCAAGGTGAAGGAGGATGAGACAGAGTGCAGCAGAATGAGGCAGGGTGAGTGAGGCAGGTGGGGTGCCCGAAGCGCTGCCTGTACTGTGGTCTGGTACACCACCTCAGGCAGCCTCGCCCTTCCTGTCTGCCTCACTTTTTGTCTACTTGCCCTGCCACACCCTACCTCTGCTGCCTAACCCCTGCCTGTTCCTGCCGTATCTGCCTATTCTACCCATGCTGCCTAAACCCAGCCTATTTCTGCCTTATCTCTGCCTACTCTGCCTGTGCTGCTTTAACCCAGTCTTGTTCTGCCTTACCTCTGCCTGTTCTACCCGTACTGCCTAACCCCTTCCAGTTCCTGCCTTACCTCTGCCAGTGTTGCCTGACCCCTGCCTATCCTTGCCTTACCTCCACCTGTTCTATTTTGCTGCCTAAACCCTGTCAATTCCTGCCTTACTCTGTCTATTTTGCCTGTGCTGCCTAACGTTTGCCTATTCTGCCTGTGCTGCCTAACGTTTGCCTATTCTGCCTGTGCTGCCTAACCTTTGCATATTCTGCTTGTGTGCCTAACCTTTGCCTATTCCTGCCTTACCTCTGTCTATTCTGCTTGCGTTGGCTGACCTCTGCCAATTCCTGCTTTACCTGTGCCTTTTCTCCTCTACCTCTGCCATACCCTTCCTCACCCTTTCTTTTTATGCTTTACCTCTCATGTTCTTCGTCTTTCCTCACTCTGATCAGTTCTTCCCCATCCCTGTCTTGCCCTGCCTTGCCTTACCTTATACTGTCCTTCCCTACCATCCTTGCCCTGCCTTATCCTGTCCTGCCCAGCCATTCTTGCTCTGCCTTATCCTGTCCTGCCCTGCCATTCTTGCCCTGCCTTATCCTGTCCTGCCCTGCCATCCTTGCCCTGCCTTATCCTGTCCTGCCCTGCCATTCTTGCTCTGCCTTATTCTGTCTTGCCCCGCCATCCCTGCCCTGACCTGCTCTGCATTGCACTGCACTGCCCTACCCTGTCTTGCACTGCCCTGGTATATGGGCCGTACCCCCAAATACTCAGATGGACTAAAGTAAACCCACTCACCTGCAAAAATACTTAAATATCAAGGGAGAAGACCCATATACCAAGGGAATACCGAAAAAAATACAGAAATTTAGTAATTCTGAGAAAAGTAGAAAAACAAAAGCATACTGGCAAAAATTAAAAGCACAGGTACTGTATACTGATAAAGTATAAAATAAAGTACTGACAGAGTACAAAAACTACAGAAAATACTCTGCTAGAAGTACAAAAATACTGACAATTACAAAATCCTGATAAGGATGCAAAATTTATGGCAGTAATTGTCTTGTTCTCTGGATCAGCACCCATGTTCTTATCCTGTACCTCCATAATAATATAAACGTATCCGACTGTGTAGAGATAAGGCAGTCACTTCCCTGAGGTTCAGCATTCCACCTGAACGCAACAGATGGCGGCAGACTTTCTCAAGTATATCACCATTTGTGTGTTAATACCCACTGTCCATACTGAATACACGCTGGGGGGTTTCATTTAGAACTGGGGTGATGTTTTTATATTGAGTCGTTGAGACTGACGATCATTTTAGACTTTAATAATAATAATAATAATAATAATAATAAAAATAATGATAATAATAATTATTATTACACAATGCACAGATACCTACAAACAAGTATCCAGTACAACCCTATCCAAATACGAGAGAAATAACAGCCTCTACAAATAAAAGTAGACAATTGCCAAATTCAAGACAGCTGCCAAATTCGCCTCTCTACTAAGTAGATCAGTTACCCGGGACACATCTCTGCCCATTACCAGGCGAATACACATCTGTACTCAGTAGCGGGTCAGTACCGTCAAGGAATACTCCAGTGCATGTCTTTACCCAGTACCGTACAAATACACACAACTAGTTCACAAACAAACTCATCGGCAGCCATCCAGTACACACTTCTACCCAAATACCAGACGATACCCAGAAACGTTACCCACAAACCCTATAAACCTACCCCAATACCAGACGAATACCCACACACAATACACAACTGCCCACAAAGAACTACCCACCCAGATGCCTGTACTATTTTCTTCTTACTGAAGCGTAAAATTGCTGCCTCGCCATCTTGCATGCTGAACAGTAACAAGACTTAACATTAGGAAGATGACAGTCAAGTCGAAGTGCAGTGGAAAGGGTGTAGATTGTTGAGTCACAGTATTTCCTTATTCTGTTATTAAGCTATAGAAGATAAGCTATACAAAGAACGAAAATATCTGCCCATTCTCTTTTTACTCCAACTTGGCTTAAAAATGCCATCTTTCTTGAATGTTGAGTTGTAACTCCAGCTTAACACAGAAGTATTTTAGTCACGAAGAGATACTGTGGAAAGGATATAGAGCCGCAGTATTTTCACGCCAATGAGGTACGTGAAATCAAGCTATAAAAGGGTCGAGTTAGAGTAAAAACAGCATAATTAAAGTGGAAGAATTATGGCTACCACGACATGCTTACAGCTTGCTCTGCCCTACTTGCCACCATAACCACCAGTACTAACACAGCCTCCCCACAACTAATACCCAAAGTGGTTATACCCAGTACGATACAAACTACATCCACCTACCTCCCACCAGCTGTCTATACCCCGCTCTACCCCACTTCCTGCCCCACCAATACTCGGAGCTTCCCACGGTCCGCCAGTACCAGTTTTTATAGCTGGGTGGTCACCAGTACTGGACTTTATATACGCCTTCCGCTTGATTAGATGAGTTGAAGTTCTGTGCTTCGTATGTGTTAGCGTGTGTTTGGTTTTTCCATTCATGTTACTTTTGTGTCCATGTTTTTATCCAATTTCTGTATCTTCATCGTGCGCCCTCACTGTTGTTGTATTCCTTTGTTTTGCTTTGTAGTGGTTCTTTTTCATTGCTGTTTCCTCGGTTACTCCTCTTATAGTAAAGTTTATTAAGTTGTTTTTGTTTTCTATTTTTCCCATTCACTTATGATTTATATATTAGTAGCTACCCTTTTCGTGACTTATTTGCTCTTTGCCATGTTGTACCCTTTTATGTGATGTTTTTATACATATATATTTTTATTTTTGCTACTGGTTATTACCAGTCATAGGCATTACATATGCATTCCACTAGATCAGGGATGGGGAACCTTTCTCCTATTAAGGGCCATTAGGATATTTTTAATATCATTCGCGGGCCATACAAAATTATCAACTTAAAATCAACTGTAGCCCAGTACATTATACAGTATATATATATATATAATAAATAACAGAACGGAGGAAGGAAAAACAAATGAGTAAAAAAAAATAATCCATACACCAGATTACTGGTGTCCTCTGTTCATAAAATATCTGTAACAGACTTGAACAGTTGTGGGATGAAATTTGGGGGAAAACAACTCTCTCTCTCTCTCTCTCTCTCTCTCTCTCTCTCTCTCTCTCTCTCTCTCTCTATCTATCTATCTATCTATATATATATATATATATATATATATATTTATTTATTTATGAAATTGCATTTATGAATTGCCTCGCGGGCCTGATCAAACGATCTTGCGGGCCTCATACGGCCCGGAGGCTGGACGTACCCCACCCCTGCACTAAATGCTAATAGAATTTTTTTCTTTCTTTTCTTTATTACCGGTACTGTTTTAATATCGAATTCTCATTACTTGTTTTAGTACTTCCCCCTCCTCCCTTTTAAATCACAGCGTGCCCACCAGTAATGGATTTTTCTCAGTCTGTTTTCACTAGTAAGATAATGTGTAGTCTTGTTTGCCTCATGCAGTGTTATTTTCGTTATAATTTCCGTTAGTTACTGTTCCCAGGGCAACTAGTTATTTTCACAAGGCTCTTTACTCGTTTCAAGTATCTTTCCTCTGATTCAGTTATTTTTTATCATATTATCATGTTTCGCAACCTACCCATTATTTTTCTTGTTTCGTACTCCTTAGCTATTTTTTCCTCAAATATTATCTTTTATCATTTAGTTTAATATAGACTTTCTGCTTGCCAGTATTTTTTTTTTATCATAATTATTCTTCTAGCTCCGTGTTTTTTTTTTTTCCCCCTGACTATTTGAGTTTGTTCTTCATCTTGCTTTTCGTCGTCTTTCATCCCTTGTGTTTGTCTTTTCTCCCCCACACCTTTTTCTTCCATCCTTCCCTTCAGTCCTTATTTTCTCCTTTCATTTTGCTTTCGCTTTACTCGTAGACTTTTATTACGTCGTTCCTCTATCTCCATTCTGTTTCTTCTTTACTCTTCATTCTTTCTTTTCTCCTTGGCTCCCTTTCGATTTTTATTTTATTTATTTATTTTTTAGTTATTTACAGTACCAGAGAGTATAATTTGCCTTCCACCTCTTTTCCTTGGTAGAGCTAGTGGTATATTGGTTAGCACATTTAGTTGGCAGCTGAAGAATTCGATGCATAATCTCGGGTTGATCAGACTGGTGAAAAAAAGGTTGTTTTCCCCATGTCCCTATTCATCAACAGTTCAGGTGGGGAAGTACTACTGTAAATGCAGTTGGATTATGGAGGGTCACTGTCTTGGAGATAGAATGATTAAAAAAAAAAAGATTGTCTCGTGCAGTCGATATGTATAACTGTAACCTATCACTGTTAATAATAATAATAATAATGGTTTCCCCTGGCCGGCCACAACACACGTAACCACACTGCCACTGAAAACAGGGACCCGGGTGTAAAACGAGGTGTTCCGGGAGGAGGTTTGGGAGATTATGTAGTTTCGTTCGCTTCTTATGTTATTTGGGAGGTGGCGGTGGTGTAATCAGTAGCCTACTTTGCCCGCAACCGAGGCAACCTGGCTTCAGCTCCTGGCTTGACAACGACCTTTGGAGAGAGAGAAAAAAGAACGAAAGTCGCCCCAAATTCGTTGTTACCTACTGTAGAACTGAAAAAATAAAAGAAAAATTCACCCAAATCGATGTTACTTAGAAGTGGGAAAAAAAAAAAAAAAAAAATCACCCCAAATTCGTTGTTACCTAGAACTGGAAAAAAAGAAAAGTTTGATGTAAAGGAACAGTTGCGCTTCGTATTCTGAGGAAGTGTTTGGGCGTTTTGCTTGATCGTTATGTTTGTGTGTGTTTGTGATTGTCCGCTGCACGCAAAAGACTCCCCAAACATGATGGCGTTAACACCGCTGTTTTGTTCTTTCGCCTTCTTAAATTCACCTCCTTAGCCGCCTGTTCCTTAACCTTCTCGTGGTCGTGTATTTACTCGTGTTTTATTATAGTCAGACATTTGTATTCAGCTGCGAGTCACTTATAACAGCCTGGGAGTGTTAACAGTTGGGTGTTTTTCCGTATTAGTGGCCGTTGTTATTCTAGTCTTATTTTTCCTCGTCATTCTGATTTGTTCTATTGTTTGTCTTTTCCTTTTTTATTCAATGCTCTCTTCCTTCTGATCTGCATATATTCTTTCTCGCTTTCGTATAAAACTCTTCCCTACCTATCCCTTTTTTCTTTATTACACCTGGCAATGGAGAGTGGTTTAATGTATCCCTTGGCGAGCGTGTGTGTGTGTTTGTTTGTTTGTGTGTGTGTGTGTGTGTGTGTGTGTGTGTGTGTGTGTGTGTGTGTGTGTGTGTGTGTACAGTATAATTTGGTATTGCTTCGATTTGGAATAAACTTAGATGAATGGTTGAGGGTTAGCAATAAATAAAAGGATGAAGGTTACAGAGGGTTAGCAATAAATAAAAGGATGAAGGTTACAGAGCAAGGTCAGTTAAAAGTTTTTATCTGATCTGAACCAAACTCGTTGGAAGTGTTAAGGGTCAGGCAATGACGAATAAATGAGTTTTGAGAAGACTTGGTGGAAGGGCAAGGTGACGGAGCAAAGTCAAATGTTGGGGTTCTTAGATTAACTGTAGTGCGGGGGTGTCGCCCTCGGGGAGTGCTCCTTCTTGGTTTATTTTTATTTTCTGATCTTCCCTTTTCGTCCTCGCCTTTTTGATCCTTCATTTTTTTTTTTCAAGTTTCCCTTTTCCTTCTTTTATCTCTTCCGCTTCCTTCCCATCTCCTCTCCCTGATCCTCTCCCAGCCATGTTTCCTCTCTTTCCGATGCTGTATCTGTATCTATCTATCTCTAACTGTCTGTTTGTCTGTCTGTTGCCTGTCTATCTATCTGTCTATCCATCTATCTATCTATCTGTCTGTCTGTCTGTCTATATACAGTATATTTTCCTCTGCCTTCCCTTCCGTCTTTTCACCCCTCCTGTGACCGGAGTCCCCCCTCTCTCTCTCTCTCTCTCTCTCTCTCTATCTATCTATCTATCTGTCTATCTCTTTCTCTCTTTTCCAGCATCTTTCCTCTCTCGTCGCTCTCAATCGCCATTTCCTTTCCTGCCCCCTCCGTTCCCCTTTCCTGCCCCCTCCGTTCCCCTTTCCCGTCCCTCGTTCCCCCTCCCTCACACCTCAGTCACCTCTCCCCCTTTCTGGTTACCTGTCCCTCTCTCTCTCTTTTTTTTTTTTTTCTTTTTCACCTCCCTCTCCTATTCTTACTTACATCCCTAGTGGCCTTCCCCTCTCCTTGTTGCCTCCCCTCCCCATTTCTTCTCTCCCTCCAACATTCCCTTCTCCACTTTCCTGTTTCTCATTTCCCCATTCCGATCACGTACCCCTTCCCCTCTCTAGTTACCTAATCTTTCCATCCTTCCCCTCTCCACCCCTTTCCCTACCCCTCTCCATCCAGCTCCTATCCCCTACCTGAAACACCTTCTTGCTATACCTCCTCCCCACTTTCTCTCCTGCCCCCTCCCCTCCCCTTTAGGCATACCTCCTGGGCAGTTCTCTCTCCTCATGATTTAACTTCCCCTACCCCCTCCTGCCCCACCCTCCCTCCCCTCTCCTGTTCCCCTGTCTCCCTTCAGTTCTATTCTCCTCTACCCCTTGTTCTTTCGCGCTTCTCTTGCTCTTTGTTTTTCTCCCTTCCCTCCCCCTTCGCACTCCCTTTTTCGTCTCTTTCTTTCCCTTCCAGTCTCTCCCTCCGCCCCTTTTACTCTTGAGAGAGATAGAGAGAGAGAGGAGGGGCGGAGCAGAGGCAGGCAGGCACAAAACATTTCCCATCACACACACACACACACACACACACACACACACACACACACACACACACACACACACACACACACACACACACACACACACACACACACACACACACACACACACACACACAGTACACGGCCAGGCACTCACCTCTAAATAGCCCCAACACCTCCCTATTTGGCGAGGTGTGAATGCTGGCGCTGGGAAATAATTTATAGGAGCCTAGTCTCGTGGGCTTCGGAGGATCCCTGGTGTCTCTTCTTTTACTATACTCCTTTTACTTCAACTTGGCCTGGAAGTGCTGTCTCCCCGTGCTGAGTGCTGAGTTGTAGCTATTGATTAACGCTCGAATATGGTGCTGGTCATGAAGAAGTGCTGTGGAAAGGATGTAGAGGGTGTGCCGCTACACTACCATGATGTGCTTTTATGCCTAGTTCTTGCTGTCACCAAACGATTATTTTATGCACATATGAAACTTGGTGAAGTGAAGGGGCTACATGGAGTCTTCATTGACCTCATCACTACTAGAGACCCTCCTACAGGTGAATAAAAGCTTTGGTGGTATAATAATAATAATGATAATGCAACAACAACAACAACAACAACAAATAATAATAATAATAATAATAATAATAAAAGCGTTGTTATATAATGTTGATGCCAGGTGTGCCCATGTTAAATAGATATAAATAGGCTATGAGGTACCATTAAGGGCCAGTATGGTAGGCTGCAATACTACTATCTTATACATTACTGATTCAGACTCACAATCTGCTCTTCTGTGTTATGCCAGTCACGTCCATTACAAACATAGCGTACCGGAGGACAATAACCCTTTGCTGCTGTACCCTTTTCTATTCTAACCTGGCCTGAAATTGCCGTATCTCCACTGATCACTTGCAGCGATACATTAACACCAGAATATGATGCTAACCACGAACAAGTGCCGTATAATTATGTAGAGTAGCAGCATTGTCTTTTTCTGTCACTGAGCTACGTGAAATAAACTGCTAAAGAACGTACCAGTAAATAAAGGCAAAGTTAATGAGAAAAGAGTATAGGTCGCTCTTCCAAGGCTGACTAGGATTATGTGGCAGCAGCAAGAATAAATGCGCTCATAATGCAACACCCTGTCTCTGCAGTTGATTTTAGGGTCAGGCATTTGACTTTGCTGTGTGACCTTGATATTAGACTGGTTGTTCTCAGATCGAAATAAGTTATCCTTGCTTCACCCACAACCCTTCTACCTAGTTTGATCCAAATAGGAGCAAAACTATTCCACTGACCTTGCCTTGTGACCTTGACCTTTGACCTATTTTCTAAATAAGTCGCTTCATCCTTGCCTGATCTGCCTTTCTGTCGAGTTGGTGCAGACATAATCAAAGCTGTCTGAATTATAGGGCCGCATCATTAATATTGTCGTGTGACCTTCACCTTTTACTGATTGTTCTCAGAATCGATTCACGTCATCCCTGCCTAACCCTCAGCCCCTCCATGGCTTTAGTTAAGTCGGTAAACACTGTTGAAGTTGACCTTGCTATATGCCTTAACTTTTGACGTATTATTCTGTATGTTATTTATACAAACTGTTAATGTACACCTGTATTTATGTATGCAGACGGTATTGCTACTGATATAATCGGCGCAACAAACAATGGAATATTAAGGCGTACTAGGCCATGCCTAGTGTGTTACGGATACAAACCATTAGTGTTGTCTTGGATGTTATTGATGCAGAGTATGTCCATATTAGCCACATGGAAATCGCATATGCATGAGAATATTAAGCAGTAGTATGCAGATAAACCGCTATGCAGGCTCTAACTCTGGCCAGCTTAACCATGTAAGTTAGGTGGGGAGTTTTGCTGGTTCAGTCATGCTAGCCTCAGACGATTTTAGTTAGAGTAGGATAGATTATTTTCAGACTCGGTGGGTTTGCATGCATATTTCAGTAACCCCTTGAGTACGAGAGGTTTTTCTTAAGTTGAATAAAATCGTCTTAAGGCAGCAGGGATAAATCTAAACAGTGCATCATCATACTTACAAAGGATTAAGCTGCTGAGGACGGAAAGCCACAGCTGAGTGAAATAGTTTGTCATTAGAGGAAGTATAACACGTGTTCTTTATAATTTTCTTAGCGGGTTTCTGGACACTGACTTAACCCTCTGAGGACAGGAAGCCGAGTCAAAAGGCTGAGTACATTGGTCAGGCGGGAGCAGATTTAAACGGCTAAGATTATACACGTAATCAGAGGGTTAATTTTGGAGGAAGTGGTTAATTGGGGCGTAAACCAAGCTAAAAATAAGGAAAGCAAAGGAAGCTAAAATAAAGATAAGCTAAGATAAATTAACTAACCTAACCTAACCCAGTCTAACCTAGCCTAACCCAGTCTAACCTAGCCCTCACCTGTAGCCTAATCAAATCGTACGTCGTTTAACCTAATCTAACAAAATGTGGCCTAACTTGGAGTCGTATTTCAAGTGGCATTGTGGATTTCGTAACACCTCTTCCTTACCGACTTATTCTGCACATAACAGCTTAGTATCCCCCTGCATGCCGTTGATGAAAGCCATGTCGATAGTAAGGCATTACATGGAAAATAAATCGCGAAGGAAGAGGTGTCACGAAGTCTGCAGTGCCAAAGCGGGGGATGACAAAGACTCGCCCACTCGTCAGTAAAATGCATAAGGATCAGAGCGTCATGGAAACTTTTTTTTGTTGCTACTTTTTGTTACATTTGTTAATTATAATATATTAGTTTTTACTATTTGTTACTTTTATATTACTTGTTACTTTTCCTACTTTTTATACACTACTTTTTGCTACTTTTACTACTGTTTACTACTTATTTCCACTTTTACTGCTCTTGGTACTTTCTGCTGCCTTTGTCACCTTTACTGCTTGCTTGCTACTTTCTGCTACTTTTGCTTCTTTTTCTTACCTTTTGCTCCTTTTTATTACGTTTTAACACACTTTGATAATTTTTACTACCGTGCTTTTTACTCTTTACTTTTTCCTACTTACAATGTACTTTTCGCTACTTTCTACCGTCTTCTGCTACTTCTTTGTCACTTGTTTACTACTGAAGGCCCACCGACACGTCATAAAACACCCCCCTCTAATGCCACGACACCAGCCCGGAATGTACTCAACCCTGGCCCGGCACAGTATGGACGGTGGGTATCAGTGCCCAAGTGGTGACGTGTGAGGGCTGCAGGGAATCGGGCCTTTGTTGGGCTGTGGGTAGATTGCTGAACTTCGGGAACGGGCTGCTTCGGCTGTGTCCAGAGTAGGATAGAGATTGGGAAAAAATGAAAAGAAATTGACCCTGACACGAAGAGAGAGAGAGAGAGAGATGAGGGAGGGAGGGGGGAGTGAGAGATAGTATCGTTGCCAGAGGGAGAGGGAGGGGGGAGGGAAGGATGAAGGTAGGGGGAGGAAGACGAGGGGAGAAGGGAAGGGAATGGATGGGAGAGGAGAAAAGGGAAATAGGGAGGAAGGAAGGAGAAATGAATGAAAGAAAAGGATAGAGGTGAAGAGCAGGAGGGAGATGATTATGAAAAAAGGAAGGGGAGGAAGGGAAGGAGGGGAGAGTGGGAAGACGGGAGGGGAGATTGGGAAGACGGAAGGGGTGGGAGGGAGGGAGAGAGGGAGGGGCTGAGAAACCGCAGATGAATGGGTAAGGGAAGGGAAGGTAAGAGGGAGGGAGGGGAGGGGAGTGAGGAGGGCGTATAGCCAGGGGGAAAGAAGGTAAGGGAGGGGAGGGAGGGAGGGAGAAGTACCAAAGGGGACCAAAGGAGAGGGAAAAGAGGGGAAGAGTAAAGGAGAGGATAGGAAAGGAAGAGTGGAGAGGGAGGGAAGCGACGGGATGGAGGAAAGAAAAAGAAAGAAGCGGAAGATGAGGCAAGGGAGAGTCGGAGAGGGGAGAGGCGGGGGGTGAGAAGGAAAAGGAGAGATTGAGTATAAGGAAGAAGTGGAAGGGAAAAAAGGAGGAGAATGATGAAGGAAAGAAGTGAAGGGAAGGAGGGAAAGGAGGAGGGTAAAGGAAGAAAGGGGGAGGGGAAAGGGAAGGAGGGGAGGCGAAAAGGGTAGAGGGAAAGGGTAGAGGGAAGGGAAAGGGGAGGGGGGAGTAGTATTGCTTGGGGGAAGATGTAACCTGTAGTCAGTTTGGGGGGAGGGGAGGGGAGGGGAGGGGGTGGTAGAGTTGGAGGAGAAAAACACAGAGAGAAGAGGTGAAAGGAGTATGGAGAGGGAGAGAGAGAGAGAGAGAGAGAGAGAGAGAGAGAGAGAGAGAGAGAGAGAGAGAGAGAGAAATAATAGATGTACTATATAAGGAAGAAGATTGTCTGGTAGTTGTGGTATTGTGGCGCCTGTTGTAGTGGTTGTTTTGGTGGTGTGGAGCTGTGCTGTGATGGTGGGGGGTGGTGCACTGATGTGATGTGATAATGTATTGTGGTGCACTGATGTGGTGTGGTGCACTGAAGTGGTGTGATAGTGTGGTGTGGAACTGTGGCGTGGTTCTTTAATGAGGTGTGGTGTGGTCTTGTGATGTGGTGTGATAATGTAAAGGTTTGGTATTGTGGTTGTGTGGTGTGGTGTAGGGTTTGGTGTGGTAGAGTGGTGTGGTGTGGTAATGTGATGTTGTGGTCTGGAATGATAGTATGGTATAGTGTAGTGTGGTGTGGTGTAAGGGTATTTTGTGTAGTGTAGTGTGTTGATGTAGTACTGTAGTCTGGTGTTGTGTGATGATGTGGAAGTATGGTGCAATTTAATGTGGTGTGGTGGTGTGGTATGGAAGTGTGGTAGTGTGTTATGGGGTGGTGGTGTAGTATGGTGGTGTGAAATATTGATGGCTTGGTGTGGTGTTTTGTTACAGTATGTTGGTGTGGTGTGGTAGAGTGGCAGTGTGTTGGTGTGGTGTGGCTGTATGTTAGTATGGTGACAATGTGTTGGTGTGATGTAGTGCGGCAGTGGTTTGTGTGATGTAGTGTGGTGTGCGAGTGTATTGTGTGGTGTAGTGAGGTGTGGCACCGTATTTGTGTCGTATGGTGTGGCAGTAGGTAAGTGTGGTATGGTGTGGAAGTGTGTTGGTGTGGTGTGGTGTGGCAGTGTTTGTATGGTATGGCAGTGTTGGTGTGGTGTGGTGTGATGTAGCAGTGTGTTGGTGTGGTGTGGTGTGGCATTGTGTTGGTGTGGTGTGGTGTGGCAGTGTGTTGCTGTAGTGTGGTGTGGTATGGTGTGGCAGTGTGTTGGTGTGGTGTGGTGTGGCAGTGTGTTGGTGTGGTGTGGTTTGGCAGTGTGTTGGTGTGGTGTGGTGTGGTGTGGTGTGGTGTGGCAGTGTGTTGGTGTGGTGAGGTGTGATGTGGTGTGACAGTGCGTTGGTGTGGTGTGACTGAGGCAGTGTATTGGTGTGTTATGGTGTGGCAGTGTGTGGGTGTGTTGTGGTGTGGTGTGGCAGTGTGTGGGTGTGTTGTGGTGTGCTGTGGCACTGCATTGGTGTGTTGTGGTGTGGCAGTGTGTGGGTGTGTTGTGGTGTGGCAGTGTGTTAGTGTGGTGTGGTGTGGTGTGGTAGTGTGTTGGTGTGGTGTGGTGTGATGTGGTAGTGTGTTGGTGTGGTGTGGTGTGGTGTGGTGTGGTAGTGTGTTGGTGTGGTGTGGTGTGGTGTGGCAGTGCGTTAGTGTGTTTTGGTGTGGTGTGGTGTGGTGTGGCAGTGCGTGGGTGTGTTGTGGTGTGGCAATGTGTTGGTGTGTTGTGGTGTTGCAGTGTGTTGGTGTGGTGTGGTGTAAGCAGTGTGTTGGTGTGGTGTGGTGTTGCAGTGTGTTGGTGTGTTGTGGTGTGGCAGTGTGTTGGTGTGTTGTGGTGTAAGCAGTGTGTTGGTGTGGCATTGTGTGGCAGTGCGTTGGTGTGTTGTGGTGTGGTGTGGCAGTGTGTTGATAATGTGTGGTGTGGTGTGGCAGTGTGTTGATAATGTGTGGTGTGGTGTGGCAGTGTGTTGATAATGTGTGGTGTGGTGTGGTGTGGCAGTGTGTTGATAATGTGTGGTGTGGTGTGGTGTGGTGTGGCAGTGTGTTGATAATGTGTGGTGTGGTGTGGTGTGGCAGTGTGTTGATAATGTGTGGTGTGGTGTGGTGTGGCAGTGTGTTGATAATGTGTGGTGTGGTGTGGTGTGGCAGTGTGTTGATAATGTGTGGTGTGGTGTGGTGTGGCAGTGTGTTGATAATGTGTGGTGTGGTGTGGTGTGGCAGTGTGTTGATAATGTGTGGTGTGGTGTGGTGTGGTGTGGTAGTGTGTTGGTGTGCTGTGGTGTGGCAGTGTGTTGGTGTGTTGTGGTGTAGCAATGTGTTGGTGTGGTGCTGTGTGGTGTGGCAGTGTGTTGGTGTTGTATGGTGTGGTAGTGTGTTGGTGTGGTGTGGTGTGGCAGTGTGTTGGCGTGGTGTGGCAGTGTGTTGGTGTGGTGTGGTGTTGTGTGGCAGTGTGTTGGTGTGGTGTGGTGTGGTGTGGCAGTGTGTTGATGTGGTGTGGTGTGGTGTGGCAGTGTGTTGATGTGGTGTGGTGTGGTGTGGCTGTGTATTGGTGTGGTGTGGTGTGGCAGTGTGTTGGTGTGGTGTGGTGTGGCAGTGTGTTGGTGTGGTGTGGTGTGGCAGTGTGTTGGTGTGGTGTGGTGTGGCAGTGTGTTGGTGTGGTGTGGTGTGGCAGTGTGTTGGTGTGGTGTGGTGTGGCAGTGTGTTGGTGTGGTGTGGTGTGGTAGTGTGTTGGTGTGGTGTGGTGTGGCAGTGTATTGGTGTGGTGTGGTGTGGTGTGGCAGTGTGTTGGTGTGGTGTGGTGTGGTGTGGCAGTGTGTTGGTGTGGTGTTGCAGTGTATTGGTGTGGTGCTGTGTGGTGTTGCAGTGTATTGGTGTGGTGCTGTGTGGTGTTGCAGTGTATTGGTGTGGTGCTGTGTGGTGTTGCAGTGTGTTGGTGTGGTGTGGTGTGGTGTGGCAGTGTGTTGGTGTGGTGTGGTGTGGCAATGTGTTGTTGTGGTGTGGTGTGGCAATGTGTTGGTGTGGTGTGGTGTGGCAGTGTGTTGGTGTGTTGTGGTGTGGCAGTGTGTTGGTGTGTTGTGGTGTGGCAGTGTGTTGGTGTGGTGTGGTGTGGCAGTGTGTTGGTGTGGTGTGGTGTGGCAGTGTGTTGGTGTGGTGTGGTGTGGCAGTGTGTTGGTGTGGTGTGGTGTGGCAGTGTGTTGGTGTGGTGTGGTGTGGCAGTGTGTTGGTGTGGTGTGGTGTGGCAGTGTGTTGGTGTGGTGTGGTGTGGCAGTGTGTTGGTGTGGTGTGGTGTGGCAGTGTGTTGGTGTGGTGTGGTGTGGCAGTGTGTTGGTGTGGTGTGGTGTGGCAGTGTGTTGGTGTGGTGTGGTGTGGCAGTGTGTTGGTGTGGTGTGGTGTGGCAGTGTGTTGGTGTGGTGTGGTGTGGCAGTGTGTTGGTGTGGTGTGGTGTGGCAGTGTGTTGGTGTGGTGTGGTGTGGCAGTGTGTTGGTGTGGTGTGGTGTGGCAGTGTGTTGGTGTGGTGCGGTGTGACAGTGTGTTGGTGTGGTGTGGTGTGGCAGTGTGTTGGTGTGGTGAGGTGTGACAGTGTGTTGGTGTGGTGTGGTGTGGCAGTGTGTTTTTGTGGTGTGGCGTGGCAGTGTGTTGGTGTGGTGTGGTGTGGTGTGGCAGTGTGGTGCTGTGTGGTGTGGCAGTGTGTTGGTGTGGTGCTGTGTGGTGTGGCAGTGTGTTGGTGTGGTGCTGTGTGGTGTGGTGATGTGTGGTGTGGCAGTGTGTTGGTGTGGTGCTGTGTGGTGTGGCAGTGTGTTGGTGTGGTATCGTATGGCAATGTGTTGGTGTGGTGCTGTGTGGTGTGGCAGTGTGTTGGTGTGGTGATGTGTGGTGTGGCAGTGTGTTGGTGTGGTGCTGTGTGGTGTGGCAGTGTGTTGGTGTGGTATCGTATGGCAATGTGTTGGTGTGGTGCTGTGTGGTGTGGCAGTGTGTTGGTGTGGTGCTGTGTGGTGTGGCAGTGTGTTGGAGTGGTGTGGTGTGGCAGTGTGTTGGAGTGGTGTGGTGTGGCAGTGTGTTGGTGTGGTGTGGTGTGGCAGTGTGTTGGTGTGGTGTGGTGTGGCAATGTGTTGGTGTGGTGCGGTGTGACAGTGTGTTGGTGTGGTGCTGTGTGGTGTGGCAGTGTGTTAGTGTGGTGTGGTGTGGTGAGGTAGTGTGTTGGTGTGGTGTGGTGAGGTAGTGTGTTGGTGTGGTGTGGTGAGGTAGTGTGTTGGTGTGGTGTGGTGAGGTAGTGTGTTGGTGTGGTGTGGTGTGGCAGTGTGTTGGTGTGGTGTGGTGTGGCAGTGTGTTGGTGTGGTGCTGTGTGGTGTGGTGTGGTGTGGTGTGGTGTGGCAGTGTGTTGGTGTGGTGCTGTGTGGTGTGGCAGTGTGTTGGTGTGGTGCTGTGTGGTGTGGCAGTGTGTTGGTGTGGCAGTGTGTTGGTGTGGTGATGTGTGGTGTGGCAGTGTGTTGGTGTGGTGCTGTGTGGTGTGGCAGTGTGTTGGTGTGGTATCGTATGGCAATGTGTTGGTGTGGTGCTGTGTGGTGTGGCAGTGTGTTGGAGTGGTGTGGTGTGGCAGTGTGTTGGTGTGGTGTGGTGTGGCAGTGTGTTGGTGTGGTGTGGTGTGGCAATGTGTTGGTGTGGTGCGGTGTGACAGTGTGTTGGTGTGGTGCTGTGTGGTGTGGCAGTGTGTTAGTGTGGTGTGGTGTGGTGAGGTAGTGTGTTGGTGTGGTGTGGTGAGGTAGTGTGTTGGTGTGGTGTGGTGAGGTAGTGTGTTGGTGTGGTGTGGTGTGGCAGTGTGTTGGTGTGGTGTGGTGTGGCAGTGTGTTGGTGTGGTGCGGTGTGACAGTGTGTTGGTGTGGTGTGGTGTGGCAGTGTGTTGGTGTGGTGAGGTGTGACAGTGTGTTGGTGTGGTGTGGTGTGGCAGTGTGTTTTTGTGGTGTGGTGTGGCAGTGTGTTGGTGTGGTTTGGTGTGGTGTGGCAGTGTGTTGGTGTGGTGCTGTGTGGTGTGGCAGTGTGTTGGTGTGGTGCTGTGTGGTGTGGCAGTGTGTTGGTGTGGTGCTGTGTGGTGTGGCAGTGTGTTGGTGTGGTGATGTGTGGTGTGGCAGTGTGTTGGTGTGGTGCTGTGTGGTGTGGCAGTGTGTTGGTGTGGTGCTGTGTGGTGTGGCAGTGTGTTGGTGTGGTGCTGTGTGGTGTGGCAGTGTGTTGGTGTGGTGCTGTGTGGTGTGGCAGTGTGTTGGTGTGGTGTGGTGTGGCAATGTGTTGGTGTGGTGCGGTGTGACAGTGTGTTGGTGTGGTGCTGTGTGGTGTGGCAGTGTGTTAGTGTGGTGTGGTGAGGTAGTGTGTTGGTGTGGTGTGGTGAGGTAGTGTGTTGGTGTGGTGTGGTGAGGTAGTGTGTTGGTGTGGTGTGGTGTGGCAGTGTGTTGGTGTGGTGTGGTGTGGCAGTGTGTTGGTGTGGTGCTGTGTGGTGTGGTGTGGTGTGGCAGTGTGTTGGTGTGGTGCTGTGTGGTGTGGCAGTGTGTTGGTGTGGTGCTGTGTGGTGTGGCAGTGTGTTGGTGTGGTGCTGTGTGGTGTGGCAGTGTGTTGGTGTGGTATCGTATGGCAATGTGTTGGTGTGGTGCTGTGTGGTGTGGCAGTGTGTTGGTGTGGTGTGGTGTGGCAGTGTGTTGGTGTGGTGTGGTGTGGCAGTGTGTTGGTGTGGTGTGGTGTGGCAGTGTGTTGGTGTGGTGTGGTGTGGCAGTGTGTTGGTGTGGTGCTGTGTGGTGTGGCAGTGTGTTAGTGTGGTGTGGTGTGGTGAGGTAGTGTGTTGGTGTGGTGTGGTGAGGTAGTGTGTTGGTGTGGTGTGGTGAGGTAGTGTGTTGGTGTGGTGTGGTGTGGCAGTGTGTTGGTGTGGTGTGGTGTGGCAGTGTGTTGGTGTGGTGTGGTGTGGCAGTGTGTTGGTGTGGTGCTGTGTGGTGTGGTGTGGTGTGGTGTGGCAGTGTGTTGGTGTGGTGTGGTGTGGTGTGGCAGTGTGTTGGTGTGGTGTGGTGTGGTAGTGTGTTGGTGTGGTGTGGTGTGGTGTGGCAGTGTGTTGCTGTGGTGTGGTGCACAGTGTGTTGGTGTGGTGTGGTGTGGCAGTGTGTCCGTGTGGTGTGGTGAAACAGTGTGGTGGAGTGGCAGTGTGTTGGTGTGGTGTGGTGTGGTATGGTGTAGCAGTGTGTTGGTGTGGTGTAGTTTGGCAGTGTGTTGGTGTGATGTGGTTTGACAGCGTGTTGGTGTGGTGTGGTGTGATGTGGTCTGACAGAGTGTTGGTGTGGTGTGTGGTGTGGTGTGTGGTGTGGCAGTGTGTTGGTGTGTTGTGGTGTGGCAGTATGTTGGGGTGGTGTGGTGTGGCATTGTTGTAGTGTTGTGTGATGTGGCAGTGTAATGGAGTGGTGTGGCAGTGTGTTGGTGGAGTGTGGGAGTCTGTTTGTGTGGTGTGGAGTGGTGTGGCAGTGTGTTGGTGTGGTGTGGTAGTGTGGTAGCCTGGTAATGACACGCCGGGCAGACAGACCCCAAAGCTCTGAGACTAGTCCTGCCTGAGGCCCGGACACTCACCCCTGCCTTACTCACCCCTGCCTCACCCTGCTTCACTCACCCCTGCCTGGCCTTTCCTCACCTTGTCTTACTCAACCATGCCTCACTTGGCCTTGTTCTCCTTTATCTCACCCTGCTTCACTCACCCTTGCCTAACTACCCTTGTGCCACCCTGCTCTCTTCTTCCCTGCATCACTCACTCCTGCCTCACCTATCATCATTTCTCCTTAGTCACCCTTGCCTCACCTAGTCTTATTGAACCCTCCCTCACCCTGCCACACCTGTCCTCACCCTGCCTTCGCATCCCTACCGCACCTAGGTCACTTACTCATGCTTGAATTCTCACCCACCCCTGCCTCACTTTGCCTCACACACCCATTCCTCATCCTTCCCTTTCCTTACCCTGTTTCATTCA
>NC_137010.1:19177329-19207329 GCF_032717465.1 Coenobita brevimanus | reverse complement strand
CACACACACACACACACACACACACACACACACACACACACACACACACACACACACACACACACACACACACACACACACACACACACACACACACACACACACACACACACACACACACACACACACACACACACAAGACATAGGACAGTAGAATATCCTTGACGCAGGGTGAAGGACGGTACAAGAGGAAATCCACAGGGCACATGCAGGACACGGGGCAGGGCAGGGCAGCATCAAGGTTGTCCGATACAAAAACATTACAGGATAAAAAGTGGTCCCGCCCCGGGGCCCCGCCCGCCTCTGGCCCCGCCCCACCCTCTGGCCCCGCCCCTGCTCATTCCACACCGGACTGAAGCTCTCCTGTCCAAATTCATGCATCCACACCTCTCAGTTCTCCGCCTCACTTCCTCCCATCACACCCTGCCCCGCCCCGCCCCGTCCCACTCAGTCTGCCCCACTCCGTCCCACCGCGCCCCGACCCGCCCCCACTGACGATGCCCACCCCGCCCCCATCCTCTGGCCCCGCCTCATCGCAGTCAGCCACTCCGCCCCGTCAGTCTACCCGAAAGGAGGCATATACCCCCACTCCCTCCCCCCCCACACCCAGGAGGCGCTCCCACCACACTCACACGCACAAAGGCACGCACACACACATGCACACAAACGTACACACACTCCTGTTCTATTAGAAATTCGTGTTATGTAAATTTGCACACGCCTTATAACTGCACCTTATATAATTCATTTTTTATACGCACATGCCGGACGCACATATACAGTACATACACATTCACTCATGCGCAAACATACACTTTCACACACTCGTACACATTAATACACCTATACACACAGCGTAATTCATTCGCGTACGTGTATGTATGTAAACATCGAGATATGCACACACGGCCATACGCACTGATGGGCACACAGAGAAATGTTTACACGCCTCCATAAAGAGTCGTGCTTTCTTTCATGGATGTACATATACTTCTTGACGCACACACTCATGCACGCTATGTACATACACAGCCATGCACATTTGTTCGCACATGTTTCATATTACCAGAGAGAGAGAGAGAGAGAGAGAGAGAGAGAGAGAGAGAGTTAGGGTAAAACGGCCTATTCGTCATTGTCTGACCTAAGGCAAGCAATCATAGCGTAGGGAAGGGTAGGGTATGCTAAGGTAGGGCAGGGTAGGGGAAGGTGGGGTAAGATGAAGTAGTGTAGGGTATGGTAGGTTAGGGTATAGGATATGCCAAAGTAAGGTAGGGTAGGATAGTTTTATGATAGGCCAGGCTATTGGTGAGTTTGTTTTGATAGAACAGGGTAGGGTTGGGTAGGGTAGGGTAGGGTCGGGTAGGGTACGGTAGGGAAGGGAAGGTATTGGTAAGATGTAGCAGGGTGGGTTAGGATATGGTAGGATAGGACAGGTTATATTATAAAGGAAAGCAAACAACAGCAGACTTATTTGACCTTACAGGGCTGTTGTTACAAAGAAGACTTTGCCTCTGATATCTGATTCTGTGAGCTGAAGATAAGGATAGCAAACCAAGAAGGATGGGATTCAGTAGGTTATGTTAAGGTAGGGGATTAGAGGTAGGGTAGTGTGGACTGTGTAAAGGAAGGGATAGGGTAGGGCAGGGTAGGGCAGGGCAGGGCAGGGCAGGGCAGGAGGGTGAAATTGGGTAGGGGTGGTCAGTGAGTGAGTGATCCTTATTATAGGGTAGGGTAGCCTAGGGTTGGGTTGGGGAGGGGAGGGGAGGGCGGTCAAGGTGAAGTAAGCAGGTGATCTGTTAGGCCAGAGGGGGTGTAGGGGAAAAGAAGGGGAAGGGAGAAGAGGGATGAGTAGGGTAGATGAAGAAACTGAGAGGGAAGAGAGGGGATGATTTTTTGAAGGAAGGGGGGGAATGGGTAGGGGAAGATAAGTAAGTGGAGGGACGGGAGGGAAGGGATGGAGAGGGTATGGGATGGAAGAGAGGAGAGGGATGTGGTGAGTTGGATAGCGGAGGGTAGATGAATTGAAGGGATGAATAGGTATGGGGAAATATGGAAAGGGATGGGAGAGGAGGAAAAGAGTGGATATGGACAGGCAGGCTCGGTGAGGGGATAAGAGGGGAAGGACTGGTTGAGGATGGAAAGGATGTGATGGGTAGGGGAAAGGACTGAAGGAAAGTATGTAGGTTGAAACAACGGAGGGGAGGAGAAGAACAGGAGTGGTTAGGAGAGGGAAGGTTGAAGTGTGTAAGGGAGGCAAGTGGATGGAAAGGATAAGTAGGCAATTGGAGGTGTACTTTAGGTAGGGAAGGAATGGAAATGTAGGAAGAGGAGGGAAGGGGAATGGGTGAAAGTAAAGGGATGGGGAAGGGGAGGAGTGGGAAGAGGAAGTAAAATTGTACGGGAGGAGGAGGGGAGAAAGTGATGGGAGGGAGGGGATGGAAGGGAAAGGAAGTGTTTGAGTGATGATGTGGATCCTCTCCTGCATATGCTAACACCTTTGTCAATCTGTCATACATTCCTCATCGTGGTCAAGTAAGGTTAACCCATCCCCAGTAGAGAGATCCGGTTTTGCAACGGACCAGGTATTGGCAGACCGTGATGCGCGTTAACTGTGAGAGGTGGTGGCTGAATAGAGTACTGTGAATCTAATGTTGGCGAGTTCGTATCACGGCTGTTGAAGGGATGAGGTTGGGGATTAGAATAGTTAGAATAAATAACAAATACAGTACCAAAGCGTCTAATGTCGTGGATTCATGCTTCCGCCAGACGATTTTTCTCTTGGTATTGGTAGTGAGTGTAGTGGTTAGAAGTAATGGTAATAAGTGTGGCTTTCAATGCTCCTCCAGTGTCACGCCATAGAAACACCCCCGCTAATACCATGGCACCAGCCCTGAACGAGACAGACTTAACATACCGGTATCACAGTGTAGGGGCGTAGGCATAGGTGGCCTCGTAACACCTTTTCCATAGTTATTTATTTTGCGTATTGAACCGTACATTTCTCTTGGTTGTTATATATATCGTTTTTAACATTGATAACTTGCGTCAGTAGCATAAAAAGAGGATAATGAGATACCATTTGTAGAATAAACTGCTGAGGAAGAGATGTTACGAAATCTCCAGAGTCAGTTTCAGTACGACTAGAATAATGACGGTGGGTATTGGTGCACAGGTTGGTTGTGTGTGAGGACGCGGTGTTATTATAGCAAAATGACTATCACTGTTGTCATGAGTATCTCCACTTCATAACCACCACCATCATCACCACTACTACCACCGCGATAGTTGTCATCATTATCACCACTGCCAACACAACAACTTGCATTACCACCATTATCACTTCATTCCCTGCTACTACTACCAGTACATCACATCACCCCTGCCACCATCACCATTACCACAATCACCACAGCAACTTCCACAGCCACCACCACAATCACTACATCACCACTATCACCACAGTCACCACTAACATTACCATCATAGCTAACACCGTCATTACTCGTACCACCACCATCATCACTATAACCACCATCATCATTACCACAAAACATTATATCACCACTACCACTATCGTCATCACCTCCATCACCATCATTACTACTACCAACAGGAACTATTATCATCCTTACATCACTACCATTACCGCCGCCACCACCACCACCACCACCACCACCACCAAAAAAGCGTTGTTTTCATTAAGCCAGCACACACGGCAGTAACCCTGGCATCATAAACACCTAAAAACCAAAATGAGACGCACCAAAATTAGACCGGACCCTAATTGCCATTATATACGCCGTTTTGAATTGGCGGGGTGGCGGATGGAAAATAGAAATGAACATAGGGCTGGGATGGGTGGTGATATGTGGAGAATTTGGCTACTTATATCACCCTGGATGTCTGTCTTCCCTGTCTGTCTGTTTACGTGTTTCTGTTTCCGTGTTTCACTCTATCTTTCTGACGGTGTATCTCTATATTTACCAACTTGCCTGTCTGTCTGTCTGTCTGCTTCTATCTGTTCGTCTGGCGGTATGTCTGTGTGTCTGTTTGTGCGCTTGTACATGTTGCTTTGTGGCGTACCATAATTTTTTGTGCGTCTCTAGCTGTCTGTCTGTCTTCTATCTCCTTCTTTATACATGTCTATCTTTTCGCCTGTCACTAAATGTGTCTGTCTGTCAGTCTACCAAAATATCCATATCTGTACTTCAGCCTGATTAAATTATCTTTATCTCTTAATCTGTCAGTTTATCTGTCTATCTATCTGTTTATTTGTATGTGTTTACAGTATATCTGTATACTGTATATATATATCTATTTATCAACATTATCTATCTATCTAAACAACAGTAAAGTCTAATAATGAACCATATAATTATGCCCAAGTAAAAATAAAGTAGCTTCAGCAAAAACCAGCGTATCGCCCCCATTATTACCCCCACCATAACAAATAATAATGTAAAAAATAAAGGATATCAGCCGAGCCGTTCCCTTGCCTTACAGTGCTGACCTTCAAGTCCAAAAATAGAATAGATTATAAAAAAAAAATCATTTGTTATCCTGGTGACAATTTGGGCCTCCGTAATTTTGTCCATATATAAAAAAATCGAATATTGCTTTGCCTTTAATGTTATAGGGAAAAATGGGAAACTCTGTTAATATGTTCCTTTGGCCTTCCTGTGGGGTGTCATTTTTGGGTCTTTAAAAAATTTTGGAAGGAGAGAGAGAGAGAGAGAGAGAGAGAGAGAGAGAGAGAGTTATAAAAAGCATATTAAATTTCGACTGACAACTTTTTTTTTTACGAATCCCTCAGAATGCAGTTATTGTGTTGGTATGGTTTCAAGGATATAGGCGTGCGTGTGTGTGTGTGTGTGTGTGTGTGTGTGTGTGTATCATGTATATCTTAAATTTTCTCATTTCACACACACACACACACACACACACACACACACACACACACACACACACACACACACACACACACAGCACAAACCTTCATCACCCATTTGGCACTACACCCCACCGTCCATACTGTCATTGTTAGGGATATCCCATGCAACTTAATGCTGTACTATAGGTGCTGATAACGAGTCGGTGGGCCTTGTAGATGGGGGGGGGGGCGAAAAAAATAAAGTGTATAGATAGATAGGTAGATAGATAAATAGATATTCCAGCTGTCCGAAAGTATCCCTTGCCGTAGGTGGGATCGAACCCTGGATCATACACTGGAGCGTGGAGGTGGAGGTTTGATTGACTGATGGAATGATTGACTTAGGAATTGATTGGATTAGATAAGAAAAGAGATCGATATTGATAAAACTAAAGTGAAAAAAGTAGTAGTAGTAATAGTTGTAGTAGTAGTAGAAGTAGTAATAGAGGAAGAAGAAGAAGAGGAAGATGAAGAAAAAGAGAAAGAGACAAAGAATGACTATAACCACCACCACCACCACCAACAACAACAACATCAACAGCAGCAGCAGCAACAACAACAACATCAACAACAGCAACAACAAAAACAACAACAACACCTACTACTACTACTACTACAGCAACAACACAATTAGCGAGAAGTTCACTCAATATACTCAGTACAGCGCAACTTCCGATGTACACTACTGATCTGGTACTTAACTGCTTATTTTTGCCGTCTGGTATACACTGCTCTTATCAACATTCCATCACTTCACTATTGAGTCAGTAGGAGCATATACACAAACTCATCATTCTCACGTGAGTTTTCTTGTAATGCGATTGCCAGACACACAGACAGACAGATGAGGATGAAAACAATGCCTTCGTCCAGTTCCGGTAGCGGCGGTAAAAGGATGGTAGATGGATGGATGGACTGAAATGGACGGATAGATTGATAAATAGATAGGTAAGGAGACAAGGAGGTACGATATAGATAGATAAATAGATATATAGATAGCCAGCTTGATAGATACTAAATTAGAGAGAGAGAGAGAGAGAGAGAGAGAGAGAGAGAGAGAGAGGTATAATCCAGGAGCCAGATATCTCTCTATATGGTAATCCTTCCAGCCTCTTAGGAGAGAGAGAGAGAGAGAGAGAGAGAGAGAGAGAGAGAGAGAGAGAGAGAGAGAGAGAGTTATATGTATAGACAAATAGACACAGATAGATAAGTGAATAGATATTGCAAGACATCGATAAAATAAAGGTAAGGTAATATACAATGGAAAAAAAGAAGAGAAACAAAATGAGATAAAGGCGACTCATGCAAACAAGACTAGCTAAAGTCATTAACTGGGCAATTAATCTTGGTCATGCTAATTGCCATCCTAATCACCTGCTAATTACGGGCATAAAGTGCTCAGGAGAATGTGGGAGGAGACGAAGAGGAAGAGGAAGGATGATGATGATGATGATGATGATGATGATGATGATGATGAGGAGGAGGAGGAGGAGTATGAGGGTGGTGGCTGTTGGTGATGATGATGATGATGAGTATGAGGGTGGTGGCTGTTGGTGATGATGATGATGATGAGTATGAGGATGGTGGCTGTTGGTGATGATGATGATGATGATGATGATGATGAGTGTGAGGGTGGTGGCTGTTGGTGATGATGATGATGATGAGTGTGAGGGTGGTGGCTGTTGGTGATGATGATGATGATGATGATGATGAGTGTGAGGGTGGTGGCAGTTGGTGATGATGATGATGATGAGTGTGAGGGTGGTGGCTGTTGGTGATGATGATGATGATGATGCACTGTTACTACTACTTTTTCTCACTACTACTGAAAATAAGAAGATAATACAGAGTAATTGTAATGTATATCCCCCCCCCTCTCTCTCTCTCTAACCTTGGCTAACTTATTACTGTTTTTCTAGCATTATCATGATTAGTTCCTAATGCAGCCTTGAGAGAGAGAGAGAGAGAGAGAGAGAGAGAGAGAGAGAGAGAGAGTTATAATCTGTACTAATTCCTGTCTTCATTTCCTTTCAGGTAAATGGCAGAAGGGAAAAATGAGAATAGCTGAAGTCTGTTGTAAGTATTTATAATAATAATAATAATAATTTATTATTATTATTATTATTATTATTATTATTATTATCATCATCATCATCGTTACTACCACTACAACAACAACAACAACAACAACAACTACTACTACTACTACTACTACTACTACTACTACTACCACCACTACTACTACTACTACTTACTAATGCTGTTGTTGTTTGACGTTTCCAGTGTACTCCTGTCTGTCTGTCTGTCTGTCTGTCTGTCTGTCTCTCTCTCTCTCTCTCTCTCTCTCTCTCTCTCTCTCTCTCTCTCTCTCTCTCTCTCTCTCTCAATCATCTGTTATAATAAATTCAACAAGAGTTGACCATGGGCAGATTAAATCAAAGGAGAATAATAGGTTGAAGGAGGAAGGGACGGAGGGAGAGGAGGAAGGACAGAAGGGAGGGAGGGGAGGAGAGGAGGAGGAGGAGGGAAGGGAGAGGAGGAAGGGAGGGAGGGAGAGAAAAGAGAAGGGGAAGAAAGAATTGGAGGGAGGTAAGTAGAAAGGGAGGGTGATTAGGAAGATGAGGAAAAATTAAGGCCGTTTGGATAAATGAATGGGAAAAATGAATGAATGAATGAAGGAAGGATCGACGGATGGATGGAAGAAAGGAAGGATTGAAGGATGGGAGGCTGTGTGGATGGAAAAAGGGATGGATAGATGGAATTATGTTTAGAAGAAAAGGAGCGTGGATGGATGGATGGATGGAAGGTTATGACTAAATGAGTGAAAGATGGAAGGAACGATGAAGTAAAGAAGGAAAGGAAGAAATAACGGAAGAAAACATGGAGAGAATTTAAGCTGGAGAGAGAGAGAGAGAGAGAGAGAGAGAGAGAGAGAGAGAGAGAGCAGGTAAGGTGGGTTCTCTGTCTACCTTATAATTAAGCTATCTTTCATCACCCAAACTCACACCTCTGTCTAGTATATTTCTCTCTCTCTCTCTCTCTCTCTCTCTCTCTCTCGGTAGGTAGTTATGTAGGTAAATCCATTAACAGGTAGGTAGGTAGGTAGGTAGGGAGACAGGTAAAGTGGTAAGTTAGGTAGGTAGGCAGGCTAGTGAGTAAGTGGGTAAGTACGAGTAGGTAGATATGTAGGTAGATGGGCGAGTGGGTGGGAAGGCAGGCAGGTAGGTAGGCAGGTAGATCGGTAGGTAGGGAGGTAGGTGGGTAGACAGATGATGTGATGTATCAGTCAAATGGACACAAGTGCACTCTTATCTTGGCCTATGCATAAATAAAGTGGTAAGGAAGACATGCTAGGGAGGCTTCAAGGCCCACAAGGATGCATCTCCCAGTCTTACCCTTCTCCCTCCACTCTTCACTCACCACACACCTCTCCCTCCATTCTTCACTCTCCACACACTTCTCCCTCCACTCTTCACTCTCCACACACTTCTCCCTCCATTCTTCACTCTCCACACACTTCTCCCTCCAGTCTTCACCCTCCACACACCTCTCCCTCCACTCTTCACTCTCCATATACTTCTCCCTCCACTCTTCACTCTCCATACACTTCTCCCTCCACTCTTCACTCTCCTCACACTTCTCCCTCCACTCTTTTCACTCCACACACTTTTCCCTTCACTCATTTCACTCTCCACACACTTCTCCCTCCATGCTTCACCCTCCACACACCTGTCCCTCCACATACTTCTCCCTCCACTCTTCATTCCCTTCTTCCTCCATTCTTCACTAAACACACACACACTTCTTCCTCCCTCCAACGCAACACCCACTACCACACACACACACACACACACACACACACACACACACACACACACACACACACACACACACACACACACACACACACACACACACACACACACACACACACACACACACACACACACACACACACGATTTTTCCATTAATTTTGATTGAGAATAAAAAATAAAATGCATTGTTGTTTTAATGCTGCAAAAACTCATTTCCCCTGCCTTTCTACTCAGCACATTCTTAAGCCTGACTCTGGCCTCACCTGCAGCAGCACATATCTCCGTTCCTGTTGCCTAAATCGTGTTAATTCCTCTTGCTGAGTGAGTTGTAAGAGTTGTGCGTGTGCCGAAACTCTCTCTCTCTCTCTCTCTCTCTCTCTACTCTCAGTGTACAATAGGCAGCGTAAGTCGTGTCACCTCTCCAGCTTCTCCCTCCATAGGCTTTGAAAGTGAGTGTGGTGACCCGCAACACCTGACACTGATGGATTTATTTGGCCACGGATCAGTGTCATCAGTGTCCTTGCATCGGAGGCTTCAGTCTAATTGTAAAATCCTTGGAGGAAAAACCAGGAAAAGCGACAGGAATTTTGCTAACGATAGTACACGGGGGCGTATTCTAAATTTCTAAGTAAACTAGGAGCTGCCGCAGTGCCTTTTCCTCAGCGACTCATTTTGCATATTGCAAATTTTTCACCTCTTGTTATTTACTTAGGCAGGCTGTGCTGGTGCTACAAATATGTACTGTAAATACCATAAAATAAAACATGATAGTGTACTAAGTATAATAAATCACTAGGAAAACGGTGCCGCGAGGCCTCCAGTGCCACCTGTAATGTTGACCTGACTACATACAGCACTTCTCCCTCCCCTCACTGCCTCCCTTCCATCATCACTCTCTCTTTACTATCGCCATTACACCGGCCATTGCTCATTTCAGCTCTGTGTCTGCGTGCCTCCCCCATTACGGCGTGCACGCAACATCCAGCCATCTGCACACACTCACCCCCCTTCTATCCAGGCCTCTTGTGCAGCAGTTGGGCGGCATTACCAGTCCTTCACGTGCACGACTGGCTGTGTTTTATTCTGGCTGCCTTCACACCACTTTATTCAGCTCAGGAGACATTCGTTGTAGGTCAGGGGTTAGAACGGTCTCCTATAATTCCTTTACTACCGGGCGTCCATTCTTCATTGTGTGTGTGTGTGTGTGTGTGTGTGTGTGTGTGTGTGTGTGTGAACGGTCGCAGTGCATCTTTCTCCGGCTTACGACCTCCAGTCTATAAAAAAAAAAAAAAAAAAAAAGCAGGTGTCGTGCCTTATGAAAATAACAGAAATGGATATCGGTTGGTTTTGTCTGATTTTCTCTGGAGGGGTTGAATTACACTGGAGTTGAACATTTGGCTCCATCTGCTTGCATGATTAGAGATTGGCTTGTGCCGTGTATATGTTGGTAGGCATATCGGGAGCCAGACACGCAGGCAGGTGGGAGGTAGGCAGGAAGGGAGGTAGGCAGATGTGTAGATAAGCAGGAAGATAAGAAGGTAGACAGGCAGCAGCGTAAGCAGGCAACTAGATAGATGGCAGGCAGGCAGGCAGGAAGGTAGGCGGTTACCTGTACATGAAAGACAGGTAAGCAGGCAAGCAAGCAAGTAGTGAAGTAGGAAGGTAGGCAGACAAGTAGGAGGGTATGCAGGCAGGCAGTAAGTAGGCTGGCAGGCAGACAAGCAAGTAAGCAAATGGAAGGTTGGCAGGTATGTAGGTAGGAAGAAAGGTAGGAGGGTAGGCATGCAGGCAGACAGACAGGCAGGCAGGGAAGGAAGTAGGCAAATAGTAGGTAGGAAGGAAGAAATGTGGGAGGGTAGGCAGGCAGGCAGACAGACAGGCAGGCAAGCAAGGAAGTAGGCAAATAGTAGGTAGGAAGGAAGGAAGGTAGGGGGTTAGGTAGGCAGGCAGGCAGGCAGACAGGCAGGTAGGTAGGTAGGCAGGTATAGCAGGTGTGTGTGTGGTCTATTTAACCCATTTTTCCTCATTAACCCGAGAGTGTGAAATTGAAGAGGCCTTATAATGGGATGGCAGGAGGGAAGGGAAGAGGAAGGAGGAATGGTAGAGAGGAGGAAGTGGGAGGGGGAGGAAGGGCTTGGGAAGAGGGAGGAGGCAGAGAAGAGAGACGAGGACTAAGCGGTGAGAGGAGTGGGGGAGAAGAGGCATGGGAATGAAAAGAGATGAGACAGAGTGGGAGGAGGAGGAGGAGGAGGAGGAGGGGAGTAAGAAGAGTGGGAGAAGGACGAGAGGGGAAGAAGAGAATGAGAGAAGAGGGAAGAAGAGTTGAAGTAAGAGGATGATGCAGAAAGAGGAATTGGAAGACGAAAGGAGGAGGAGGAAAGCAGGCAGGGAAGGAGGTACTGAGTAGAGAAGGGATGAAAAACGAGAAGGAAGGATGGAACGAAGGATGGAAGAAGGAGCAAGGGATAGAAAGAAGGAAGAACAAGGATGGGACGAAAGCATAGTAGACACTAAAGGAAGGAGACGGGAAAATGGTAGAGGAAGACGATATTAACCCTTTGCCACCCGAATTCTGCGCCTTTGGGATTTTGCCTGGATGATACTTAGCGTCGCGCCCTTTGTCTTGTGCCTCATAAGGCTGCCTACCACCTCTTCCTTAACCCCTTCGGTCTGAGGACGTCTTTTTCATTTGGTTCCAGTTAACATCAGACTGTTTATTCGGTGTATATTGGGAGCGTACGATGGATGCAATAAGAAATGTACAGTTATTCCCTTATATGGATTTTGTGTTTACTTAGATTAGCGTGTACAATTTTACCCCGTCTTTGGTCGGGCTGTGTACCATCTCGATAAACACTATTTTCATATTTGGGTATAACTCTTCCTGTTGAACAAATTGTGGCACAAAAAGAAATTCAGAGATTCGTAAAAGATATGGAATGAGCGGGTCCGTTGCTGGAAGGTTGGAGAGAGTGTGTTGGATGGTTTGGTCCTGTAGAGAGACTGCATGTGAGGGGGGTAGTGAAGGGGGTATGCACGTTAATGAGTGGGTCTGAAGGTAGGCGGAGACATGGATGAGTAAAAAGATTTATAGATTATGTAAATGAATATATAATTACATTGAAGGTATATGGAAACATGGAAGACCAAAAGGACGCTGGATGGGTAATGTTACTGAATAAACGAGGCGTGGACGTTGAGGAGGCAATAGAGTTGATGAATGACTGAAAAAGTACAGACGGGTTGCATCGTTTTTTGAGCTCGGAATAACTGCAGTCCCACACTGTATGAAGATTAGTTATGTGTGTGGATCATTTGGCCTGTGAGGTGGGACGGAGAATATCGACAGCAATGAATGGTGAAGGTATGGTTCAGTGGCTCATATTAGTGGGAGTGTTATTGATAGGCTACGGATAGTGTGCATTTTGTGTCTGGTTCCTGATCCCCCACACGCCATATATTATTAGGAAAGGTGGTGGTGGTGGTGATGATGATTATGAAGAGGAGGAAAAAGAAGAAGAAGGAGGGGGTATAAATTAAGTCCAAGAAAATATAGTAAAGTAAATGGGTGAGGAAGAAGGTCAATAATGCTTGCTAAGGTGGGCAGAACACGGCCCACGATAGCGGCGAAGGTCACAGGCCCAAACTTTAGGGTGTCCAGCTCAAAGTCGAATTTAAAAGTGCCTATAATCGTGGTATATTTGTCGCGGTGGGCGGTAAAGGGTTAAGTGAGGGAGAAGGAAACGCCAAGGAAGGAGCTGGGAGGTAGGCGGAGGATGATAATGATGATGAAGCGGCCAGTTTAATCGCTCAAACAGAATTCTTGGTAGATATCATGGAGAGAGGAGGGTGAGAGAGAGAGGGGTGTGATGTAAAATAGTGCAGATGTAAAAAATAATGCATATTGGAGGAAAATAAGAGCACACAGACAAAGGGGTTCTTCTTCGGTGGTCCAGTGGTGATATTAAGAGAAAGACGCTCTTCAGGTACAGAAATTTAAACTTCAGAGATGGTTATGAGAGAGAGGAGGGGGGGAGGCTCATGGAAGACAGTGATAATAACAGTGTCAGCGAAAATATTGTACCTGGAATCCCTAGGACAGATAACAGAGGAAGCATATAATCCAAGTATTCTCTGCGTGTTGTAATGGACGACTATTTAGAGAGGAGGAAGGGCAGAGGCAGGACCCCCTCCCTCCCGCTTTGTTTGACCTTAAGGTGTAGCGACCCCTGCGCCCAGCATTTGTGTTGCAAGCAGCATTGTGCCTCCTTTTGCTGAGGATAGGGAGGGGGAAGGTTGTACGGTACAGAGAGCTTTCTTTCTCTTCTGAGTCTTCTTCCAAATGAAAAATGTTGAGGTAGGATGATGATGATGATGATGATGATGATGATGATGATGATGATGATGAGTAACCAGCATCGAAACCAATTTTAGAGACTGTAGATGTATTGATTGATAGATGACTATATACCGTAGATAGGTGGATAGGAAGGTGGCCATATAGGTAGGTGAATAGACAGGCAGATAGATAGCTACACAGATAGACAAAGAGACAGACAAATAGATAACTGACTTGCCGATGGACAGATAAAGAGGTAGAGGTTAATAGACTTCCTTATGTCGGGGTGAAGCACGAATTATGTACGCTTCTCTGATCAGGTACACACACACAGCACGTACACACATACACGATTGTACTTCTGGACGTGCATACACACAGGTACACACACGTACACAGGCTCTTACTTCTTGTCATACACAGACACATACAGGAGTATTTGTTATGTACAGCACTCAACACACAGGTGCACACAGAGCACATAAACTACATAAACGATATTGTTTCTTCACACACACACACACACACACACACACACACACACACACACACACACACACACACACACACACACACACACACACACACACACACACACACACACACACACACACACACACACCAATCAATCTATCTGCCTATCCGTCTATATCTGTAAGTCTATCTATCTATCTGTCTGTATCTGTACCTATATCTATATCTGTCTATCTATCTGTCTGTCTGTCTATCTATCTATCTATCTAATTACATTAATGGATTCATAAATACACTGAATTTTACACATAGACAGGCATATACTACGTCTATCTGTCTGTCTGTCTGTCTGTCTGTCTGTCTCTGTCTGTCTCTCTCTCTCTCTCTCTCTCTCTCTCTCTCTCTCTCCTACACCAAATTAGCCAGTGTGTAATTTTAGCGATGGTATCAGAGAGGGAGTATTGGCCACTCTCTTATTTTGGCGAGTAGGCCTTATTGGGTCGTGTTGTTGTTCTTGTTCTTGTTATGTGTGGGTGCTTTTTTGTGTGTAGCGTACGTCAGTGTGTGAGCTTTGTTTGTTTGTGTGTATGTTTGTGTATTATGGTGCTTGTGTATGGAGCGTGTGTGGATGTGAATATATGTGGATATATATATGGATGTGAATGTATGTTGTGCATGATGGTATTTATGTGTATGTATGTGTGTAAAGGCGTTCGAACGTGTGTGTGTATTTGTTGCATCATGGGTACGTGTGCTGTGAGTATATTTGAGTGTGTGTATCCAAAGTTATGCATGCATGTATGTATGTATATATGTATGTATGTATGACGCTATGGATGTTGGTGAATATCTGTCCATGCGTGTAGACCTGTCTGTGCATCCCTGCATGTGTAGGTTTAAATCAAGTAAACATATGAGTGAGTAGTATCAACACGAACTTTACTTCTTGATGTTTACACACATTTAAATACCTACGAGCACATGCCATTGTTTAGAAGTGCGTCAGTACCCTAGTCATGTGTTCTTGTTTACAAAAAATTAAATGCCACGCCACCAGATGTCACCGTAACAAAATGTGCCTAAACCCTCAACCATGTGCCAGTATTTATAGAGACTTATGTACCGTATCATTTAAACACATGCCGTTGTAGAAAATGTGTAAATACCCGCGACCTTGTGTCAGTGTTTGGAAAAATTTAAAAGGCACTGGACCACGTGCGAATGGAAAAATTTAAATGTCACTGGACCACGTGTCAGTGTTTGGAAACATTTAAATACCACCGGACCACGTGTCATTGTTTACATTGTGGCGTGATGTGATTTGCTGTGTGTTCAGTGTTGTGGTTCCGTTACAGCCTTGTGATTGACTCGCCCTACTTCTCCATACGCCATGTTGGATGAGAGATTATGTACTCAGTGGCTATCTCCGCCATTTTGTATTTAACTTAGACCGTGCAGGAGGAGGAGGAGGAGCAGTAGGAGGAAGAGTAGGAATAAATGAAACAAACAGAGGAAAGAGGAAGAATAGGAGCAAAGGAAGTAGGAGAAGAGCCGAATTACCGATCTTCACATTATACAGCAGGAGCAATTCGGGGGTCATCAAGAACCAAAAGACAACGTTTGCCTACATTTTCAGCACAAGGATCCGTCATCTCACGCAGCTTTGGAGTCTTTGACGCCTTTTACTAGCCGATTTTTTTTTTTTTTTAATTCTTTGTACTGCCTTTATATTTTTTTTCGACATAGATTGCGTAGATAACATACAGGTGAATATTAACGTACCATATTAAAAAGAAAAAAGAAGAAAAGAAAAAGAAGCTGGCGAAGATGTGCTAGAAAGCCTCTTCAGCTGACGAGAATTCAACACAAGGTCTCTGGGTCACCAACACATCGTTCGGATCCCCGAACCAGATGCCGACTTGGGTTACAGATCTCGGCGATACAACCCAGTATTAGCTTCCTTACTCGTAGTGTTGGTGCTGATTAAATCCCTCCCTTGTTTGGATGCCTGTGGATTATTTCTTGACGGCTCCTAATCACACGCTTGGCCTGGTCGTGGGACGAGGAACGGGGGAGGGACACGCGAAATCGGACGAGTTCTTGGCGTGAAGTCCATGTCGTCTCCAGAGTCTTTAAAAAATATGTGTATGTTACAGGGAATTTGTGTAACCAGTGATTTCATGAAATTCCTAGGGAATTCGTGAAAAATTTCAATTAGGATGGGTTAATTAAGCTTAGGTTAATTTAGGCTGCGGTTAGGTTAGGCTGGGTTAATCTAGATTATGTTTAGGTTGGGTTAGGCTAGGTTAGTTAGGTTAGATCAGGTTAGGTTAATTTATATGAACGCTTGACAACTTAGCATTCATATAAATTAACGTAACCTAACCTGGCTTAATTAACCTAGCCTAACCTAACCTAAACTTAACTTAGATTATCCCTGCCTAACCTAGACGGAGCCTAAATTAATCTAAGCTCAATTAACCCATCCTAAGTCAGACTGATTTCACGAATTCCTAAGGATTTCATGATATCACTGGTTACACAAATTCCCTGTAACATGTACACGGCAGAGACTTGCCTGGCGTTAAGCCTATAAATACGGTGACATCTTTTTTGCAATTTATCCTTACTGATCCCACACGATTTTTAAATTTTTGTATTTTGTTGTTGCTTCTGTCAAACGATTATATTCAGGTTACAAGAAAATCCGGGTAGTGAAGGGGTTATTGGAAGCTGTTTGTAGTCCTTCCTGTTTGAGAAACCAATCCTTTGCTGAATAAAAGCTTCTTGAGTGAGCATTGATAATGATGATGATGATGATGATGATGATAATAATAATAATAATAATAATATTAATAAATGTTAATTCTCGTAAGATATCAAAGTTTTAATGATCTTATATTTCGTCGGCTAATTTAATACCTTTGACTTAGAAACTACTTAGAATTATGTATATTATGGCGAAAATAGTTACTGTGAGACTCAAGTTAGCCAATTCCCGCCAGGTATTAGGTTGGTTTGGTATTAAATCATATAATGTGATATGGTTAGCTCTGAAATTACCCACAGTTAACGGTATTACGCCGAAAGTGGTCATTGGAGAGACTGGAATTACTGATCAGTATCCTGTTTATCGATAAGAAAATTAGGGGCAATTTATTGAAGAAAATTTGGGCCTAGAAAATGATCCTTCAGGGGAGATTATTATGGTTACTAGGATTTTAGCGAGTGTTTTGGCTTAACCCTTTAAAAGCAGTGACCCGTTTTTTAGTCCGTCCTTGCTGGCTCCAGACGATTTTATTCAGCATGGAGAGACGCTGCGATGTCCTGCTGTAAAGTTCATTCTCGTTATCTCCGGACGATTTTATTTTGGAGGTAATTTATTGCTGGAGAGATTTGTGGAGCCAGAGAGCGTTTAGATGCAGCCTCCTTCAGCGCCTTCAGGAACGCGTCGTCCCTCCTGAAGTGAATATTATCGCCTGAAGGTACCATGAATAAAAGTTAAAATAATACATACTAAGGTTAAAAGGGTCCGGTTTATGCAGCGTAGGCCCTCTTGTAGTGAGGGGCTAACTCGACCTCTGTTAACCCCTTCGGTACGATTTTATTCGACTTAGGAAGGATCACGTGGTTGAAGTAAGTTGAAAGATTAATTTAACTCTCTCTCTCTCTCTCTCTCTCTCTCTGTCGTATATTAATTAAGTTGAAAGAGCGACTTTGGATTTAAATTGAACTTTAAGAACGTGCATTTTCAGTTTTCAGGAGTGTTACGTAAAGGAAAAGTGAAATACGACGCAGAAATAAGATGGCGGGAACTTGCTCAACACTTACCATTATATTCTTAAATGTTCGCTGTTGGTGGCATTTTCCGGGAATTTTTCTTTCAGGGACAAGCCGAGGAATTTTATCCTCAACGAAAATATCCTTCCACGCCATTTTGCAGTCATACTCCACACATACTTGTCGGAAAAATGGTCGCTCTCAGAATTATGGCCGGAAAAAATATTATTGGAACACGAGCGAGCGCGCGGGAAACGGGGGGAGTCAAGTGGTTTATGGCGGCCATTTTTGCGCCCTCCTCGGCTGTTGAACTCGCCAAAATGCGCCAAAAAATGGGGGAAATTGACAGGAAAAGGTGATGGAAACGTTTGTCCGTGTGTCAGGATTTTTTTTATTTTTTTATTTCCTGGTCGTGGATATTGGGTGTTTGAGGACAGAGACAGAGGCTTAAGAATTATGTTTGAAGATGTAAATGGAGAAGAGGGATAAAGTGTGTAAAGTGGACTGGACGAGAGAGAGAGAGAGAGAGAGAGAGGCATGTAAAATGTTGAGAGAACGAGAGAAGAGTGATGGAAAGGATAAACCTGAATGATAAGAGAGAAGCGTTAAACATGTCAACACAGAGAAGACAAATGATGAAAAGGGAGGAAAAAACACTGCAGGAAAATTAAATGTGCAAGTTAAGGTGGATGAGAAAATGTGTGATACAGAAAGAAAAGTAGGAAAAGAGTGACTGATGGAGAAAAAAGATAAGATAAACGTAGGAGAGGAGAGGAGGACAAAGGATGACATATTTGGCAGTGGAGGAGGAAAGAGGAAGACAAGAAAGGGGGAGATAAATAGAGGAGTAGAGAAATAAGGCCTGATGAAAGAGGGATGAATAGATGAGAAATAAAATGGAAGTATGAGAAAGGAAAATCAGGTGTGTTGCATGAGAGAATAGAAAAGACGCGATAAACACAGGGACTGAGAAAAAACAGACTAAAATGTAACTGGAAAGATGAGAGAGAGAGAGAGACGCAGTAAATAATAAAGGAAGGGGGAATATTAAAGTAACAAAAAAGGATTCTGGAAAACAAGGAATGAAGATAGAGGAGAAATACGATGCGCACAAAGCGAGGAAGAAAAACAGGATAAGTATAGAAGAGAGGTGGAGAAAGTAAGATATGTGACGTATGAAAGAAAAGATAGGATATATACAACAAGAAAGAGGGGAATATCAAATAAATTATATATACTGTAAATACATACATAAATAGAAACATATATACCTACTTACGGTATGTATTATATGCTTGTACAGTATTTTTATATATATGTATATCCATATATAAATACATACGTACCAATATATATATATATATATATATATATATATATATATATATATATATATATATATATATATATATATATATATATATATACATACTGTATACTTACATACCTGCTTATCCATTATATATAAATTTTATCTCTATCTATCTATTTATCTATCTATCTATCTATATCTATTTATCTGTCTATCTGTCTATATATATATCTATATATCTATCTATATATCTATCTATATCTATCTATCTATCTATGTCTATATATATGTGTGTGTGTGTGTGTGTGTGTATGTGTATGTGGTAAGCAGTTGGCTTACGTACCCTTGACTTGGGCAGGTTGTTGTTGTTGTTACTGTTGTGATCCCAGGCTCTTCTTAAACGTGAGCCCTATGGACTGCAGCCTGAAGATGTCCTCTTGGATCCCACCATCCCCATTCGGGGGGATAGGGAGCGAGTTAAGGGACGTCTGTATAACTGGGCAGAGGGGCCGTCTGGTTATATCTGTGCCACACGTGAAGGCGTCTCTTTCTTGCGCCACATGAGTCGGTAAAAGTGAAAATCAGCAAAGGAATGAACAGAGGAAGTAGTGAGGGATGAAGACAAGAGGAATGACGTCAGAACAGTATAGTACCATCCAAACAGGCATTAATAAACAAAGATAAGAGAATCTATATTATGCAGGAACGATACGGAATGAAATAAGGTGAAATGATATACTGTAAACGGAAAAAGTGGTACTTTTAAAGTAAATATATTGTATGTAGTTATACGTACTTGTAGATGATAAACTCACGAAGGATACATACATGTGGACATCTGTGATACACAGAGCTCTGTGTGCGCAAGTCACACACACACACACACACACACACACACACACACACACACACACACACACACACACACACACACACACACACACACACACACACACACACACACACACACACACACACACACACACACACACACACACACACAATTCCCCCCACTCTCTCTCTCTCTCTCTCTCTCTCTCTCCAAAGCAGTAAAGGCCACCATAGCTTGTATATTAACACCAGTTTCAAGACAGTCACCACTTGCACAAAAACTTATGATGTGCTGTCAGACCTTTTCGCTACGGTTTGTGTGTGTGTGTGTGTGTGTGTGTGTGTGTGTGTGTGTGTGTGTATTATTCCCCTCTTGGATGGGTGTATTTGTAAGGAATGGACAGGGAATGGAAGTATGGCGAGTTTTTACCGTATTCCATGATGAGTTCTGTTTTCTTGTTATTCCATTTCATTTTCTCTTTAATTCTGTAGTAGTGAAAAAGGGGTTTGGACGTTGATGATGATGATGGTAATGTTTATAATTACTAGTAGTAGTTGTAGTAGTAGTAGTAGTTGTAGTACTACTACTACTACTACTACTACTGTTGCTACTACTACTACTACTGCAGCAGCAGCAGCAGCAGCAGTAGTAGTAGTACTAATAGTAGTAGTAGTTGTAGTAGTCTTTGTCGTAGAATTGTCTATCTGTCTATTGCCAGACGCCTCAATCCCGTTTGGGGTGGCCACAAACAAATCGCCTCCACGTCGTCCTGTCCCCCTCCATTTTACTGCCCTGCTCCCAACTCACACCCCCCTCTCCCATATACCTCTCCACCCCATCCCTCCATCTCATCCTCGGCCTCCCCCTCCCTCTTCCCCCCTCCACCTCACTCACATAGACTCTCTTCGTCAGTCTTTCACCCTCCATCCTCTCCACATGGCCAAACCACATCAGTGTGTTCCTCATAACACTTCCTATCACATCCACATCCACACCACAACATAACTCATTTCCACTGCTCTCACTCTTGACGTGTGTCCTTCCAACAATGTCCAAGCTTCACTTCCATACGTTAGAGTTGGTATCACAATACTGTCATGTAGTAACTTTTTCACTTCCATGCTCACTTCCCTGTTTCTTATCACTGATTTCAAAGAACCAGCAACCTTTCTTTCCTGCTGTACCCTTTCAAGCACTTCACCCTCCAAACCTCCATCCTTACTCATCACACTACCCAAGTACTTAAACGTACTCACATTTTCCAATTCCTCACCATCCAACTTCGCTGTACATTCACTGACTTCACCTCTCTCAAAGACCATCACTTTACTCTTCCCTACATTCACCTTTAGATTCCGTTTCTTGCACACTCTCCCAAACTCATCCACCAAGCCTTGCAGCTCCCCTTCGTCTTCACTCAACAACACAGTATCATCTGCAAACAACAGTACAGGGAGTTTCCAAACACTATCCTCTCTCACCAGGGCCACTCCAACATCCACTACCCTATCTTGTACCTGTTTTATTACCCCATCCATGAACAGATTGAACAACCATGGAAACATGACACATCCCTGTTTCAACCCAACCTCCAAAGAGAAAAATTCACTTAGTTCACCATCCACACGCACTGCAGCCTTAGCACCATCATACATACTCTTCACAGCATTCAACAACTTTCCATCTACTCCATATATTCTTAATACTTTCCACAGTCCTTGTCTATCCACCCTGTCATATGCTTTCTCCAAATCCATGAAAGCCGCATACAACTTCTTTCCCTTCTCTAGAAACTTTTCCACTAAAGATCTAAGAATGAATATCTGATCTACACAACCTCTTCCCTTCCGAAAGCTTCCCTGTTCTTCTCCAACTAATTCCTCTGTTCTTTTTCTAACTCTGTCATTAAGTATCCTACCATACACTTTTCCTATTATACTAAGAAGACAAATGCCCCTATGATTACCACACACTTCTTTTTCCCCTTTTCCTTTGTACAAGGGAATAATTATACCTGACTTCCAATCCTCCGGGACTCTACATTCCTTCCAGGCCAATCTGCACGTCTTCCACATCCATTCTACTACTATCTCTCCCCCATGCTTCAGCATTTCACCACACACTCCATCAATTCCTGGGGCTTTCCCCATTTTGACTTTCTTCATTGCTTCCACAACTTCTGTCCTACTGATTTCTTCCTGTCTTCTCACCTCCCTCCTTCTCCCAGCCATTCCCCAGCTACTTATACTCGTATTACTTCCATCCTGTATGTTCAACAAATATATATATATATACACACTGTATAAATATCGTGCAACCAGCAATGGTGCAGTTGCAGTGATTGATGACCCTCACTGATGGTGCGCCATATAAGGGGCCTGGAGGTGGCAACACTGGGGTTACCTCCAGGTGCTCCCAGGTGGGTGAGGATTGATGAGGCCACCATGATGGCATGACTGATAAGTGTACACCGATTGAAGGATCAGGCGGATATACTTACATTATTGTATTCAGTATTACCAATTTATTATTATCATTATAATTGTTATATTATTATTTTTATTTATTATTATTATTAAACTGAAAAGATAAATTAATAGATAAAATACAGGTAATTTTTTTACAATAATTATAACAGTAAATCAACAAATAACTAGGTCAAGAAATATGCGAGCTTTGCGATAGATAGATTTTTTTTTTTTTTTTTTATGCGAGGAAGAAGGAACCAAAGGCCATGGCCCGCAGTAACAGTTCCCTCCAAGAGAAAAACAAAATACAATAGAGAGACAAATTCAAGATCCGATCATTTTGAGATGCCTGGACACACTGCGTTTGAAAGACTGGAGATCATAGGCAGCAGGAAATACAGATAGAGGGAGACAGTTCCAGAGCTGACTTGTTGCATAAATGAAAGACTGGGAGTAACGGTTAACTCTTGCATTAGAGAGTTGGACAGAAAAGGGATGAGAGTTTGCTGCCAGACGGGTGCTACGCGCCCGTCGTAGAGGTGGAGGATTGCAAGCAGACAGTTCAGAGGAGCAGTGACCATTAAAGTAGCGATAGAAAAGAGATAAAGATGCAACAGTGCGGCGAAGAGACAGAGGTTGAAGGGAGTCAGTAAGAGGAGGAGAGTTAATGAGACGAAAAGCCTTTGACTCCACCCTATTGAGAAGAGCTGTATGTGGGGAGCCTCCCCACACATGAGAGTTGTACTCCACACAGGGGCGGATAAAACTTCTGTATAGAGTCAACAATTGTGCAGGGGTAAAGAAAGAGCGGAGTCGGCTTAGCACACCCAATCTCTTGGAAGCAGATTTTACAAGAGATGTAATATGATCTTTCCAAGATAAGTCCTGAGTAAATGAAACCCCAAGCATGTTCAAGGATGATGCAGGATTAAGCTGAATATTATTAAACATTAATGGGTATACCTGTGGAAGATTTTGTCGGGTTGATAGGTGTAAGAACTGGGTCTTAGATGGACAGTTAGGCAGGCAGATAGTTAGATAGATGCAGTATTATAGTTAAAAGATATTTGAATCGATTGATGATAGTAAATAAAAATAACTGGAGAGAGAGAGAGAGAGAGAGAGAGAGAGAGAGAGAGAGAGAGAGAGAAATAGCAAGGCTTGCAGATAGATGCAAAGAGATAGACATACAGAGGGCAACATAGGCTGTGAAGGTCATCCCTCTATGGACCTTATATACGTAACAAAGTTAGAGAGAGAGAGAGAGAGAGAGAGAGAGAGAGACTACCTGTCATTTTCTTTTATTTGTTTTTCTTTTTATCACTTGTAAGAAAATAAACCCGATAGATAGATGTAGATAGATAGATAGGCCGTATGTATGTTTCTCATTTTATATTATTGTATGATTGTTTTTTTTTTTAATGCATCAGTCTCTGGGCATAGATTGTCTCTTCCCTGAGGCCTGTCAGTCCACGTACGCACAACAGATGACGCCCCATACCTTCGCTTGTCACCTTTTAGCCCCTAATACGCACCGTCCATACTGAGTACATGCTCGGGGTGTTTTATTCAGGACTGGTGTGATGGTAGTGGCGGTGGTGGTGTTTTTACGGCCATGTAGGTGGGCTTGGTTGGTGGTAATATTGCTGGAGGGAATTTCGGATCTACAAAGTGTACTCCGACCCGGCTTGGAATCGATCACGTATTCTTTTGGCACGCAGTCCTCCACTTTACCACTAAAACTACATGGCTATGAATGAAAATGTTCGAGTATTATGGGTCTGTATACTGATTTTCATGTAGCCATCTGCATATGAGAGAGAGAGAGAGAGAGAAAGAGAGAGAGAGAGAGAGAGAGAGAGAGAGAGAGAGAGAGACCCATTGAGGCCTTTTTCCCGGCACAACAGCCCTGTGGAAGTTGTGTAATTGTGTAATGGAGGGCGAGAGGCAGTTGTGGCAGGGTTATTGTAGCGGATTAAGAGGGTTTTTGTAGTCTATATACCTGCCTCTCTCTCTCTCTCTCTCTCTCTCTCTCTCTCTCTCTCTCTCTCTCTCTCTCTCTCATTCTACTCGTTCTTATTTATTCTAGTAGTACCTTCATTCTCTCCTCTTCCTCCTCCTCCTCCTCCTCCTCCTCTCGTAGAATGTGATGGCGTTATGTGGTTTAATGTAAGGAGTTACAAGGAAGAGAGAGAGAGAGAGAGAGAGAGAGAGAGAGAGAGAGCGTAAGGAACATGGGAGACAAAGGGAGAGAGAGCATGGAGAGAATCACAGAGGGTGAGAAAGTTAGTGGGAAAGTGAGTATGAAAGTTAGTGGGGATCTGAGAGAGAGAGAGAGAGAGAGAGAGAGAGAGAGAGAGAGAGAGAAGCAGACTCGTAACTCGCCCAGCACAGGGGAAGGGTGACGGCACTGTGGTTCATCTCTCATTCACGTCCCGAAGGAGGTGGTGGTAATGACGCTGAGGCTGGTAACTAAGATGACAGTGGTGGTGATTAAGACTGGTGGTCATGATGATGATGATGATGGTCAAGATGGTGTTGATTATGATGGTGAAAGTGGTGGTGATTATGATGGTGAAAATGGTGGTGATTATGATGATGAAAATGGTGGTGATGATGATAATGATGAAATCGATGATGATAAATAATTTTGGTGTTAAGAACAGATATCATAATGATGGTGATGATGTTAATGATGATGATAAAGATGAAAATGAAGATAGTAATTGTAATTCTGATGTTACGAAAGGTGATTATGATGATAACATTGATGATGATGATGATGGTTTTGACTGAAGTAGACACGTTCCCTTTTTTTTTCCCATAATTACCACGTCTCGCTGTCTATTGGAACGATTTTTTTTTTTTTTTTTTTTTTTAGGGGCTTTGGACTTGCGTTGGTTATAGGGGTGCTTTTGGAGATTTCGTAAAGCCTTTCCTCGGCGACTTATTTTTATTTATATTTCAAGAATCCCCTCGTATGTTACTGATGCAAACTGTGTTGAGAGAGAGAGAGAGAGAGAGAGAGAGAGAGAGAGAGAGAGAGAGAGAGTCCTTAAAGGGAGCTAACTTTATTTCTTTCAGTTCCAAGAAGAGAACTGGAGGAGAGAGGGATGGAAGGGAGGGAGGAGGGAGGGGAAGGTAGGAGGAGGAGATGAGCTGAGGAAGGAGGAGAACTAAATAGGAGGAGAGGAAGAGGAAGAGGAGAGGAAGGGGAGGGATTGGAATAAAGAGAAGGAGGGAGGAGGGAGAAGCATAAGAAGGGAGAGGAGTGCGAGGGGAGAGGGAGAGATAGAAAGCAAAACGGGAAAGAGAGAGAGAGAGAGAGAGAGAGAGAGGACAAAGGAGGAAGAAGTGATGACACAGGAGTAGGGTAGGGGAAGGGGAAGGGGGTGGGGAGGGGAGGGTCAGCCAAAATTGGAATGAGTGAAAACAGAAGGTAAGGGAAGGGGGGAAGGGAGGGGATGGGAGAGGGGGAAGGGAGGGGATGGAAGGGGATGGGAGTGAGAGAGAGAGTGAATGCAAGGTTGGGATAGTCCAAATTGGGAGGGGGAGAGAGAGTGATGGGGAGGGGTTGAATCATCGTAGAGGTCAAATTGAGAGAGAGAGAGAGAGAGAGAGAGAGAGAGAGAGAGAGAGAGAGAGAGCATTGTTGAAGGATATATTTATACGGTTCACCCTAAATTTTATATCGTGCCTTGTCATGCTCTCCTGCTCTTCCCTCCTCAACCTTCCTACCCATACTTGTCCTATCCAGGTGTGTTCTGTCCTGCCCTGCCCTGCCCTGCTCTATCCTGCCCTGCCCTGGCCTGCCCTGCCCTTTTTTGCTCCATGTTCTTTATCCTGTTACCTGTCCTGCCCTATCCCACCCTGCCCAAGCTGAACCAACAACTTGCAAATAAAAAACCTTACATCCCACTAGTTTGCTCAGCCACTCCAGTTACTGTTGTATGCGACTTGACTTCTTGCGTGTGTGTGTGTGTGTGTGTGTGTGTGTGTGAGAGAGAGAGAGAGAGAGAGAGAGAGAGAGAGACAGATACAATACCAGTTAGTGACTAGAAAATCAAGCAAAGAAAAGGGATGAGTGAGTGGGGATGAATTTGGTGAACATTTTTATCTTTATGAAGGATAAGATCGAATTCATAAAAATAAAATAAATTACCTGTGTGTCCTCCCTGTTTTAACCTATGGATGGCAGGCTTGGAGGTAAACAAAGTGTTTATAACGCAATTTGAGACGGCAAAGATGAGAATGGAAAGGATTGTGCCAGGTCTCACTCAGAGCGATAACATTGGAGTTTCGTGGATGAGGGACAGACAAGTAACGTCTTTTGCAGAACAGACACGTGATCCGCGAAGGTAACCCAGTAGTAACACCGGGATGGAGTGAGAGGTGGAGGCAGATGGAGTGGAACATGAACATGGAGAGATAAAATTAAAAGATTTCCTGTAATTGAATGGAAAAGGCGAACGGCAGAAGGTCAGGGTGGCGAAAGGTGGAAGAGTCTTCCTCTTGTATAGTGGACACACTTAGGCTGCTGCTGCTGCTGCCGATGATGATGATGGTGAGGAGGAGGAAGAATAAGAAGATAGGAAGAAAAAGTAGGAGGGGGAGGAGGAGAGAAAGGAAAAGAAAGAAAAGGGCCACCAGACTCTTGTTTTTTGTTCATTGCAGGGGGTACCGCTTCATTTAAGGCGACTGACTACTTTTCATCCTGTAGGCGAGTTATCCAATCTACGTGTGCTGAGAGAGTAGGGCTTGGGGCTGCGGGAGGGGGTGGAAGAAAAGGAGTTGAAGGGGCATGAGGCGTCGTTTTATATGGCGCTCACCATAGGTGAACTCTGGGGTTAGGCGTCTGTCCGTAGACAGACAGGCTCACATTAAGCGTCCGTCCGTAGATAGATAGACTCTTTTTAAGCGTCCGGCCATAGATAGACAGACATTTATTAGGCGTCTGCCTGTAGATGGATAGTCTCATTAGGACACTTAGGAGTATTAGGTGTCTGTCCCTAAATAGAGTCTTATTAGGTGCCCGTCCAGAGATAGACAGACCCTCATTAGGCATCTGTTCATAGATAGATGGACTGTTATTAGGCGTTCGTCCATAGACACTCTCATTAAGCGTCTGGCCGTTGATAGACACTTCTTATTTGGCGTCCGGGCATATGTATATAGAAAAGTCTCATTGGGACTGTGTGTGTGTGCGCATCCGTCCACCAACGCAACCAAGAATAGTGTGTGTGTGTGTGTGTGTGTGTGTGTGTGTGTGTGTGTGTGTGTGTGTGTGTGTGTGTGTGTGTGTGTGTGTAAGGACACGCTGGTAGGACAGGGTGTGGCAGGGCAGGGCAGGGCGGGACAGGGTAGCATGACGTTGCAGAACTTGCTGATGTCAAAGGGAAATGTACATGGTTGTGGGCAGGACAGAACAAGGCATGGGAAGATTAGGACTAGGCAGGACAAGATAGGAGAAGGTAGGACAGGACAGATGAGTAACATTACAGGGTAGGACATTTTAATACAGGACACTGCAGGGTAAGGGAGGACAAGGTAAGATAAGGTAAGGCAGGACAAGGAAGATTATAGTAGGACAGTGTAGTACAGGACTAGATCGAACAGAGTGGGACACGCAGGGCAGTGGCAGGGAAGAACAGGACAAAATAGGGCAAGGCAGAGCAGGACAGGACAGTACGAGATATGGTAGGACAGGACAGGGTAGAGCAATGCAAGGCAAGGCAAAGCAGGACAGGATAGGGATGAGACATCAGGGGAGGACATGGTAGGGCAGGGTACAAGATACGGTAGGAGATGGCAGGACAGGGGAGGACAGATAGAGGAGGACAGGACAAGATATATTAGGACAGGGCAGGACGAGAGGGGTCGGAGTAGAATAGGTCAGAGAGAGAAACAGAGAGCAGGGATAGAGAGAGGGGGTGGGGGTAGGGCTAGAGAGGGAGGGGTAAGGATGGAGGGAACACAGAGCACCTCCCACTATGTTTGTCCAGCAGCAGACTAAGAGGTTCATTGATTCCAGGTGCTCCAAGAATAGCCCCTGACTCACACACACCTGAGTCCGCTGATTAATTGCATCGGTGCAAGGTGATTTAGTTTTAGTGTGGAGAGAGAGAGAGAGAGAGAGAGAGATAATAGCTACACTCCTCACCCTGCCTATTTCATGGTTCGTATTATGTGATCGTGTCTTAATAGGAAAACTTTGATGACAAGGCAAAAAACTAGCAAAAGCAGACAGCCTCTTCCCCAGCCTCCACACCGTCTACAGTCAGCAGGACATAATGACGTAGGTGAAGTTTTATATGAAATGTGGAAAGTAATCCTAAACGTGAAGCAGCTGCCAAGAATTCACATTGCTGAGTTGATAAGTTGGATATGGTAGGTTAAAAAATTAGAAAAGATTAATTGGTGAGGTACAGCAGTTGAAGCCCGACTTGGACCCTCCTCAGGTATGGATGTGGGGGGAGGGGGGACGTGCGTTTAGGTATATAGTGGGGTAGTGAGGAACAGAAAGGAGAGAGGAGTAGTAGGAAGGGATGGTGAGGGTAAAGTGGAGGGAAGGGGATAATTAAGACAGGTAGCATTCCCGTGTCAGTAGGTGAGTTAATAAGGGATTTAACCCCATTCGTCCAGTGATGAGTATTTCTTTTAATATTTGCTACTGCCACACTGTTGTATTTAAATTTAAAAAGAACATTAGTAGTGTCGGGGTTGATAAAGGCTGTATCTCAACCTGCCCGTCAGACCGAGGACGTATAGTTCAATTTATTTATTTACTTTATTTTATTATTTATTTATTATTTGCTGTTGTTAGACGATTTTATCCAGATTAAGAAAGTGCCTTTGTAGTGACGGTGGTAATGAGGACTACATCTAACCCTTCCACTTGAGTCCCGCCTAAGAGAAATCAGTCATCTGGAGATCGGGAAAATATGTCATGGGACTGAAGTGGTAATTATTTAGTTTTAGTACCTTCCCTAAGACCAGTGACTTTTCGTAATACTACCTGTGTGTTTACTATATCGTATCCTGGCTGCCATGGGAGGCTTCCTAGCACCTCATAAGCGATTTGTTTTGCATACTACGTCTTGAAATTTTCCTCTATGCTGTTTATATCGTTAGAACTATCGACATGGGGAACATCCATAGCATACAAGACGATGACAAGGTGTAACTTGTAGACTAAATTGCAATGAAAGAGGTGCTAAGATTCTCCCCATAGTCACTTAGAATGTGGACCTGAAAGATGCGGCAGGTTCTAAGTCCGTGAAAAAAAGGACTGCAGGCCTTAGGGAACGGATTGTCTCATATCACAAAAATCTGGAAAAAAAAAAGAAAAAAAAGAAAGATTATTGCAAGTGAGAGTATTAATCATGCATGTAATTTTCCGTGTAAATCTTGGTTTTAAACTTTATTCTTATCCACATTTATCACTATTTTACATATACATTTTTAAGCTGGATCATAAATAAAATAATTATGCGTCACTTTATGATAGACGATCTACTCAGCACTCTTCATTGTACTGCAGGATCCACCAACATGACTTTAACATCTCCTATATCATCACACCAGCCCTGAATTATAATCCTTGTATGTATTCAGTATGGATGGTTCAATACTGATGTCCGAGTAGTGATATGTGAAGGCGTTTAAGATCGTCTGTTGTGTGTAGGAAGACTTCCTGGGTCAGAGGGAATAGACTGTCAAGTCCTGTACCTGTGGGGGAAAAGAAACAAATAGCCGTCACAGATCATTGATGAATTCGCCATAAGACAATAATACAGAAAAACATGCCTATTAATCCCTTCTCTGCAGTCATATGTTTATATTGTATTATTTTTGGTACATTGCATTCAGACAATTTAACTCGCTTTTAGTGTTGTTGTTGTTGTTGTTTTGTTATTGTTGTCCCAGGCTTCTCTGAACGTGAACCCAATGGACTGCAGGTTAAAGCTGTCTTTCTCCTGCAGTCCATCCTCTTCCTTTCTGGGGGGTAGTGAGAGAGGTGAGGGACATTTGCATAGCTAATCAGGCACT
>NC_137010.1:19097329-19167329 GCF_032717465.1 Coenobita brevimanus | reverse complement strand
TTCTTTGTATCAGTTTCTCTCTCTCTCTCTCTCTCTCTCTCTCTCTCTCTCTCTCTCTCTCTCTCTCTCTCTCTCACCCCCTCCATCACCGTGCCGGCCTCTGATTGGCAGGGGTAGTATCCGTCAGGCTGGGGTCTGTAGGCATGAGGGGGAAGGATTGGTGTCTCCCCCAGCCTAATCATTACCTCATACCCCATCACTCACCACAACAGATTGGGCGTAGGAGGTGGGGATTGGGATATAAGGTGGGGATTGGGGTACTGTTTGAGGTGGGGATTGTGATATAAGGTGGGGATTGGGGTACTGTTTGAGGTGGGGATTGAGATATAAGGTGGGGATTGGGGTACTGTTTGAGGTGGGGATTAGGGTACTGTTTGAGGTGGGGATTAGAGTACTGTTTGAGGTGGGGATTGGGGTACTGTTTGAGGTGGGGATTTGGGTATAAGGTGGGGACAGAGGTACACAGTTTAAGGTGAGGATTGGGATATAAGGTGGGGACTGGGGTACTGTTTGAGGTGGGAATTGAGATATGGGGATTGGGGTACTGTTTAAGGTGGGAATTGGGTATATAAGGTCGGGGATTGGAGTACAGGAGATTGGAGATATGGATAAGAGAGTGGTGACTGGGGATGAAAACATAAGCGATTTTGGACAGGAGGTAAAGGACCGTATTGTTGTATAAGAAAGCAGGGATTTGATGTTGAGGATTAAGGCTCAGATTAGATAGGGATATGATAAGGGACAGGATTAGAGGTTGAAGATGGGTGACTGGGGTGTAAGCTGTTGGATGATGGCATAATGTTGTGGATTAGGATTGTGATAAATGTTAATGAATAGGGATAAAGACCTGGTAAGGTGGAGTTTGGGAATAAATAGCTGGGGATTTTTAGGATAAGAATTTGAAGATTGGAGATAAGAATGAATCGTATATGAATTGCTGTTAAGGGTTAAGTATGGAGGCTCTGAGATGAGGATGAAGGATAAAAAACTGATGGATGGGGATTAGAAAAAAAAAAAAGATACAGGATTTTTTTTTTTTTTTTAGGTGACTGACTCTGGGCATTGACTTCACGGCCCGTTCCCTGTGGCCCAGCAGTCCTCCTACGAGCTATACACCTCCACGTGTCACCTCTTTGGCACTAATACCCACTGTCCATATTGAATACATGGTAGGGGTGTCTCGTACAGGACTGGTGTATTGTCATTAGTGAAGGTATTTTTACACTATGTTGGCGGGTTTTATGGTAGATCAGTAAAGTCGGTTATAACGAAATTCAAATCCTTCATGTGTTCCCTACCCCAGCTGGGATTCGACCTTGGGTCCATTGGGATTGCAAGCCACCTCAACCGACTCGGCCGCCGCTTAGAATTGGGAATCGGGGATAAGAGATGGGAAATAGGGCATGAAAATATGAAGACCGGGGTAATGATAAATACGTGGAAATAGGAGAATGAGAAAATAAAGATTGAAGATAATAAGCTGAGGATCAAGGTTAAGTTAATGAATGAAGATATAGATTGGCGACTGAGACTGGAAGGGAAGTAATTTGTCACTGGAGATAGGAGAGTAAAGATTGGGAATAAAAGGTTGTGGATTGGGTACTGGAGAAAACACTTGAGGACTGGTAATTGGCACATGCTGGGGCTTTGAGGATGGATGTTGACGATTGAGAGACAGCCACAAAATCTGATAATTAAAGGGACCAGATAAAAACTAGAATTGGAGATAGAAGTTAGAGATTATGGATTGGGTTTAATTAGTGGGTACTGGAGAGAGAAACTGAGGTTGAAGATTGAGAAGGGAGTTGAGTTTGCTTGAGGTGAAATTGGAGAAAAGAGCTAGAATTAGAATATGGAAATTGATGTAAAACTGGGAAATGAGATGGATAGAGAGAGAGAGAGAGAGAGAGAGAGAGAGAGAGAGAGAGAGGAGGGGAGCAGTAAGTCAGGTGTGCACAGGTAAGGCCAATCATCACAAGTCAGATGTGGGCCTTGGTTAGGGGGTGTTGTGGCAGGAGTTATGGCTATACCCCCCTCCCTCCCTTCCTCTCCCCTCCCCCCCTCCTCTCTCTCTCTCTCTCTCTCTCTCTCTGTCTCTCTCTCTCTCTCTCTGACATAATTATTGCTGACTGGAGCCATAAATTACAAGGGGTAAATTAATTATACTCCTCAAGCGCATTTAATTGGCCTTGATTTATGCCTCTTTCTGGTCTTTTTACCGTTATTATTATTATTATTATTATTAGTAGTAGTAGTAGTAGTAGTAGTGATAATCATTATATTATTATTATTATTATTATTAGTAGTAGTAGTGATAATCATTATATTATCATCATCATCATCATCATCATCATCATCATCTTTGTACCAGGGCGGGAAGGTGTCGTGCCCACCGCCCAGCAGTTGTGTGCACGCAGCCTCGTACCTCGTATGGCTCAGAAAGGTGGAATATTGTGCTGTGTGGCATTCTTTCTTCTCTGATTCGTGTCTCCCAGATGCCAGTAGAAAAAGAAGGGTTTTTAGTTTTCCGTTTACACCTCTTATATCAAGCACTGACTTCTGTTATGTCATTCTTGCTCTTTACAAATGATCCTATTCACCACCAGCACCACTACAGCTATCACCAATACCACCACCACTACTATCACCACCACCAGCAGCAGCTATACATAAAGCTGTCCACTCGGCCCTGTATGGTGTAATTTGGTGGTCATATGTAAAACGGGATCTTATGGGGAAATTATATGGGTTTTGGTATGAGAGAGAGAGAGAGAGAGAGAGAGAGAGTCTTTTAAATTGGCTGTAGCAAGCTGAAACCAATTAGGCGTCCTGAACAAAGAAAAATTAAAAGAACTTGAGGCATGTTTTCTGTGTTGAATAAGGTGGCCGTGCGTCAGGCGGAGTTATAATACAGCACAGTGCCACCAGCGGTGTGTGGGGGTTGCTGATATTGACTGCAGCCCTCGGACTCCCTGTGGCATCTCTCTTCCCTCATGAAATCGTGTGCTCTTCCTGGGAATTTGTTATTAGTTTCCCTATCTGTTTCTCTCTGCCTCTGTGTCTGTTTATCTATCTATCTATCTGCTTGCCTGTCTGCCAGCCTGCCTGCATGTCTGTCTGTCTGCCTGTCTGCCTGCCTGCCCGTCTGTCTGTCTGTCTGCCTGCCTGTCTGTCTGTCTGTCTATTCATATATTTATTTTGTCATTTTTTCTGTCTGTCTGTCTTTCTGCCAGCCTGCCTGTCAGTCTGTCTGTCTGTCTGTTGCCCATCTAAGACTATATATCTCAGTATTACAGTAAGTTGACCCGCCTTGAGTAGTCTATCCTTGCCATCTCCAGGCAGTTTATTCAGTTCAGGGGAGACTTGGCCAACTGGAGGCCTTAGATGCAGCCTTTACTAACGCTTTTAATATTACGGGACTCTCGCGTTAAATATAATCGCCTGGAGGTTGGAAGAATGAACAAATCTTACGTCACAGTGAAAAAAAAGATAGAAAAATCTGTATCTTAACCCCTTCAGTACGAGAGGTCCTGCTGAAGGTGAGTAAAATTCCTGTGGTGGTGGTGGTGGGGGGGGTGAAACACAGCCGTCAGAATTTAGGCTGTTACCTAAGGAAAACAAACTACGCCTTAACTAAAGAGCAGGAAGTGACTACCTGGTTATCAGCCAGCAACAGAATCACACAGCACCTGACTGTAAATTTAGACAGACACTTCAACCACCCCACTCTCATGGAGAATAACAGCGACGGAATTACGAGCAACAGTTAACTGAACAATCACAGCGCCAGCAAAAAAACAATATAGACAAGACACAGATGAGCGAATTATAAAAAAATATATATATATATATATATGATTTAACCTCCTGGTCACTCTATGGAATGGTATGCTCAGTACTAGATATTTCCCTGAAAGGTTCACAGAAGCATCAGTCACTGTCATAAATAAACCAGGAAATCCGGACACCGACCCCAAAATTACAAACCTATCTCTGACCCGGAAGTCCCAAGAAAAATATTCGCTAGGATCATAAATACGAGACCTTGAAGCCAACGGTCTATATAACTCACGCCAAGATGGTTGTGTGTTGAGAGAAGCACCTCATCAGCGATCGCAATAGTCGCTGAAAAAAAAAAAAAAGTAATAACTACATGACAGATATTTAACTGTGCGGTTGTTCATCGAGGCATTACTAAGGCCTTTAGTAAGGTCTGTACAAAGAAGCTCCATTATAAGCTATTACACCTCGGCCTCTCAGAAATCACAGAAAAACTTTTAAGCAACTTCCTACAGCAACGTACAGCAACAGTCTCACTTGGCACATCAACCCCACCAGCCTTCCTTCTGTTGAGCAGTGTCCCCCAGGGCAGTGTTTTATCACCAACCCTATTCATCACATACACGGTTGACGCACCAGAGCCAGAGGGTAACATGTGTAAGGACATTTTCTACGGTGATGACGCCACCCACATCATCGTAACTAACGGTACTATAATCCAGCATAACTCCACTGTACAATAGGAGGCACCCAGACTAAACAAATGTGAAAGAGCTTTGAAAATAATAACGAATTTACATAATGTTGCACTTGTAACACTAGCGAGGAGAAAACCCAGTGACAGTGACAAAGGGAAATAACATATCACACCAGAAAGGCTGCAAAATCCTGTGTCACACATTAACTTCCACGGAATGACAGTGCAACACATAATCACAGGGAAAAACTGCCCTAACTGCTCTGAAAAGATTATGGCCCTTCCCTCAGAAATTAAAATTCCACTTAGTAAAAACTGTGATCCTACCGCTGTTATATTACTCCCTCACCAACACACATGGCACCCAGGACGCAGGTGGTGGAACTACCCAGAGTACAACACGAAATCCGGAGACATGTCATTGATCAGAGCTACCCATACACTGAGGGCACGGCAGAACAACACTCTATCAATCAATCAATCAATCAATCATTTCCTGTGGCACCCTCGGGGATGCATAGGGCCTCGATGAACTCACACCACCACATCCTATCTTGTGCTAACTCCTCAAGATCTCCCCAACACTCATCTCCAGCTTCCCGTCTCATTGTCCTCACCCACGTCTCTTTTGGCCTTCCTCTACCTCTCCTACCAGGTGCCACCCACCCTGGTGTACCTCGTACTATTCCCTGTCTCCTATACACATGTCCTAGCCACTTCCATCGTGAGAATCTAACATATTCATCGATCGGCTGCACTCCCGTTATTTCTCTAATTCTACTATTTGGTATCCTTTCCCACCACTTAACTCCTAATATTCTTCTAAGTGCTTTATTTTCAAACACCAAGAATTTATTTTCCATAGTCACTGTGCTGTACCAAGACTCGTGTCCATAAATTAAGATACTCCTAACCATTACCTTATAAAGTTTGATTTTTGTATGCACAGAGAAATTGTTATTATTCCAAATATTTTTAAGCATTCCCATTGCCTGATTAGCCTTCTTTAACCTTTCCTCGAATTCAAAGTTCAAAGAACCATCCTTGGCTAAATAAGTACCTAAATATTTAAACCTATCAACTTGCTTTACAACCATACCTCCAATTACACATTCCTGCGCATTTTCCATATTCATATTGATTATTTCAGTTTTTCCACAATTAATAACCAAACCCACCTTGCGACCTTCACTCACCAAACAGTCCAACACTCTCTGCATCTCTTCTGGCCCATCACAAATCAAAACTATATCATCTGCATAATCTAAATCCAAAAGTTTCCTGTTCTCTCCCCAAAGTATACCTGCACCGGTTTCTGTTCCAACACGTTTCATAATGTAATCAATGACCAATATAAATAGTAAAGGCGATAGAACACCACCTTGAATTACTCCGGACTTGACTTCAAACGAATCACTCAGACAACCATCAACCATCACTTTACAAAATGTGTCCTCATGCATGTTCATAATGACCCTCACAAACTCCTCTGGTATTCCATAATGTCTCATGATCTTCCCCATAGACTCTCTCGAAACACTATCAAAAGCCTTTTCAAAATCAACAAAACAAAGACTTAACAACACTCTATACCTCAAGACAAACTCATCAACACCCACTCAAGGCAAGAGGCAAGCAAGGTCTGGGGAGAATTTGAAGAAGATGAGGACATAAACTTCAGCCAAGTATAACAGCTGAATGGAAGCACGAACATGCATCATAGGTGGTTCCCCCGACGCCGTGAAGGACTGAGGGAACCCACACCACCTCACTGATATACCGACTAACGAACAGTACGGTACTTAGTTTACCTTTAACTGCCTATAATGCACACACACACACACACACACACACACACACACACACACACACACACACACACACACACACACACACACACACACACACACACACACACACACACACACACACACACACACACACACACACACACACACACACACACACACACACACACACCTCACCGGGGGTATATAAATAATTTGCCATTGAAAAAATCCAATTACATACCTAAAAAGAAAATAAATAGATCAATAAAATTGATAGCTTACACCATACACCTCTGACGCTATATTTCTGTGTTCATCCCAGTACCATTCGTAATATGTAACATCTTTTATTTCTTACTAAACCCGTGATAAAAAATGTTACCGTACTGAAAGGGTTATGTGCTCTACTGCTTACTGGCTCCTGTGTATGTGTGTGTGTGTGTGTGTGTGTGAGAGAGAGAGAGAGAGAGAGAGAGAGAGAGAGAGAGCGAAAAAGAGAAGAAAGAAGGAAAGTGAAAGAAAAGAAAGAGAGCAAGCCAGAACCTCCTCACAATATCATTCTCCCTAACCCTCTACCGTTGTACTAACAGATCCAGAAAAAAAAATGAGAAAAAAGAAAATGAAAGAAAGCCAAGCAGCCAGCAGCCCCGGCATCCCGTTTTCTTTGCTTAGGGGGAATGCTCTGCTAATAAATAAATGTATATACATTTTCAGATGTAAATTTGGTGTGTACATTGAAGAGTTTATTTAGCGGGGAGTATGTTTAATGGGAAATGTATTTGTTGAGTAACGGGGAGAAGGTTTAATATTACTACAACTACAGTACTACTGCTACTACAGTACCACCACTATTATTGTTATTATTATTATTATTATTACCAGTCTAGTGGTTTAATGATATTCAGGTCTAGATGATGGCCTTGCTTTACGCGCCATATTTCGAATCCCCTAGAACGGACTAATGGTTTTCCAGCGATGCAAATTGGTGCTGAGGGCACGGGTCCATTCCCTGCCTTGAAATGTTCAGGCGCCGTAAGTAAAACACCTAAGTATGAATGTGTTGTAAAGATTGCTTGTATTGATGTTTGTCTTCAACCATACTGCTGTCATATACTAAAATAAAAAGTGAATATTAAAATGGCAAAATGCGAAAAACTCAAGGATCTGTTGTAATAGGTGTTATGTAAACTTAGGTACTTTGTGAGTTGGTTACAATACCTCATATGACCCCAGGACCTCGATAGCCTCACCTGCGCCACCTGTGTTCTGAAGGATTGGTATGGGAGTACAGGAGTAGTAGTAGTAGTAGAAGAAGAAGTAGTGTAGTAGCAGTTGTATCAATTGTAAGGGAAGAGGTAGTTGCGGTAGATAATGAGTGGTGTCGGGATGTTGACCTCACTGCCCTGCACTTGGATTACAAGCAGCTTTGTCTCTCCTACAGTATAATCCAGGGAGGGATATGCAGCTTGGATTAATCCAGCTGTAACTAAAATGGCACTCAGTAGAGCTCATACCTCCGCCAAGGCCCTATCTCGCAGTGTTAAAGAAAGTGAGAAAAAATTCCTGGATCCACACCTTTATCAGGATCCGCACCAAAATTTAATGGAGTCTATTCTGGGCCAAGGCTCATTCTCCTACCAAGTTTCGTGGAAATCCGTCCTGTAGTTTTTGTGTAATCTTGCTCACAAACCAACTAACTAACCAACAAACAAACGGACAGGGGTAAAAACCTCCTTGGCGGAGGTATTTAACGTCTCAAGAGTGTGACAAGACATGTCCGCCAAAGAATAATGATTATGCTGATGGTATTGATGGTGTTATTTAAGGTGACGGTAGTGGTGTGGTAGTAGTGATGATGGTGGTTATGATGGTTGTGGTGGTGGTGGTGATAATGATGATGATGATGATGATGATGTTTGTGATGTTATTTGAATGATAATGATGATGATTAGAACGTTGGTGGTGATGATCATGATTATAGCGATGATAGTATTTGTGATAACGTAGGTTGTGAATGTAGTGACGATGATAAATGATTATAATATTGATGCTGATGACGATGATGATGATGATGATGATGGTGATGATGTAGTGGTACCAGGAATTATCATGTTTTTTTTTAATTAATATATTCAGTTGACGTCCTACGTATGAGAGAGAGAGAGAGAGAGAGAGAGAGAGAGAGAGAGAGGGGGGGGGGTTGAAGGGTTAATAAGAGCAACAAAAGTACAGTATGAAAAGAGAGCGGGAGCAAAGGTGAATTAAAGCCAGTGAGATAGCTCTACTCTGGAGCACAATCCATCATCCTCGAAAAAAAATGACAGACCAGCTTAAATGTCAAAGAGAGAGAGAGAGAGAGAGAGAGAGAGAGAGAGAGAGAGAGAGAGAGAGAGAGAGAGAATAATCGATTATACAGAAAAAGAGATATGGGAAGATACTAGTGAAAAAATATGAATGTTAGAAGGTAATATATCAAAGAGATAGGTAGGTATGTAGGGAGAGAGAGAGAGAGAGAGAGAGAGAGAGAGAGAGAGAGAGAGAGAGAGAGAGAGAGAGAGAGAGAATCCTAATGACCACCTCGAGGCTGGGTATTTTACAGTTGCCTGAGCAGGTCCTCTCCCCCAGGGCACTCTTGTGTGGGTAGGAAGATGGTGTGGGCATTTGTGAGCGTTTGTGGGAATTACCGTAGTGGTTTCTGAGGGCTTTGGTGGGGAATTAGGGGCTTTTGTGGGTGTTGGTGGGCATTTGTGGGAATTAGCGGCTTCTGTGGGCACTGATGGGGAATTAGGGGCTTTTGTGGGCATTTGTGGGAATTAGTGGTTTCTGTGGGCATTGGTGGGGGATAAGGGGCTTTTGTGGGTGTTGGTGGGCATTTTTTTTTTTTTTTGATGTGTCTGACTCTGGGCATAGGCTTCACAGCCTGCTCCCAAGGCCCAGTAGTCCTTCTACATACCATACCTATCTACATGTCACCACTTCTGCGCTAACACCCACCGTCCATATTGAATGCATGCTAGGGCTGTCTCACACAGGACTGGTGTATTGGTATTAGCAGGGGTATTTTTACGACATGTCGGCGGGTCCTCTGGTAGATCAGTAGACTCTGATTGTATGAAATTCAAATCCTTAAAGTGTTCCCTGTCCCATCGGGGATTTGAGCCTGGGTCCGGTAAGACTGCAGACCACCTCTCTACCGACTGTGGGTACTTGTGGTGAGTGAGGGGGCATTTTTTTTTTTTCTTTTACAGAATATGAACAGAGGAAGGAAAAAGAAATGAATAAGAAAAAAGTAGTCCCTACACCAGGTTATTGGTGTCCTTCATTCATAAAAAGTCTGTAACAGTTGGACTTAAACAGCCTTAGGTTGAAGTTTTGGGAATAACAACTTTGGAGAAACGAGTTCCAAAGAGATGCAGTTCGGGGAGTAAAAGAATTCTGATCGGCAGAAGTTCTGCAATATGGCAGTGTGACAGTCCAATCATGATCACTACCAGATGTCGGTTTATCGCGCTTGGGGGAAGGCGTGGACAGATGGCACAGTAGATGCAACTTCGTCTGAGCATTTGCCGTAAAAGTATCTCTGAAATAATGCAAGGGAAGCAGCATTCCTTCTGACTTGTAGGGGAGGTAGTTTATTTGTATAGCAGGGTTATTAATAATTCTAACGTCTTTGTTCTGAATTTTATCCAGTTGTTTTAGTGCGGCCTCTCCACATCCACTCCACTAGGGTGAACATGATTCCAGCTGAGAGCGCACATGACTCTTGTAAATTATAGCTGACTGCTCTTCTATGAAGTTACGGATTTTGTACAATAATCCAAGATTCTTTGAAGCGGTTTTAGCAAGTGATCTAACAGGAGAGGTCCAGCTACGGGTATTGTTAAGTAAAACACCAAGAATTTCAATACTTTTAGAGATAGGAATATTATTAGCATTGAAGATAATAAAGGAATCAGGCAATATCTGTCTATTAGTAAAGTGTATATATTTTGTTTTCCTAGCGTTAAATGAGACAGTGTTATTTTGTCCCCATTCAGTGATCATCATGTCTTGATTTATAGAGATTGCTGTGCTGAGATGTGAGTAAGGATAGTAAACTTTGTGAATGGGTGTTTGAATGAGTATGTAGGTATTTGTGGGGAATTGGGGGCGTTTGTGGGCATTGGTAGGGAATTAGGGGGCATTTGTTGGCACTGGTGGTTAATTAGGAGGAAATTGTTGGCATTTTGTGAGAATTAGGAGTCTCTCTCTCTGGCTCTGTCTGTCTGTCTGTCTGTCTGTCTGTCTGTCTCTCTCTCTCTCTCTCTCTCTCTCTCTCTCTCTCACACACACACACACACACACACACACACACACACACACACACACACACACACACACACACACACACACACACACACACACACCATATCCCCGTCACTCATTTCTTTGTCATGTATAACCCCCCAAAATACACGTGTATGGGAGAACCTGTACTGGAGCTTAACTCTTCAGTACGATGACGCCAGGTGTATTTGATCCCTGCCACCACCGGACGATTTAAGTCATCTTAGATCACCGTAAAGATGCGTAGAGGTTAATGAAGGTTATATCTGATCCCCACTAATTACAGGTGTCCTTAGGTAATTGGACAAAATTCATTCTTTCTGGTGTACTTTTTTTTTTCTTTTTTTTTATTACTAGGCGGGAATTTGCGTCTTTTTTTTCGGCTTCTTTCCCGTAGCTCAGTGGCAGAGAGTACCACAGCTCAGAGTCCTTTCCACGGCGCTTCTTCGTGACTATAGCATCCTGTTTTTTGCACTGATCTCTTGTTACAGGCCATTTTTTAAGATGGAGACAGGTGGGTTGTTTTACGGCCAGTTAAAGTGAAAAGGGTGTAGAAAAAAGTAAATTTCCTCTAAACTGAATAAACTAAATCCATGGCAAATTGAAGAAAAAAATCTATTGGTAAAAAAGAAGTGAACGCGAGAGGATGATTAAATTCCCTGGCATTGATGGGAATTAGTCGGTATTTATATAGGTAGGCGGGGAATTGGCTTTGAGATTTTTAAAAAGAGAAATACATAGGTGTTGTGTTTAATTCCCTGGGTATTTATCGATAAGGAATTGTGGGAGTTTGTGAAGCAAGACGAGACACTTGAGATTCAGAGAGAGTTTATTTTGAAAGAAAAAAAAAAATCGTATCGGGGAAGGGGAAGGTTTAACACTGGTGAATGATATCGTCTGCCGGTAGCCAAAGTGAGAGAGAGAGAGAGAGAGAGAGAGAGAGAGAGAGAGAGAGAGACGTCAAGTTACCCGCTACATGTAAGCATGAATTAGTGGGAAAAAAATACAGACTGCTTCCCCGTTATACAGTGGATGCCTCAAGACTCTGTGCTGTCCTGAAGGCATCGGCAGGGTTGGAGTATTTAATTGACGGGTTGTGATGGCATGTGCTGCCCTGCCTGCCTGTACTGCTGCTTTCATTTTTGCTGGCTTTCTCAGTTTTTGTTCCTTGTTCTCCTTACTAGAGTTCAGTACTCTCTCTCTCTCTCTCTCTCTCTCTCTCTAAATCATCATCATCATCAGGACCTCCTTTCTCACCCTAGGGCAGGGTGAGGAGTAGCAGCCTCTAGACAGCCCAAGTTTGCCCAATCCAGTGGGCCACGCTTCCATTCACTCATCATTCAAACTCCCGAAATCCTGGCTCTATCCGGCGTATCATATATATATATATATATATATATATATATATATATATATATATATATATATATATATATATACCTGGTATATAAATATAGTATGTCTACCTATATCTGTTAGAGAGAGAGAGAGAGAGAGAGAGAGAGAGAATCTGGGGTATGTTTGTAAAGTGAACTGTTATACTGTTATGTTATTTAATCTTTTCTGGTATACGCACACAGTTGCATATGCTTACACACACACACACACACACACACACACACACACACACACACACACACACACAATCCTCCAGGTCGTAGAGAAGCATACGGACATACCTACGCCTACACAGTTACGCACACACACATAGACACAGACACACAGTTACACTATAAATTCTACCCATGTGCACCAATCCGGTTCCCACGCACACATTCACATACGCTCAGAGCTCCAGTACCCGCTATTCACACACACACACACACACACACACACACACACACACACACACACACACACACACACTGATTACCCCCAGCAAGGCTGCCCGCTACTACCCTCTCCTCTCTCTCTCTCTCTCTCTCTCTCTCTCTCTCTCTCGTCCTATAAAGTAAACTTTTCAGTCTTTCCTATGGAATTTCAACGTCAGTTTATCCATGCTGCATGATAGTTCTTCTCACTTTTTCCTTCCAGTTTTAACTGTAGGGTTTGGAGGCGGGGGGAACCTTCTTGCTTAACTTTCCTTATCCTTCAGCATGTAGAGGTAGATCTCGTAGTCATAGTCTACTCTGGACCAAGCAGCCTCGAAAGGACCATAAGTCTGTTTGCCATTTGCTTTGTATTCCTGTCTCCATCCTCATCCCTCCTTCCTCTCTTCCTCCATCATCTTCTCTAACGTCTCCTCTCTTCCCCTCCTCATGTATTTTCCTACCTCCATATTTTTTTCTCCCTCCCGATTACCCCTTCTTCCTCTTTTCTTTCTCTCTCTCATCACATCTTTTTCTCCTTGTCTTCTTCCTCCTCCCCTTCCTTTTCCTCCTTCCCCTCCCTCGCTTCCCTTTCTCTTTCCTCCCTGTCTCCAAGTCCCTTTTCTTGTCTGTTATCCCTCCCTCTCTCCTCCATTCTTCCCCTTCATCTCTCCCTCCTATCTCCTCCATCTTTATCGTCTATCTCCTCTGTCTTCCACCCTTCAGCTTTCTCACATTCTTCCTTCTCCGTCTGTGTCCAGCCCTGCCTCTTATCCCTCCCTCCCTCTCCTTTCATCCTCCCCTCCATCAACCCCCCCCACCCCCGCCTTGCTTTGCCTAGGGGTGTGGGTACCGGTAGCTTGGTACTCAGGGGGGATCTGTCCAACCCCCCCCACCTCACCCCACAACATGCACAGGAGGAGGAGGGGGAGGTAGGAGAAAGAGTAAGAGGTAAAGTGGTAGGAATAGGAGGAGGAGGAGGTATGATAATAATGATAATAATAATGATAATAATAATAATAATAATAATAATAATAATAATAATCCATCCATCCATCCATCATCCAATCCTACATTGCCCCACGAGGAGCACAGGAGCCCGGGGCCAGGCAGTTGGTCCCGACATTTAAGATGAGAGTGAAATAATAATAATAATTATAATTATAATAATAATAATAATAATGACGATGATGATAAGATTAAGAAAGAAAATAGAAAATGGTCACGAAGGAAAGCGTGAATAGGAGGAGAAGGTCGTGCAATGTCACAGCTGAATAATAATGACATGAAGAAGAAAAATAATGAGAAGAATAAGAACAAGAGAAAAAAAAACGACAAAAAAGAAGAGAAAAATGAAGAAGAGGAGTGTTGGCGAGGGAGGATAAGAGGATTGGTTAAGGAGAGTGGCTTGGAAAGATAGGTTTTATGGTGAACGGTGTGTGTAGCCCTAGGAGAGAGAGAGAGAGAGAGAGAGAGAGAGAGAGAGAGAGAGAGAGAGAGAGAGAGAGAGAGAGAGAGAGAGAGAGAGTTGAGCTTGGTACTATAATGGTAAATATTTTGTATATCTTAACAGTGGTTCTTCTTTATGCCTGATCAACTCTGGAACCGTCTCCCTCACTTCATCAGTTATCCTTTTAGAGCATCCCCAAGACCTTATTCTTGTGACTGGTTTCTAAGCTCTTCTTCCTGATTAGTAAGTTCGTGCACTTGGCAGGTAAAATAATGCCATACGTACTATTGATGCCAACTATGCCTGCATATATATAAAAAGAGGATGTTAAGTTGTAGGATAGTGAGTGATTAGTGATGGAAGACTGCAGCATATAAAAAGACTTAGGAGAGGCTTTCCCCAAGGTGAATATAATCGTGTAGAGGTAGCAAGAGTGATATAAAAAAGTCCAGGAAGTCGAACGCATTCTCTCTTTCTCTCCCTCTCTCTCTCATGGGTTGCTGGCTTTGATTCTTTCCTTCTGCTTCTCAAAATCTGGGGTAACATAAAGCCTTCTAAATGAACAGCTGAAGTTATTTTTAATGTTTTGTTGTCATCGCATCTTCCATTTTGTTTTCTTCGTTCTTCCCCACTTTCTTTCATTCCATTCTTACTTTTCTTCTGTATTTTTCCTTCTTTCAGTTCTTCCTTTATTCTCTTTCTTTTTTTACTTTCCTCCTTCCTTTTGCCCTCTTTCTCCCATTATTTTTTGTTGTCTTCTTCCTTATTCCTATTTTCTCTTATTCATTTTCTTTCTTTACTTTCCCTCCTTTCTGAGCCTGTTATCAGTTTGTGATTTATGTGTGTGTTCTTAACAGTTCCGTTATATTGTCACCAGAATTAATGATGTAGGAATGACTTGGGACCATCATAACTGTCATCAACCATACTTTGCACTGAATTCATGCTAAAACACACGATTTTATTCGGCTTATGAGATACCCCTTGGGATGAGAGTTCAAGATAATTGCGTTAAGTCCTTCAACCATGAGACTATTCCATTTTATTTTATTTTTTTAAATTGAAGAAACAGGACTACGGTCACAGTGTAAATGATGTCATGTTGGAATGAACTGAGATGTGCCTTAGTTGTGAGGCAGGCATGCGTCTCGTTGGTTACTAGTCAAATCCACCCTCCAAGCTGACGATATTTGGCTGCCAACCGGACTGAATGTAGCTGGAGATCTTCGTCAGGTTAAAGTGAACGCCCTGTAGTCGTGTTCTGTATTTACACCAGGTATCTGCAGACGGTTATATTGAGTTTAAGAGAGGACCCTCGGGTTGAAGTAGGTAATTTTTGAACATCTGCATGCATCAGTTGCTGTGTTGACAATGGCCGCTAAGTTACTGGAAATATACGTGTGAACTTTGGTGAAGGGTGTGTGACCAGTGTATCAAGAGGGTTGGGGCGCCGCGTGACTCCGCCTCATTACTCACACACACAGATTAACTGCGAAATTAGTGGTCATGCAGCGCCCGCAGTCATATGCATGACTCCTCTACCACACACTGCCTTCAGGTGCCCATGTTGGCTGAGTTAAGATTGTATTACCCCCATGATGAAGGGCTAACATCAACACACTCCACACACGGCATACACAGGGTAATATCGATGTAGTTTGCGTTAATAGCATACATGAGAATATTAACCTGTCTTTTGTGGAAACGATATCGTAAAACTAAACGTTTGTGAGCCTCGTAAGACCACGTGATTTGAGAGAGAGAGAGAGAGAGAGAGAGAGAGAGAGAGAGAGAGAGAAGCTGTGAGTGAGTCTGAGCTAATATTTACTCTCTCCCTCACACTGCAGTTCATTGATCCCAGTGAGAGAGAGTGAGAGAGACAGTAGCAGTAGTAATAGTAGTTGTGGTAGGTGTAGTGCAAAAAAGTAGTAATGGTAGTTGTATTATAGTAATAGTAACAGAAGTGGTGTTAGTTGTTGTTAGAATATAAGTAGTAGTAGTTGTTGTTGTTGCTACTGCTGTTGTAGCAGAAGTGTTGTTGCATGTAGAGTATAATTATTAGTGTTAGTATCCCGTTAAGTAGTTGTATTATTATTATTATTATTAGTAGTAGTAGTAGGAGGAGGAGGAGGAGAGAGAGAGAGAGAGAGAGAGAGAGAGAGAGGTCATTTCTAGGAGGAAGTAGAGCATTAACCCCTTCAGCCTGAGGACGTCTTTTTCTTTCTCCAGCGGTAGGCGATTTTATGTAATTTTCTGAAGGTAAACAGGTGGGCGTCCTTTATCTGTCTGTCTGTCTGTCTCGGCATCTAATTATTTTCCCTGTCTCATTTTCTGTCTGTCTGTCTGTCAGTCGGGCGGTCTTTTTGTCTCTGTTTGTCTGTGCATCTGTCCACCACCATTTTTCATGTCAAATTGTTAGTTTCCGGTTTCTCTCTCTCTCTCTCTCTCTCTCTCTCTCTCTCTCTTCCCGAGGCCCAACACGATTCTCCCCAGGCCTCCCAATTACTCCCTATTACGCACCACCGCAGGAATGAGAGAGAGAGAGAGAGAGAGAGAGAGAGAGAGAGCAGATGAGAAGCAGTCCTATAGCCTGATAGCTATGTTGATTGTGATGCATAGACAGATAGATAGATAGATAAATAGATAGACTGATAGGTAGATAGATAGATGGATAGATAGATAGGTAGACAAATAGATAGGCAGGTGTGTTGGTAGAAAAGTAAATACTTACGTTGATAGATTGATTGATTAATTGTCTGAGTTGACAGTGGGAACTGTATTGAGAGAGGGATAGGGAGAGAGAGAGAGAGAGAGAGAGAGAGGAAAGGTGAGAGTGTGAGAGGGAGAGTGAAAGAGTGAAAGCAGGAAGTGAGTCTCTCTCTCTCTCTCTCTCTCAGTCTTTTCTTTCTTTCTTTTCTACCTTCTTTCCACTTCTTCCCTGTGCCTTCATTATTGTCCCTTCTTTGTCTCCCTTTCCCCCTTTTTCCTCCCTCTCCCCTCTCCTTACCCCTTCATTGTTTACTTCTCGCAATCCTTCCCCTCTTTTCCCTCCCTCCCTCCCTCCCTTCCATCTCCTTCACCTTCCGTAAATCCCCTCCATCCCTCCCCTCCCCTCCCCTCCCCTCCCCATGACAAGGCAGTGTAGGGGTAACTGTCTATGGTAATTGGGGAGGGGATGGAAAGAGAGAGGGGAGGGATAGGAAGGGGGGGAGAGGGAGGAATTCCACTCATTCTTCCCCCTCCAATCTGGTTAAATAGGAGGGGGAAGATAGGAGGGGAGGAGGGAGGGGGAGATAGGGAAGCGAGAGGTTCAGAAGGGGCGATGAGACGGTAGGGAGGGGATAGCATTAAGAAAGGGAGGATAGAAGACAGGGAGGGGAAAGGAAGGAAGGCAGGAGGGAGAGAATAATAAAGAAGCAAGGGAGGACAGGAAGAAAGAAAGAAGGAATGGTTAACACTGCAGTCATAGTAAGATTTATCCATTCCAAGTCAGACTTTCTTTTTCATTTTTGTAAGCTGTAAGGGATCGTTAGGGCTGAGAAAAGGGAGGAGGAAGGATAAAGAGAACGAAGAAGTGTAGAAAAGGCGCTGAAAATGAAAGTTGTGAAGAGAGATGAAAGAAAAACAGAAGAGAAAAGGAAGATGAGTGGAAGTAATGAAGGAAGAATGGAAGACAGGAGGGAAGGAGGGGAAGAGGAGAAAGCATGAAAGACAGAGAGGGAAAAGAAGTAGAAAGGGTGTGGCCACATAAAAGGGAGGGGAAGAGGGGAGGAAAGGGGAGGGGAAGGGGGGGAGGAGGGAAGGGGGAAGAGGAGAGATGAGGATTGAAAAGAGGGAGGAAGGGACAGGAAAGAGAGAGCGAAAGAAGTGGAGACACTGCATAAGTAAGAAAGAGCGGAAGGAAGGAAGGAAATAAGAGAGTCAAAAGAGAAGAAAGGAAACTGGGAGAGAAAATGAGAGAAAATAAATTAAAGATAAGGAGGAAGTGAAGCGAAGTGTAGAGGGTGGTGAGGGGTGAAGTTGATGGGCAGGTAGGGTGGTGGCGTGAAGCGAGAGAGAGAGAGAGAGAGAGAGCGCTCACACACAAACAGTAGCAGAGGTCAATGATTGGTTGACGTCATACCCAACTTGACCTCTCTCTCTCTCTCTCTCTCTCTCAGTATATTTAGCAAATTTCTCCTACCATATATTAAATCTCCCTATTTTTAAGATTACATTTACCGTATATCTGTTTTGTTTTTATTGTTTGTCTGTACCTGCCTGTCATTCTGTTTACCTATCTATCTATGTATCTCGGTGTCTCTGTCTGTCTGTCTACCCATTTATAGGTCTGTCTGTGTCAGTCTGTCTATCTCTCTGGCTTCTGAACTACTCTTAGGAGACATGGGGGGGTATTTCGGAATGTAAAAAATATCCATACATCTTTTTTCAGTACAACTCACGTTGAATAAAGTGACTCATTATGTTCTCTTATTTTATGATTGATTGCTTCAGTCTTGGTACCAATTTCCACGATTCTTAAAAATTTCCATGGCTTATTTCATCCCCCTTATATATGTGTTTTTCTGCCGACTTTCCTGTACGATTGAGCTTGGAGGGTGAAGGAGAGTCTGCTTCTTTGTTATCCTCTTCTTCAGCTTCTCTAATTTTGGAATAATTCTCTCCATTATTATTATTTTTTTTTTCATTTCAAATCATTTTCCTTTATTTCATGTCGCTTTTTTTTTTTTTTTTTTTTTTAGAATAAGAGATTGTTTATGGCGATGGGGTCAGAAGTAGTAACTCCTATAGTATAGTCTTTATTTCATTTTTTTTTTTTTTATGATCAGACGACTTTGGGACATGTTAATAATCTTTCGTACGGAATTTATGCTGTCAGTGTCATCCGTAGTAAAAAAAAAAAAAAAACTTGTATGAAAATAATGTAATACGACGCATTAACATTATATTGTATGATATGTAGCGTGCGTCCTTATTGCGAAGATGTAAATGAGTAACCACGCCACAAACATTACCACATCCACCACCCTCTCCATAACCATCACTCCAACCACCAGTACCACTAAAACTACTGTATTACCACAACCACTATCACTACTACAGTACAACCAATATTACCGACACCACTACTACCACCCTACAGCCCCCACCACCATCACCACCAACACCCACTACCTTCACCACCACCACTACCATCACCACAACCACCCTCACCCTCACCCATACATATAGTCGTCCACTCCTTCCACAATGCTGTTATTTACGTGGTCATGTGTGCAACGGGATCCTATGGGGAAATTATATGGGTTTTGGGGTGAAATATGAGAGAGAGAGAGAGAGAGTATAGGAAAAGTTTAGATATCTGCTTATTTAACCTGTAATTAACTTATGGATAAAAGTGCCACCTTAAATAATCCAAGCATCATATAAGAAAAAAGAAAGACAGGAGGGATACAGGCTCTCCCCCACCCACCACCCCCTCCGGTAAACAAGGCGGCAGGAAAAAGCCAGAAAGAACACCATGATCATTGAAAATTGGAATGATATATAAAGTTTGTGCTGCTGTCCCTCTGATGGCTACACTTATTAAAAATGTAATGAGTTGGCTCCGGTTAAGTCGAAATGATGATATCGTGTCGAATTGTTAAATGTTGTTGATTAGGGGGCTGTTTATTTGTTTATTTTTTTATTTATATTTATTTACTTGAGTGTTTTCATGGCCACCCAGGACGAACTCTGTTATTGGACGTCTTCAGATAGATAGGTAGATATACTGAGAGACAGACAGGCAGATACACAGACAAATTTATAGATTGATATAAATTGATAGATAGGTAGATAGATAGACAGAGATGAGTGGAAGGAAGGGTGGGAATGTAAGGTGAAGGGAGGAAAGAGAGAAGGTAAGAGGAGGACAAGTGGAGGTGTAAGAGAAAACGGAGATAAAGCAGAATAAAAAAACAAGAATTGAAGCAGGGGAGATAAGGAGAAGGTAGGGATGGTATGTAAGGGGAAGCCAAGAAGGAGGAGGGAAAGAAGATGAAAAAGGAGAGAAAAGCGAAAGGAGGAAGAAAGAGAGGGAAGAAGGAATGAAAGAGGTAGTTAATGAGAGAGAGAGAGATAGATAGATAGAGAGAGAGAGAGGGAGAGAGAGAGAGAGAGAGAGAGAGATAACGGGCCTACACCTGTCACCTCTCACACCTGTTGCAAAGCTCATTTATTCTCTCTCTCTCTCTCTCTCTCTCTCTCTCTCTCTCTCTCTCTCTCTCTCTCTCTCTCTCTCTCTCTCTCATTAGCGGCCTGTCTCACACGTTTTTTCACTGTCACTCACACAGACACATTTTCCCGTTGTAAGTCGCCATCTCGCCATCGTCATCATCATCATCATCGCCGTCGGGAACTTTATTATTATTATTATTATTATTATTATTATTATTATTATTATTATTATTACAGTATTATTTTCTCTTCTTCTTCTTCTTCTTCTTCATCTTCTTCTTCTTTTCCTCCTCCTCCTCCTCCTCCTTCCTGGTTTCGTTGAGCTAATGCTGAGTTGTCAAGAATGCTGAGTTATGTCCAGCCAGGTATTGCTTTATGATAATGAGTGAAGTATTAGAGATTCCGCCGTATTCAAACTCGCCTAGCACTATGTCTCTCAGAATGATTCGTCCATTAATTCCAAAATATAAAGAAACCGAGCATAACGTTACCTTTTTACTGCTGTTGTCAATTTCCCTTTTTTTTTTCGTTTCTTAAAAAATTTCTGTGGTTTTTATATACAAGATCTGGGTGGCGGTGCGTGGGTGGGGCACAGCCTTTAACTTTATAATGGCGTTCATGGTCTTGTAATATAGATACCACAGTCGTAAAATTATCCATCCCTATACTAAGCAGGCTATTATGGAGTGGTTGGTCTGCTGCTGTTGCCTCTCCTTCCTTCCTTCCCTTCTTTCGTCTTTCCTTCTTCCTTCTATCCTTCCTTCCTCCCTTCCGTCCTTCCTTCCTTCCTTGCTTCATTAATTTGATTCAGTTGTCTCTTCTTCCTTTTCATTCCTCCTTTTCATTCTGCTTCCATCCTTCCTTCTGTCCCACTTGCCTCCCTTCCTTTATTTTCCTTCCTTTTTATTTTCTTTCCTTTCCTTCTTCACTTCTTTCATTCTTATTTCACACTTCCAACATTCTCTTCTACCATCATTTCCTCCTTCCTCCATTGCTTTTCTCCTTCTTTGTTTTGTCATCTTCCTTCTATTCCTTTTTTCCTTCTTATTCATATTTTTCTTAGTCCTTCCCTTCTCTCTTCCCTCTTCTCCTCCTCGTTTTTCCTCGAAGACTCTCTCTCTCTCTCTCTCTCTCTCTCAATCCTTCACATATTCCATCTCTGTTATTGCCCTTCTTTCCTTCCAATTTTTTTTTCTATATTGAGTTTTTCTTTTATTACTTTCTTATCTTTTCCCCTTCCTTCTTTTTAGCTTTCCCTTCCTTTCTTCCTTCCTTCCTTCCTTTCTTCAATACTTCCTTCCTTCTCTGCTTTCCTTGTCCTTCCCACCTTCCTTTCCTTCTCTGTTTTCCTTCTGTCTCACTGTTCTTCATTCAGTAATAAATCATTTCTTTTCCTTCTTCCCTCCTTCATTTCTTCCTTCCTTCTTTCCATCCTGTTTTGTTTTTCACATTTCCTCTCCTTTATTAGATCCTTCTCTCTCACCTTCCTTCCATCTCTGCTTTCCATCACCCCTCCCCCCTGGAGTCCCTTTCTTCCTCTCTCCCTCCCTCCCTCCCTCCCTTCTTTCCTTCCTTCCTTCCTGGAGATAAACGAACGCGTGTCACCATGTTAGCGACTATTCAAACTGAGACCATGATGGAGTGGTGCTTGGGGCTGAGTTGGAGCAAGCAGTGGTATAGTGTGTGTGTGTGTCTGTGAGAGAGAGAGAGAGAGAGAGAGAGAGAGAGAGAGAGAGAGGGAAGAATATTTAGTAGTGTGTATGAGTTTGTATCTGTGAATCCATTGGTCTAGCGTAGAGGAAGGGTAACAGAGAAAGAAGACTAAAGAGAGGAAATAAACACTGCTACAAAGAAAGGCTTGGGAGAAGAGTAGACCTGGAAACCACTGCCACCTTCACCACGGCTACTTTACTCAAAACCACGTAACTAAAACCTCTCAACCCAACAGCTTAACACGGCCAAGCCAAGCCAACCCAGGCCACATCAAAGCAGGCCTCCAATCACACAACACGGCCGCACGTATTTACACATCTTCTTCGGCCTAAGCTGTGTCTAAGATTGTTTGATAATACCGCTACATTCACTCTTACGGCTGGCAAACACTTCACAAGTAAAGTAAATATTAAAATGAAACTAATTGACAGCGCAGATTTATTCCTGGTGTGTGGTTGGTTATTGTAAGGATGTGTTGAGTTACCTTGTGAATACCTGTAGGTGTCTTGGGGCTGGGGCTTGCAAGAACGTGATTGTCAGTGGCTTGAGAACACCCTCACTGGAAGGGAAAAAGAATTCTCTCTCTCTCTCTCTCTCTCTCTCTCTCTCTCTCTCTCTCTCTCTCTCTCTCTCTCTCACACACACACACACACACACACACACACACACACACACACACACACACACACACACACACACACACACACACACACACACACACACACACACACACACCTAACATTGTCTGTCTGTCTGCTGTGCACTAGTAGCTTCACTGTTGAGTATTTACACTGGGCAGTGTGTGTCTCAGAGGAAGGTCACGCGCACAATATGAAGAGCGAAATTTTGCTTGGCCACCGACAAAGGCGAGAGTAATTAATTGGTACAAGAGAACCTATACTCAGGTATGTAGAAAGTATCCACAGCATTTAGATTAAAGAATGCGATTTTTAAAATAATATTTCCAGTCCCAGCTTGTATACACAAGATTGCACTCTGGTGGTTGGGGAGGGGGCATTGTCCCCATCCGCGACCCACATAGGTAATATCCTTATTTTTCAAGGTAAAGGAATGAAAAATCTTATATGGATAGATACAAGCCCGAGGAGGTGATGGGCATTTAATTAACCAAGGGCAGATGTTAGGTAAGAGGGCAATATCCCTGATCTCCACCCCCAAGAAAGTATCTGCACCGTTCCATGGTAATTAGGTGTGGTAGGGGGCGCCGTGTGTGCCGTGGGTGTTGACATGCCGGAGACTGACTTCCCCTGAGACGATCTGAGAGGCCACGGTAGACAAGAGGGGCGTGAACAGGGGTGGATGTCTTAGGTAATTCGTGGAAACCCGGCAAAACAAAGTGAGGCGCAAGACAAACACTGGTGGGTGGGTCGTGGAGTGGTGTGGGTGATTTTGTGGCTACTCCAGTTGTCCATACCCTGGAGTACACCAGCCACACCAGGCAATACTGCTGGTTTAGTAGATGGGCAGTAAGATGTCAGTGATGATGATGATGATGATGATTACCCTTTATATGCAGTATATATCTCATCCCCGCCATCGTTTCTCATTGGTTCATTAATTCTCTCTCTCTCTCTCTCTCTCTCTCTCTCTCTCTGATTGATGGATTGTGTGAGGATTTGCGTGCATGACTGTCGAAGTGTAAGAGTGAGTGCGTGATTGAGTGGTCTGGCTATATTGAGAGAGAGAGAGAGAGAGAGAGAGAGACAGAGACAGACAGACAGACAGACAGACAGACAGATAGGGACACAGAGAGAGAGAGAGATGAAAGGGAAGGTAACGGAACGGTTGTCTAGTCATCTAACCTGTGTACGCTGAGAGAGAGAGAGAGAGAGAGAGAGATGGAATGGGAAAAGGAGGGAAAAGAAAAGAAAATGAGTGGAGAGAAGGGAGGGTAGGGAGAAAGGGGAGGATAAAGTGAGGAGGTGGGAGGGAGAGAGAGGTAAGAGAGAGAGAAAGGGGGGACGAGGGAGGAGAAAGTAGGAGAGAAACGAAGGAAAATGATGAGAAAGAAATTGAGGGGGGGAAGGAGGGAGGGGACGATGCAGATAAAAGAGGGAGGAGGGGGAGGGACGAAGTGGAGAGGGAGGGGGAGGGATGAAGCGGAGAGGGAGGGGGAGGGATGAAGCGGAGAGGGAGGGGGAGGGATGAAGCGGAGGGGGAGGAGGGGGAGGGGGGGAGGTAGGTGAAAAGAGCAGGGGGAGAAAAAAAAAGAGAGGGGAAGGAGGAAAATGGAGAGAATGAGTGCTGAGAGCGGGAGGGGAGGGTGGAGAGGAAGGGAGGGAGGGAGGATGCGGGAGGACTCGTAAAAGTATTCTTAACTGCTTTAAATTCGCCACGGTTTTCGGGCAAAGGTTGTGTGTGTGTGTGTGTGTGTGTGTGTGTGTGTGTGTGTGTGTGTGTGTGTGTGTGTGTGTGTGTGTGTTTGTGTTCGCGCGTGCGCTTTTTTTTAAGCCTGGTTCTGTATGTGCGCCTATATGAGGGGGGTTGTTTGCTTATGTGTGCTTGCATGTCAGTGTATGGATGTTGGAGTGTGTGTGTGTGAGAGAGAGAGAGAGAGAGAGAGGGGGGGGGGGAGCAGCCAGCTTGCACACACCTCGTTCATGTTCGGGCAGATGCACTTAATAGTATCATGTGTTTTCCGGGTGGTGAAGGGCCAGAGATCCTTAGCACCGATGAACACCACTCTCTATTACCGGGGGAGTGGCCCGCCCCCACCTAGGTCTGACGCACTGGTATAGGCCAGGGAGTGTTGGCTGGGAAGTGGCCGTGTGATGATTAAGTGACAGTGACAGTGACATTATGTATAGTTGTATTTTATGCCTCCTTTCCTTCTTCCCCTCAGTTCTTCCATTCTTCTTCTTTTCTTCCCTCAGTCTTGCCCTTCGTCAACTTTTGTGTGTGTGGGGGGGGACTTCACTGCTGTGATGACATCTTTAAGAACGTATCGGTACCACCACACCCACATGTACGTCACTGCCTGAGATCCAACCCACACATATGCAGAGTATATATAGATAGATAGATATAGATATAGGTATAGATAATTCTCAAACAAATGACGCTAGCTCCTTCACAAGTCCCAGCCAGTACTTGAGCCTCACATGTAATTTATATAAATTAGGTCGTACGAACGATCAGTGCGGATTGTAATTGGAATATGATTCTTGAAACTTCTCCCTGCCACAGTCACGATCTGTCTCCTGATCCTGTAATCACTGAAGGCTGTACTCATTGCAGGCAGTACTTACAGTGAAATAGTAGAACACAGACAAAAATGACAAAAACTCAGAAGAAAGGAGGAACAGAAGTAGGAGGAGGAGGGGGTAGAAGGAGAGGGGCAGAGTACAAGATAAAGAGTTTATAAAGATTATATAATGAAATGGAAGAAAATAAAGACAGAAGAACGGAAAGAAAGGAGACAAAAAGGGGGAGGGAGGGGGAGGGGCAGAGTACAAGATAAAGAGGGGGGGTAGTCATCTGTTGACCCCTCCCCTCCCCCTCCCACCATTTTCCTTAGGGCATTCGAACTGTTAAACCAGGATGTGTGTTGATAGGAGGCGGGGAGGGAGGAGGGAAGAGAGTGTGAGAATGTGAGGGAGGGAGGGAGAGAAGGGAGGAAGGGGGGATAAGGAAGGGAGGGAGAAAGAAAAGAAGAGGGGAGCAAAAAAACTGGTGTAAGAATGTTAAGGAAGTGAGGGTAGCGGGAGGGGAGGCAGAAAGGGACGGGGTGGGAGAGGAGGGGAGTTTGGATGGGTGAGGAAGAAGGTAATGTTAGGGAGAGGAGGGAGTAGATGGGGATGAGAGAGAGAGAGAGAGAGAGAGGGGGGGAGTAAGGTTAATGAAAGTAGGAGAGAGAGAGAGAGAAAGAGAGGGGGGGGAGGGTGGAGGGAGAGAGCCTTAGGATGAGGGACTGAGGAGGCGAGAGGGAGAGGGGAAGGGAGGCTGCGTGAGAGAGGGAGAGTGGGGGAGGAGATGAGAGGGAGGGGGTGTAAGGGATGGAGAGTGGGGGAGGAGAAAAGAGGGAGGGGATGTGAGGGAGGATAGAGTGTGGTGGCAGGGTGTGTACTAGGGAGGGGAGAGGGGGATGGGTGTTAATTAAGAGAGAGAGAGAGAGAGAGAGAGAGAGAGCGAGAGAGAAGGCATGAATAAGCTTTCTCCCTCTTCCTTCCCCTCTTTCCCTTATCAGCTCTTCACCCCCTCCTCCCTCTTACTATCTCCCCCGTTTCTCTTTCCATCTTTGCACGTCTCTTTCTCTTCTCTCCCACTCTTATCTTTCTCTCCCTCATTTTTCTTTGTCGTCCTCACTTATCTTTCTCTCTTTTTTTTTCCTCTCTCCTTTTTTTTCTTCCTCTTCCTCTTCCCATCTCATTCTTTTACTGCATTCTCCCTTAGCCCTCTCTCTCTCTCTCTCTCTCTCTCTCTCTCTCTCTCTCTCAACAAGCCAGGGGGAGGGCAACAGGAAGAGAGCTGGTTTGTTTACACATGTCAGCTGATCAATCTCCCGCGCTTTTCGACTGTCACTTGTTTTTCCTTTTTTTTTTTTTTTTTTTTTTGTGGTTTATCGAGGCCTGGGTCTCATCAAGGCTGAAAATTGTATGTTTTGAAATATTGATGTCGGTGGTATTTTTGCTTTGTATGTACCGGTGTGTGTTATTATTATTATTATTATTATTATTGTTATTATTATTATTATCATTATTTTTATTATGTTTTCAAAGTTTTAAATAAGAATGTTTTGAAGTATTTGTCCATCCTCATCATTATGATATTATTATTATTATTATTCGTTTTTTTTGCAGGTAAGGGTGACAGCAATGACGTGTTTCTTGGTGAAAAGGTTAGGTAAGTTCCAGAGAGAGAGAGAGAGAGAGAGAGAGAGAGTTCCTGAGATAATACGAGAGCAGCGAGTGTGTGGTTGAAAATAGACTGAGAACAGATACAAGGAAGTAATGTGAGATAGGGAGATAGAGACACATTATGAGAGGTGCCATGAGAACAGAAAATGTGGTTGAAATTTACGGAATGAGGAAGGATAAAAGGAAAACAAAAAGACTAAGTATGAGAGAGAGAGAGAGAGAGAGAGAGAGAGAGAGAGAGAGAGAGAGAGAGAGAGAGAGAGAAAATGAAAAGAAAAACACAACCTCGTACTGATGAGACTGAATATGCTCGGCTGAATGAAATGATACAGGAGTTGCCCTGACCGTGAGAGGGGTAATGGCGTCTGTATTATTTGACTTCTAATACCCTGAATAAAATCGTTAGGCGTTAGGTGAAGCAGAAAAATAGACTAGCCCTGACCATTAGAGGGGTAAGGGAGATCAATCCAAACTTTATTTTTCCCTAGCGAAATAAATAAATAAATAAATAAAGGGAGTTACGGTCACAAAAATATAATAAAAGAATCTGTTAACCTGATCAAGGGCTGGAGGAGAAGAGAAAGAGTGAAGAGAGAGAGTGAAAAAAAAAAGCATGATGGAAATAGAAAAACCAAACAAAAACAATGAAGTGTGAGTGTAAGAAAGACGGAAAGCGTGACTGTGAGAGAGGAGTAAGAAGGTGAGAATTATCAAGGTGCGAAGGAGAGATGGAAAGCGAGAATGTAAGTTAGAATGTGAGAAAGAACTGAAGAGAATATAAGAAAGAATTAAAGAGAAAATGTGAGAGAGAATTAAAGAGAGTGTGAGATAAAACTGAAGTGGAAATGTGAGAAATGATGAGAAGATGAGAGAGAACTGAAGTGAGAATGAGAGAGAGTTCTGGCGAGACTGTAAGAAAGAATTTAAATGACAAAGTGAGAAAGAAAAAGTATGAGAAGTGGAGAGAGAGAGAGAGAGAGAGAGAGAGAGAGAGAGAGAGAGAGAGAGGCTAATGGGAAGGGACAATGAGAGAAAAAAAAAAGAGAATTAGAGAAGCGAGAATGGATGGAGAAAATATGGGTAAAGAGAAATGAGAGAGAAATAGTTAAATGAATAGGTAGAGGAAAATATGAGGACAGTAAAAAGGGACAGATAATTAGGAGAGTGAGTAGGGCAAATAAAGGAGGACAGTGAGAAAAGAGAAAGAATTAAAGAAAGTGAGAAAGAGAGCAAGGCAAGATCCGACCGAGCCTGGGGTCCTCATTAACCCAGTATTTTAATAATTCTCTCTCTCTCTCTCTCTCCACACGATTTGCATAAGTGCACGTGTTTCATGAAAAATTTTGCTCATGTTTACAAATGTGTTTTAGTATCCATGTGTGGTTTTATTACATGCGTTTGTCTGTGTCTGTGTGTGTGTAGATCCGTGTGTTGTAGTGTGTGAAAGAGAATGTTTGTGCAAGTGTTTTTATTGCGCTGTTTATGACTATCTATCTATCTACCTGTATAAACCATATATAGTGTTTTGTTTATGATTTTTCTGTTTAGCTATGTATGTGAGAGAGAGAGAGAGAGAGAGAGAGAGAGAGAGAGAGAGAGAGAGAGAGAGAGTGTTATTACCTGCAAACAGGGAAAGGAAGGATGGCATAAAAACACATCAGTTCAACCACGAATTAAATTTCTCTTCCTCTCCTCTCATACTTCCTGGATCCGGATACCCACAAAGCATAACACACACACACACACACACCTTCTGACCAGTATCAGGTTGTATTTTCGCCTGGCAGTAACGTCAGCCATTGAGAGCACATTACGTCATCACCCCGGTCACTCAGTAAGCGTAATATCACCATTGAGCCAATCAGGATACAAACGTCATCACACCGGCCACTCAGTAAGCGTAATATCACCATTGAGCCAATCAGGATACAAACGTCATCACCCCGGCCACTCAGTAAGCGTTACGTCATCCATCAGCCAATCAGAGCACGAAACGTCATTCCCGGTCACTCAGTAAGCATACTACCAAAACATGAGGCCACTCACTCAGCGTAAGACGTATTCAAAACAAACTGGAGTATCTGTGGGGCGTAATTAAAGTTTTGCTCTTTCTGTCTGACGTGTCAAAATTAAGTGAGTTTATTTATGTTAAGGCCAACCAGGTCTGTGAGGTCTGTGTATGTATGTGACTTTTCCTCTTTCCCTTCATTCTTTGCAGTTTCTCTCGTTCTTCCATTCATCCTTGTTTTTGTTCTCTCTCTCTCTCTCTCTCTCTCTCTCCTGTTTTGTGGGTTGGGTCCTGATGTGCCCTCACGCGATGTTCACTTGTTTTAGCCTGGGGGGAAGAGGAGAGGAAGGGTAGGGAGAGGGGAGAGAGGGGAGGAGGAGGGGGAGAAGGAAGGAATGGGGGAGGGGGAAGAGGGAGAGAGAGTACGAGCAGGATTGTTTGTGTGGGGAGAGAGAGAGAGAGAGAGAGAGAGAGAAAGAGAGAGAGAGAGAGTGAATGGCAGGGGAGGGACAGAGATACTATCATAATTGCCACCTGTGTTATTCTCAGGGGCATTCCTCTCTCTCTCTCTCTCTCTCTCTCTCTCTCTCTTTACAACACAAGTTTTGCAGATGAAGCTTCTTTTTATTTTTGTTTTTTAATATATACACTGATGAATTTCTGTTTCATTTTCCATGTCACTAGATTATTTTCTTTGACGAGGAAAATAATATCTAAATGGAAAAGCAAAAGAAAATCAGAATAGCAACTGTCTTCCTCCATCTTTCTCTCCCTCTGCCATTGACCTCTATTGAGTTTTTTTTTCTTTTCTTTCATTTTTGTCATTCTGTCCCTCGATGTATTTTTCCCGTGGCTCAGGATACCGCTGGACGATTCCTCTGAAGTTAGGAAGGAACTTTACCAGCGAGAATATTAATGTCGGTAACCTCCAACCCACTCCATTTGAAACGCGTCCCCGAAAATGAATAAAATTGGAGACTGGAGGAATAGGCTAAATATCCATTGTTAAGATTACAGGGATTAATAGGCAAAAGGGATTAGGGGTTAAATGCAGTGTGTCCGGATTACTGGAACTGAACCACTCTCTCTCTCTCACTCTCTCTCGCTTTTTTTACGGGACAAGTTTTGCAGATCAGGGGTGTTTTTATTTGTGTGTTTTAATATATACACTGGTGAATTTCTGTTTCATTCTATGTCGCCAGATTATTTTCTTTGGCATAGGGAAGGTAGGAAAGACATAATCGTAATCTGTAAATATATAGGCGTGATGTAAGAAGAATAATGAGAGAGAGAGAGAGAGAGAGAGAGAGAGAGAGAGAGAGAGAGAGAGAGAGAGAGAGAGAGAGAACATCACCGGCCATTCTAGAGCCTCTCAGAAGTCATTAATTTTGCTCTCCCGTGTTTTCCTTGTTTCCCAGCACAGCCCCTGGTCTTGGCCGACATTTTGGTTACACCTGACTCCTTGTTGGCTGGATTTTGTCGTCGTCTTCCTCTCACTATCACTCACTGTTACTCTCACCTTCACACACTTACGCTCACTCTCATTCACACTCATTCACCCAGTAGGGACTCCCCCACCCCCTCTCTCACTCTCTAAGGAAAGATGAAAAATGGTCAGAAGGAAAGAATAACATCAAAAACAACAACAGTAGGAGAAGGAAGAGGAGGACGAGGAATGAAATAGATTAATAACAATGGAAGAAGAAAAGGAGGAGGAGAAGAGGGAGGAGAAGGAGAAAGAAAGAAGGAAATGAAAGAAAGAAAGGAAAATAAAAATAAAAACGAATAAAGAAAAATGGCTAAGACAACGAGAAGAATCACAACAAAAACAACGACGAAGACAAGGAAGAGGAGGACACGGCGCTGCTGATGAGCATAAAGGGACACCTGTATAGAGAATGTCCGAATGTCCTAGGGGGGAGAGTGATGGAGGTGGTGGTGGTGGTGGTGGTGGGTTCGATCCTGGCTTTGGTCCGAGGCGGCACCTTGTTATTAGCATCTATAAAGGAAGGCATAGTGGCCGGGGCTGTGGTCGGTAGGGGTGGGGGATTGAGAGAGAGAGAGAGAGAGAGAGCAGGAGTATGGCAGGAAGAAAAAGAAGAGAAAGATGGGATAGGAAATTTGGGAGAAAGACGAAAGTGAAGAAGAGAGAAGTTCTGAGACTGAGGAGAATAGGAATAGAAAAGAGTAGTAATAATGATGATGATAATAATAATGGTAGTAATAATTATGATAATAATGATGGTAATAATAATCATCATCATCATCATCATCATCATCATAATCATGATAACTAACAACAACAACAATACTGCTGCTACTACTACTGCTACTACTACTATACTACTACTACTACTACCAATAATAATAATAATAATAATAATAATAATAATGATAATGATAATAATAATAATGATGATGATGACGACAAATGAGGTGAAGGAATACAAGGAAAAAAAAACACTGTGAATACTGTAAATAAGGATAAGGACGAGGAAGAAGAAGAAAACGAGTAAGATAGAACATACGTTGTTAGAAAAGAAGAGGAGGAGGTGGAGGAACAAGAGGGAATGAAGAGAAAGAGAAGAGAAGAATCGAGGAGAGAGAGAGAGAGAGAGAGAGAGAGAGAGAGAGAGAGAGAGAGAGAGAGAGAGAGAGAAGTAACAGGCATAGGTAGCTGGGTAGATAGAAAAATAGTTGGATGGGTAGGTTAGGCAGGTTAGGTAGATAGATATGGTAGGTATCTCGAGAGGTAGGCTTAGTGGTAGATAGTTGGAGAAGTAGGTAGGAGGGTGAGTAGGGTGGTAGGTGGGTAGATAAGTGTAATGGGATTGGTATGCGGCCTTGTAAGTAGGTTGGTGGGTAGGTTTGTAAGTGGGTAAGTAGGTCGGTGGGTTGGTTGGTAGGTGTATAGATAAGTCTAGTTGGTAGGTAGGCTCTTGGACAGATAGGCTATATGGGTAAGTAGGTGGGTCGAGAGGTAGTGAAGTAGGAGGACAAGTACAGTAGGTCAGTAGATTTGCAAGTAGATAGATAGATAAGCAGGCTGTTGGATAGGTAAGTAGGTTGATGGGTACAGTGTGTGGGTAGATTCGTGGGTAGATAGATGGGTAAGTAGCTGAATAAATAGGTAGGTCCGTTGGTAGATATGTATAGTTGGTGGGTATATTCGTGGGTAGATGGATGGGTAAGTATGTCGATTGGTTGGTAGGCAGGTGGATAAGTAGGTAGGTTGGTTGGTTGATGTAGGAATTGATAAATAAACAGAAGGATAGATAAGTTGGTGAGAAAAAAGACAGATAGATGGGTGTGGTTTGCAACACCATGTTACACAAGATCAGTGGAGGGTGTGTCGGGATGTAGCAGAGAGAGAGAGAGAGAGAGAGAGAATATGTATGTATGCAAGTGTGTACAATGCTATTGCCCTTCCTCCCCCCCCCATACACACTTGCAAACATCATCCGGTCAGTGTGGCAGTGAAGCTTGTATCCTCTCTCTCTCTCTCTCTCTCTCTCTCTCTCTCTCTCTCTCTCTCTCTCTCTCTCTCTCTCTCTCTCTCTCTCTCTCAGGTGTGTAGGTCTAGTAATGATATGCACACAGGTAAGACGTATAGCCTTCCACCCTGGGGCTGTGGTAGCCTTCACGCTGAGAGTTTTCAAGGGATACCAGTTCTTCCATCATACCCTACCCGACCCAACCATACCGTGCCTCTAACTTAACCAGGTCTAACCTACTCTCATCTAACCTATCTTAACCTAGCCTAACCTTATGTCATCTAGGGTAGCATAACCTCACCTGACCTAGCCTAACTAATCAAACCTAGCTTATTACCTAACTTAGCTTATAATCTAACATTAGGCAACGTGACCCAACGAAGCAGAATATCGTACCCAAACTTCGTCTATCGCAACCCAGTTTAACTCATTTCGTGCAGAAAAAGAAGGAACCAAAGGCTGCTGTCATGCAAATTTGTCTCCTAAGAAAGTTGAACTAAAGAAAGATATCAGAATCTGCTTGTTTTTAGCTTACAGGACATTTTGTTTAAGAGACTCGAAAGTCATAGGCAGCAGGGAAACCTGACTGAGAAAGACAATAATGGGCAGGTGCATTCATGAAAGACAGAGAATACCGTTACCGATCAACTCTTGCATTAGGATTGGTGAGAGTGGCTGGATGGTGCTGCGTTGAAATGAATAGAAGGATACTGGCAGAGATTTCACAAGAGAGGTATCCATAGTGTGTGTGTGTGTGTGTGTGTGTGTGTGTGTGCGCGCGTCCGGAGGGGGGGCAAGGGGGGCAGTTGCCCCCCTTGGAATTCCAAAGTGTGTTTGGAACTTTTCCGGTCGTCACGTATGTTTTTGTTCGAATTATAACATGTAAGTCATGTAAGTATATGCCTATGCCTATTTGGAGTATGTGTATTTCGATATATTAAAGCCGCACATACCGGTATATGTATAATTTCTTTTATTTTGCCCCCCCCCTTAAAAAAAATCCTGCGGACGCCCTTGTGTGTGTGTGTGTGTGTGTGTGTGTGTGTGTAAGAGAGAGAGAGAGAGAGAGAGCAAAGGAAGGAAGTTTGTAAAAGTAGAAAAATAAATATGACAAGATATCCTTTGGCTGGACCCTATTTACAAGACCTGTATGTAGCGATCACCTCTGTACATGAAAACTGTACTCCACATTGAGGTGTATAAGGCCTTTGGGCAGGGTCAGCAACTGGATAGGGTAAAACACACACACACACACACACACACACACACACACACACACACACACACACACACACACACACACACACACACACACACACACAGAGGGAGTCGTTTCAGTACACTTAACCTCTGAGAAGCTGATACTGCCAGAGAAGTTATATGAAAAGGGACGTAAAGAAATTCGAAAATATTAAGATAGAATGGGCAGAGTAGTGTGCTGATGAATAGGAGGAAAATGTCATGAGGAAGAGGCTAATTGATTGATGAAGGAGTTGATTTTCTGAGGCTTTAAGAACTGCAACGTTTGTGTGTGTCAGAAGTGGCTGGGGGTACCATTGCCTCAGCGACCTACTGTTATGGCAGACATTGCGAAAAGCGACTAGACAAGTGAAGGGCGGAATCCTTGGCCTATGAGTGATTATTTCCTTCTTTTTACATTTTTTCCTTGGTGACATTCCTAAGGTGAAATAGGCCTTTTTCTTTTTTTCTTCCTTTTTTCTTTTTACCTGTTCATGATTCTTTGATATGGTGCATCAGGGTCGATAGCGACAAGCTTACCCTAAAAGTGCAATAGACGCAGTGGCATAATTGGCAAACTGCTCTCCATGATTGTAGAACGCAGAAGATTGCTGATTAGAGAGAGAGAGAGAGAGAGAGAGAGAGAGAGAGAGAGCAGTGGCTGTCTAGAACAATATTACTTAGTCTCTTATTATCGTTGGTTAAGGAAGCTTCCTAACACTTATTCCTTAGTGATTTATCTTTTGGTTATGGCTGCTTAATATCCTTTTTGTCGTTATTTATGCTGAGTATGGCGATAGTGGGAGGATTTATGTACCAGGGAAGAGGACTGTAAGGTGCAATAAATGAAGTAAATTGCTTAGGAAAAGGTGTTAGGGAGCTTTCTTAATCGTGTAATCTAGTGTAACATAATCAAATCTAATTTAATCTAACGTATAACTGAACCTAATCTAACTCAACCCATCCTAGAGTAACTGAGACTAATCTAGTGAATCCGATCCGAGCTAACTAGACAGATTGAAATAAACTGGTGTGTATATTGTTCAATCAATCAATCAATCATTTCCTGTGGCACCCTCGGGGATGCATAGGGCCTCGATGAACTCACACCACCACATCCTATCTTGTGCTAACTCCTCAAGATCTCCCCAACACTCATCTCCAGCTTCCCGTCTCATTGTCCTCACCCACGTCTCTTTTGGCCTTCCTCTACCTCTCCTACCAAGTGCCACCCACCCTGGTGTACCTCGTACTATTCCCTGTCTCCTATACACATGTCCTAGCCACTTCCATCGTGAGAACCTAACATATACATCGACCGGCTGCACTCCCGTTATTTCTCTAATTCTACTATTTGGTATCCTTTCCCACCACTTAACTCCTAATATTCTTCTAAGTGCTTTATTTTCAAACACCAAGAATTTATTTTCCATAGTCACTGTGCTGTACCAAGACTCGTGTCCATAAATTAAGATACTCCTAACCATTACCTTATAAAGTTTGATTTTTGTATGCACAGAGAAATTGTTATTATTCCAAATATTTTTAAGCATTCCCATTGCCTGATTAGCCTTCTTTAACCTTTCCTCGAATTCAAAGTTCAAAGAACCATCCTTGGCTAAATAAGTACCTAAATATTTAAACCTATCAACTTGCTTTACAACCATACCTCCAATTACACATTCCTGCGCATTTTCCATATTCATATTGATTATTCAGTTTTTCCACAATTAATAACCAAACCCACCTTGCGACCTTCACTCACCAAACAGTCCAACACTCTCTGCATCTCTTCTGGCCCATCACAAATCAAAACTATATCATCTGCATAATCTAAATCCAAAAGTTTCCTGTTCTCTCCCCAAAGTATACCTGCACCGGTTTCTGTTCCAACGCGTTTCATAATGTAATCAATGACCAATATAAATAGTAAAGGCGATAGAACACCACCTTGAATTACTCCGGACTTGACTTCAAACGAATCACTCAGACAACCATCAACCATCACTTTACAAAATGTGTCCTCATGCATGTTCATAATGACCCTCACAAACTCCTCTGGTATTCCATAATGTCTCATGATATTCCCCATAGTCTCTCTCGAAACACTATCAAAAGCCTTTTCAAAATCAACAAAACAAAGACTTAACGGTACTCTCATTTCATTAACTTGCTGCATCAAATGCCTAACTATAAAGATCTGATCATTGCAACCACGTCCCTTTCTAAAACCAGCCTGTTCATCCCTCAGAATACCCTCAACCACCGGCTCCAACCTATTTAACAACACTCTACTGAAAACTTTCAAAGCTATCGGTGACAAAGAGATTCCCCTCCAATTACCACATTCACTCAGGTCTCCCTTCTTCGGAACTTTAACAATTACACCATTCTTCCAAACTGATGGTAGTAACCCCGTCACCCATATCTTATTGAATAGCTTGGTCAAGATCATTATTAATCTATCCCCCTTCACTTTAAACATTTCCGGAAATAAACCATCCTCCCCTGGTGCCTTATTATTCTTTAACTGTTTTACTGCTTTCTCCACTTCTGCAAGCCTCAACTCTCCTGTTTCTATATTTAAATCTTCCTGAGCAGACCGTATATCCTCTTCTGGTGGTATTGGTCTATTAAGAACTGTCTCAAAATGCTCTTTCCATCTATTTTTAATATCTCCATCTTTGGTCAATAAATTTCCTTCCCTGTCTCTAACTGGTATTTCCTTGCGTTTACCTGCATTACCACTCAGTTCTCTAATCGATTCATATGCTATTCTTTGACTCTGTCCATCATTTTTGTTTATTAAGATTTCAGTCTCTGCAACCTTTTCATCCACACATCTTCTTTTATCTCTCCTAGCTAACCTTCTTACTTCTGAATTCAAACTCCAGTACGCAGCTCTTGCTAATTCAATCTCTCGTTCATCAACGCATTGCATCTCACTCCTCAATTTAGCCTCACCTCTCTTTTTTATCATATCCCACGTTTCCTCTGATATCCATTTCTTTCTCCTGAATCTATGTCTCCTTCCAATCGTACATTCAGCAGTCTCATGCAAAACTTTGTTCACATCCTCCCACATCTCATCTACACTTCTCTCCCCCTCTTCCAACGTTTCCAACACCAAAAACCTATTTCTGCATTCTAATCTGAATTCCTCCTTTTCTTCTCCTTCCCTTCTAAGCTTAACAATATCGTATCTACCAACACCAGATTTTTCCTTCTTCTGATTTTTAAGTTTAAACCTTATTTTTGCAATGCTGAGTTGATGGTCACTACCAATATCCGCTCCCCGTTTAACATGAACATCTAGCAGAGAACTTCTATGCCTCCTACTGATAGCGATGTGATCAATCTGACTTTTATATTTTCCACACGGCGACACCCAAGTTGTCTTGTGTATATTGCAATGCTGAAAGAGTGTGCCCCCGATGACTAAGTCATTTGCAAGACAGAAGCTTCCAAACCTCACTCCGTTTTCACTCATCCTACTACCAACTCCCATCTTACCCATACATGCCTCAAATCCCTCATTTGAACAGCCCATTACTGCATTAAAGTCTCCAACGCAGATCAAAACATCATGTCTAGGTACCCTTCCTACTCCTTCTTGCAACTTTTCATAAAATGTGTCTTTCCTTTCATCGAGTGCATCATTAGTAGGTGCATAACACACAAACAGACTGATGTTGCCATGATTTGATTTAAACCGAGCGTATAACAATCGCTCATCTATAGGATCCCACTCACATAAAGCCTTATTTGCCTTACAACCCAGCAACAATCCTACTCCCTGATAATGCATTCCGTCCTGTCGGCCAGATATCAATAAACGTATACCATCCTCCAAATCCAACTTATCGACTCCAGTTAATCTAGTTTCTGTCAGAGCACAAATATCAAGTCCGTAATTTTGAAAAACCTTCACTAACTCATCGATTTTACCGTCATGATTTAGCGTTCTCACATTCCAGTTACCAATTTTAATTGTATTTTTTGCATTAACAAAGGAATTAGATTGTAATTGAGGCAACCGTGAGATTCTTAGCACCCCCTGCCCATTTAAGGGCTGCACGGGACTGGGGGCCATTATTGTTCTTTCAGAGTCCATCAACGTTTCTTTGGCTAACTTCCTGAACACCTCGCCATTGTGTTGCAGTCGCAGTAGGCAGCTAACTTGCCTGATTGCCCACACCTGAAAGACCCAGCTATGCTGTAGCCAGTCACGTGCCGGCATGCTTCCCAGCCATTTCACTCTCAAGGAGTTCCTCTGCCTGAGAAAGCAACCACCCCCCTGCTCCCGAGGGCTTTTGATCTGTGTAGGTAGAGGGCGATCACTCCCTCACTAGCCATATACAGTGTATATACAGTGTATAGGCTATATTGTTAGTGTATATTGTTAGTGACACTTTTTTTTTTTTTTTTTTAGTTTTCTTTGTCATTTACTTTCTTTCATGGCCGAATGTCTGGATGGAACAAATTTGAGAGAGAGAGAGAGAGAGAGAGAGAGAGAGAGAGAGAGAGAGAGAGAGAGAGAGAGAGAGAGAGAGAAGTGGACTCTGCTGCTTACGGTAGTCCTGTTATTGGGGCTAGGGGGAAGTACTAACCACGTATTCCCCGCGCGTTGTAGAAGGAAGAACTGAAACGAGGGGGTGAGGAGAGGGGATGGGAGGTAGGCCTAGTTTGATATCTCCTTCCTTCCTTCCTTCCTTCCTTCTTTCCCTCCCTCCCTCCCTCCATCCATCCATCCATCCATCCATCCGTCCATCCATCCATCCATCCATCCTTCCTTCCTTCCTTCCTTCCTTCACCAAGAGTAATACTGCCATTCCGTCCTGTCATTCTGTGTATCTTTTTATCTGTCTCTGTGTATCTGTCAGTCTGTCTCTATGTATGTTTGTATTTCTTTACCTTTGTATCTTTCATTTTACCTGTTATCTGTCGCTGGCTGTGTGTGTGTTTGCATTTCTGTTTATCTCTGTCTCTACATTTCATTAATATTTCTGTCTCCGAGTATGCCTTTATCTGTGTATGTAACTGCGCCTATAATCTTTCTTTCGATCCATATTTGTATAACTGTCCATCCATCTACCAAACCAGACTTGTTCGCGTTCATTCACAATTTGAAGTATACACACACACGCACAGACACACACACACACACTCATTCAGTCACACAAACACCCTTAGAGCAGAATATCAAGTAACACACCCACCTCTCTCTCTCTCTCTCTCTCTCTCTCTCTCTCTCTCTCCCCTATTACTCATTCGCTTCTTTTGCTCCGGATATTTTCCTTTGCTTTTCTCGGTCTTTTCTTTCCAGTCACCTTGCTTCCATTCTCTCTCTCTCTCTCTCTCTCTCTCTCTCTCTCTCTCTCTCATAAAAGGTTGGATCTGACTCTCGATCTGAAGGCTGCGCCCTTTAAAATGTCTGACAAAGGTTTTAAGGAAGGCTTTGGTATCTTTAATTCTCTCTCTCTCTCTCTCTCTCTCTCTCTCTCTCTCTCCACTATGCAACTAACAAAAGTACGAGAGAGAGAGAGAGAGATGAAGGAAGCGATAGATAGTAGAAATAGATAGATCGAGCTGCATAGTTGTCAGTACAGCCTTTACAATCCTTTCGGTCCATTTAGGCGATCCAACCATAATAGTATTAGGATAACTTAGAGTACAGTTTACACGTTTGTCGGTGGTGTAATGACAATAGGAAAGATTATAGATAGATTAGTGGAGGAAAAGAAAACAAACAGATATAGATAGATACGGACTGATAGATTGATTGGTTGATAGATAGATTGATACAATGAGAAAATGAAAACAAAAGACTTAAAAACGAAAAACAATAAACAGTGAGAGTGAGAGAGAGAGAGAGGGGGGGGGTGCACACAAACCAGTTACCGCTACCCACACTCTGCCAACACATGTAAGTTAGTTGGCAAGCCGAGTTGTCACTGGCTCTCTCTCTCTCTCTCTCTCTCTCTCTCTCTCTCTCTCTCTCTCTCTCTCTCTCTCTCTCTCTCTCTCTCTCTCTCTCTCTCTCTCATTTAATAGTAGTTTTTTGTTTTTTATTTTTTTTGCACTTTGTCTCATTCCTCATTCTTCAGTATTTAATTACACACACATACAGCGAATCAAGTTCTTTTTTAGAATATCGCTAAATCTCTATCCCTCTCCCCCCCTTCTGTCTGTCTGTCTGTCTGTCTGACTGTCTGACTGTCTGTCTGTCTGTCTGTCTGTCTGTCTCTCTCTCTCTCTCTCTCTCTCTCTCTCTCTCTCTCTCTCTCTCTCCGTCTGCTTTCACACACTTGCTAACACAGTCTGGTTTATGCTGTCTCCAAAACAGTCTCCTATTTTGCTTCCACACCTAACACGCCCGTTTTCTTTATTTTTATATTCATTTTCTTTATTTTTATATTCACTGTTTTCAAATATCTTAAAGACACACACACACACACACACACACACACACACACACACACACACACACACACACACACACACACACACACACACACACACACACACACACACACACACACACACACACACACACACACACACACACACACACACACACACACACACACACACACATGCACGCACGGACGCGCGCGCGCGAACGAGCGAGCAGGCGAGCGAGCGAGCAAGAGAGAGAGAGAGAGAGAGAGAGAATCATTTCTGCCTGTTGTCTGTTTCAGAATCTATGCTCTCTCTCTCTCTCTCTCTCTCTCTCTCTCTCTCTCTCTCTCTCATCTTATCACTTTTGTAGACCTGCACTGAAAGTGTTCCAATTAATATTGAGGCCAGACCACGTAGTGATGACCGTCGAGTCGGTGTGGTCTGTATATCAATGCAAAACAAGGTCTCTCTCTCTCTCTCTCTCTCAGTCTGTCTGTCTCTGTCTGTCTGTCTGTCTGTCTGTCTGTCTCTCTCTCTCTCTCTCTCTCTCTCTCTCTCTCAAGCACACAGGGAGGCGATTGAACCCACATGATTCAGTGTAAGGGTGTGGGTAGGTGTAGGTGTGTTGAGAGAGAGGGGGCATGTACTAGGTAGTGTTATTTGTGTGTGTGTAGGTCTGTGTGTTGAAATGTATTGTTGTGTATATGAGCTGTGTACTTGAGTTCATGCGTATTAGTCTTTGCGTGTGTAGTGCGTGTGTGTGGGTGTGTATTCATATATTGTACGTGTGTTTGTTGGTTGGTTTGTTTGTGTTTGTGCTTGTGCATGCGTTTGTGTGCGCGCTTTGTGGTGCTAACATTACAACTTCTCTATCAGTAGCAGCAGCAGCAGAAGTAGTAGTAGTAGTAGTTGTAGTAGCAATAGTTGTAGTAGTAGTTGCAATAATGCTAATAATAAGGACAGCATCACTCTTAAGATAATAATGATAGTACAGTATTTAGATCATATCGGTTTGTACTCGAGGTGATTTATTTATGACGTCACTGACAGATTACATCACGCGACCAGCGATGCGCATTTATTCGTGACGTCACTCGCATCAGCCCTGCCCCCCTTCGTCCCAGTGTCTCCACGTCTGACCCGAATTAGTTTTTTATATGTGGCTGTTTATCTCGTCAGCCGCCCTACATCCAGCCTCTGCCAGCATCGATAATGAGGTACAGGTGTTGGTGATAAGGAGTTGTAGGCGATTATCTAGTTGGTGTCGAAGAGTGTGTTACTCGCTGTGTTGGTATTTTTTTTTTTTTTTTTTTTTTTTTTTTTTTTTTTTTAATGTGTCCGACTCTGAGCATAGGCTTCACAGCCTGCTCTCAAGGCCCAGTAGTCCTATACACCTCTCCACATGTCACCACTTGGATGAAGATGATGATGATTATGACGATACTGGTAGTGATGGTGATGACTGTGTTGGTGTTGGTAGTGGTGGTGATAACGATGGTGATATTGATGATTATCATTGTGGTGGTGATGTTGATGATGATGATAATGAGGTTAATACTTAATGGTAACTGTAATTATGATAATGTCAGTTAGACAACAGTTTAACACTGGAATATGATGCTGGTCACGAAGAGGTGCCATGGAATTACGTATAGGCATTGTATTATCTTGCTTTGCCACTGAACTTCGTGAAATATGAGACAAAAACGACGAAAATGTGGGGCAAGTCAAGGTGAACAAAGTGTAGATATAATGATGGTGTTTGTGACGGCAGTGATTATGACTGTGATGGTAATAATACTAGTGATAAAGTGGTGATTCAGGGTGGTGGTAATATTAACAAAGATAATGAGTATGAGATTAATGAATTCTGGATACACTTTTGTCGTCCCTCTCTCATCTGTGTGTGTGTGTGTGTGTGTGTGTGTGTGTGTGTGTGTAGAGAGAGATAGCTAGATAGTGAGAGAGAGAGAAAGAAAGAGAGGGGAGGGGAGACCCATTGTGTATGGTGAATATGGCCTTTAACTTCTTCAGTGCTATGACGTAACTTTTCATCGTAACCAGTCCACCACCAGACGATTTTATTCAACCCCTGGATATAAATTTTGTACCGAGAGGCTTAAGGAAGGTTGTCTTTCTCCTGATGTGAATAAAATCTACGTTGTTAAAAAAAAAAAAAGTACATTATCAGAGTGCAGAGTCCGGCCCTGATGTATGGAAAGCCAGGCCCGAGAAAACCCGTAAGCCAGACGTTTCATGTGTTTGGCCGTGATATGCCTTTGCCGCCGTGTTTTTCTTGCCTTAGGAGTCTATCACCTCTTTCTCAGTGATTTATTTTATTTGTATTCCTCCGTACTGATCTCTGCTGTAGCTTTTATATCTTTGTACAGTAACGTGGATGGTCATCGCATAAGTAGCATAAAAGAAGGAATTAAGGTACTACATGCTGACGAGAAAACATTACCGGGCGCAGAATAAGAACAAGGGCCCTCACTCTCGTCACTTAAGGAGGCTCCCTAACACCTTTTCCTAAGCTATTTAATTTGCTTATTACACAGTTCCCTCCCCATGTGTGCCATCTAATTCATTCTAATATCGTCATACTCTGCATAAGTAAAGTACAAAACGAAATTAGCCAGGCGTATCGAAAAATTAATCGGCAAGGAAGCGGTGTTAGGGAGCTTCCACACCAGACGAGAGAACGGGCCTGAGGAAGCCTGTAGTGGGAAACGTTGTGTGAATTTAGACCCTCCTCTACACTTGGGGTGTCTCCACAGTTGTTACACCCGACACTGGAGCTGTAACAAGGCATCGTGTGTATCTGTAACTGGAAAGACGTGTTATGTGTAAGGAAATAATGAAGGCTTTATATCACACCTCCACTTCCAAGAGTATCTGCTGAGGTGTTATAATTGTCTGCAGATAAAAGAGTATGAAAGACGTCCTCGGGTTGAACGGGTTGATGGTAAAGCTGTGTAATACGAGTAATGATAATAATAATGATAATAATAATAATAATGATGATAATAATTATAATTAGTAATAATATCATCATCGTCAATATTATTATTATTATTATTATTATTATTACATTATCGTTATTATTATTATTATTATTATTATTATTATTATTATTATTATTATTATTATCATCATCATCATCATCATCATCATACCTGTTATTATTTGATCTCGGTAATATTAACATATACTCGACCTTTTGTGATGAGTAATAGTGGTTCCATTGAGATAACCGAGTTCGAAAAATAACTGAGTATTTAAGAATGGCCTGTATGTACAGAAACCAAGCTGGCGTAGGTGGCCACTTAAGACAGCAAAAAAGTGGCCAACTCAGGAGCGGCCTATATTAATGAGGGCCTTGCGTGACCTGCCCCCCCCCCCTCCTCTTCACTTCATCACTTTACCTGGGTACGGAGAGAAAGAGAGAGAGAGAGAGAGAGAGAGAGCGAGCGAGAGAGAGAGCGTTCCCAGCACCCACTTAATTTCGTGTGAGATGGAGTGAGATGAAGAGGTATGCAGGCAACAGGATGGAGAGTCGAAGTCCAAAAATCCTGCAGGTCTGGGCTGAACTAACAGGTCGGAGTGGAGAAAGCTGGTAGAGGCGTGTTGTCCTGCAGTGGATGGACAATGGTTGATGATGATAATTGTGGTGGTGATGAGGGTGGTAATGGTGATGACGGTAATGACGGTGTTCATGTTGGTGATGATGATGATGGTGGTAGTGGTGATAATGATGTTGGTGTTAATAATGATTGTGAAAATGAAGATAAGTATTTTAGATGATTGTGTGTGTGTGTGTGTGTGTGTGTGTGTGTGTGTGTGTTTGTGTGTGTAGCCATATGATCGTGTGCATGTATATTCTCTGGCACCTTTTCGTACCATTTTCACTACATCATGTCGTGTATGTTTCTTCAATACCTATAGAGCTTGCACAGACGACAGGCCAGGAAGTATATAACCCCTTCAGAGCGATGACGCCTTTCGCCTTGTTACCACCAGACGGTTTTATTCAGCTGAGGGGAGACTGTTCAGACTGGATGGGTTAGAGTTAGTTGCCATTAATTAACCCCTTCACTGCTATGGACCTCCTCTAGAGCCAGATACAGTTTTTTGGAGACAGAAAGGAGAATAAATAGATAGACAGACAGACAGATAGATAGATAGATAGATAGATAGATAGATAGATACATACATACATACATACATACATACGTACATAGAGATAGATAGATAAAAAAATAAAATAAATATAAAAATCATCATAGTAAAGGGGGATTAGATTATTTTGTGTATTTTCTGTCGTTGTAATATATGCCAATCTAGCGTGCTTAGATGAGATACAAAGGATTACGGCCATGCCATATCTAGGAACAAATCGATAAGGGAAGATGTGTTAAGGAGCCTGCCTACCCCACCAGAGTGCGGGTTTTCCTTGATTTTTGATTTGTGCCCTCTATTAAGAGGGCTAGTTTATTGGACACCCTCCCTCATCCTGTGAGGGACGCAGCGTTATAAATTGCTACAGTTATTCAAAAGGAGAACACCACCTAGTGATGCACACCTGCCATGACGTACATAAGTTACAAGATAATGTTAAATACATAATATTGGATCCTGGTAGTGGGATACATACTAGCATAGCTGATACACATTGTACAGTGTGGAAACTTAAGGTTATTGCAGTTGCCAAACTTATCTCAGTACCTTACATTATTGGTGATGAAGTAAGTGCATAAATACTGTAATCTTATAATAAGCCAAATTATAAATGTAATACCCAGTTGGCTGAATAATAGTAGGCTAATAGTATATACCAGGACATGCACACGCATATACATACACATACACAAGCATACATGTATCAGTAGAAACTTATGCACACACACATGCAGACACACACATACTCATATATGTACAAATACACACATACTCATGCATATACACGAGTCTTTCCACATAGTTACATTGGGGAGGCGAAACCTTTATGTTTTCTTAGTATTTCTTTAACAATACCATTCTCCAGAAAATAAGTAGCCTGGTCCACAATTGTACTCAAGTTGGGGTTCCTGAAGTTCACAAGATTCGGACACTCTAGAATGTAATGATGTAGTGTATGCCCACCCGCAGTACCACATACCTTACACCTTCTTCTGTGTTCATTAACTGCTGCCCCGTGCTGCCAAGGGTGGTCGTATCCTAACCTCACTCTGGCATGAACAACTTCCTGCCACCTACTTGTGCCTGCCTTTCCATATGTGTAGGATGTTCTTAGGCCAACATTGTTATAGTAATATATTGACCTGCTTGTGTGATATTCATTCTGTCGTTTTGATATCATTATGCTTTTTTGCCTGTTTTTAATTCTTGATCTAAGCTGACGAAGGGAGAGTCCAAGATCGCAGTCTGTTTGAGTCTTTTTAGAGGCCTCCTTTGCTAGTTGGTCAGCCCTTTCATTCCCTGGCACCCCAATATGTGAAGGTACCCAAACGAACTGTACAGAGATACCTCTTGTGATTATCTGACTGACATAATTCCTAATATCGTATACAAGATCTTGATAAGTTGAGCAGTTATTCTTAAGGGCTTGTAGGGCTGATAAACTGTCTGAAAAAATAACTGCATTGCTTCCCGTCCTTCTAATGTGCCTTAGCCCCAGCATGATAGCCACAAGCTCAGCTTGTGTCGAGGAGGCCCAGTCATGGAGCTTAACTTTGGTGTCGCATTCTTGACAGAACTGTCCACCTCGTACCACCGTCATGGCTGCTCCAGCTTCTCCAGTTTCTCTGTCCAGAGATCCGTCACAGTAAATTAAGTCAGTCTCATCGTTTTGTGTCAAAGAATTGCTCAGTTCTGAGAAAAGAGATCTTAGTACACATGTTGGCATGTCTGCTTTCCGATAGGGAAGGCTTAGTATTTTGCAGTCTATGTCTGTTTCTTCCCAGGGTGGAGTAAGCTCACCCAAGGAAACGTCAGTCTGGATGTAGTCCACGACATCATTGGCTATTATATCTCTGGCTGTTAGTGATGCCCAGTTATTACCTCTGATTTCTTCAAGGCCTAAATGATTAATTAATTCCATCTTTGGTTTTATCTCTCTCTCGTCTCTGAGTGCTTTGATTCCTATAATGGTATTAATTTCGAATACCCGATCTACTATAGAGGGCAAACCAAGCTTTTCCTTAGCGACTGAGTTTTTGGATGATACGCCTCAGTCATTTTTTTTTTTTTCCCCAGAATATTCTCACCACCTCAAACTTCTCTTCTGTGTTAAAATAGAACTAGAGGGTGGGAGATACAAGAATATATATATGTAGGGTACCTTCATGGTGCTGAAAGAAGTCGTGTGTCCTGGGAATGATAAAGAGCAGGGGTGTATTGCAGCTGGGAAAAAAAAATCGTGGGACGGAGGCTAAAATAGAAGATCTTACTGACAACCAGCCCTCTAAGGATTTGTTAGGAGGAGGGCAGCGAAATGGCAGGGGACAAGGCGACATGGAGGCGATTAGTTTATGGCCGCCTCTGATGGGATTAGGCGTGTGGCTATATATAGAGCATAGATAGAATTATGTCAGTGGCAGGGCTAGGACATAAGTGATAGCCTGTCTTCTTAGGTAATGGCAACAGTATTAATTACGTTTATAAGTAAAATAAGAAATGTCTCTCAGTAATTATGGTATTTTTATTTTCAGGTGGGTACAACTGGAAGCCTCAGTTTGGATGTCTGTCTCGTCCTCTCGTTCAGTCTCCGGGCTTGAGTGAGTAAAGGAATTGCTGAATGTTTTGTGGATGTTACTACCTTTCCCTTCTGCACCCCCCCCTACTCTCTCTCTCTCTCTTTCTCACACACACACACACACACACACACACACACACACACACACAATGTATGTATGTGTGTATTTCTCACCTCATTCTCTTCTGAACCTTATCTCTTGCCTTTCCTACCATCCTTCACTTCAGTCTCATCTCCACCCTCACCCCATCTATCCCTCTCCTCCCCTCCCTTACCTTCCCTTCCACTCCAACCCCCGCCCCACGCCCCTCCACGTCCCTCCGCTACCCCACCTATCCCCTACTCCGCCTGCCCCTCCCTTCCCGAGGCGTTATTCTTCCCCTGTAATTTTTCCGACCACCGAGATGGCAATATCCTGGGGGGAGGGGGGAGGTGCGGGCTGAGAGGAGGAGAGATAAGGGGTGGGGAGGTAAAGAGAGGGAGGAGGAAGAGTGAAAGAAGCAAAAAATTTCCTTTACGTAATTTCAGTATTTGGATCACTATCAGCTGACCGCATTGAAATCTCTTCCTCCATTTCTAGGCTGCATTGAAATTTCCTTGTGTGTGTGTGTGTGTGTGTGTGTGTGTGTGTGTGTGTGTGAAGAATTTAACTTAATTGGAGTAAAACAAAAGTGAGGTTAAAATGTCAGGAAGGTTAACGTTTTGGCATTTTGGGAAAAATCTGAGAGAGAGAGAGAGAGAGAGAGAGAGAGCAAGTAGAGTGGTTAGGGGGAGTAATAGCAGTAACGGCCCCAGGGCAATTTGCTCTGATTGGGGGTAGTTAGTGGTGACATACTTAAGCACAGACGCGCGCGCGCACACACACACACACACACACACACACACACACACACACACACACACACACACACACACACACACACGAGCTAAAATACTGTCAAAAGCTTAAATCTACGCATATAAGTAGTTTCCTTAAATACACGCAATAGATCTGCAAGTCACTCATTCATACATATGTACATGCATACATATATACAGGTAATGTGCACAAACATCAGCACACTCATAATATATACAGGTACACACACATACACATTCCTATATATACTTGTTAATCAGAAAATGTCTTCATATTCAAGCTGTTTTTTTTTTTTAAATCTGTTAATGCATTTCTTATCTGCTCTGTGTGTGTGTGTGTGTGTGTGTGTGTGTGTGTGTGTGTGTGTGTGTGTGTGTGTGTGTCTTTCTATCCTTTCCTCTCTCTCTACCTACCTACCTACCTTCCCTACCATCTCTACTTACCATTCAACCTGTCTGTCTCCCTCCCTCCATGTCTATATACCTGCCTACCTCCTTTCCTCCTCCCTCCCTCCCTCCCTCCCTACCTACCTACTTACCTGCCTGCTTACCTACCTACCACACTCCCTCCCAGTGTCTGCACTCTTTCTCTCTCCGTTCCTCCCTTCCTACGTTACATACTTATGGTACCCATCTCCTCCCTCCCTCCCCCCTCTGCCTACCTGCCTGCCTATCTGTCTACTTCCCTCCCACCCTCCCCAATAATTAAAATTCCGCCTTATCTTTTCTAACACCACCCCTTCCATTACCTCTCTCTCTCTCTCTCTCTCTCTCTCTCTTTTCCCGTTGCTTTCAACCTGACACCTCTGCTGCTCCCCCTGCCTTTCTGTCTCTCTCATTTGCTTCCTTTTCTTCCATTGCTTTTTCATTTCCGTCCTTTCCTTTCTGTCCTTCCTCATTCCTCCCTCCCTCCCTCCTTCTTTCCTTCCTTTCTTCTCGCCTTTCTTTGGCATATCCATCCTTATTCTCCTTTTTCTTTTTATGTAGCTGGTTGGTCCGTCCGTCCCTTCCTTCCTTCCTTCCTTCCTTACTTCCTTCCTTTCCTTCCTCCCAATGTCTTCCTCAGTAGAATGTAAATTGTAGTCACCGAGGCAGCAGCCCTGGGTATTGAACTCAAACTGCTAGGTAAATGACAACACCAGTCACCCAGCAGGACATGTCTTCATCCACAGTACTGTTTATGAAGGGAAGAAGCTGATGGGTGGTTGAATGCACAGGTGAGCAGGCCAAATGAATTCCTTTTATCCCTTGACGTATTAATCTATTCAACCTTTATTCAGCTTAGGAAAGGCCTTTTATGATGGGCGGGTAAATAAAGTACATAGTTAACTTCTCCAGTGTGAAGAACATGTAACCTGTGAAGAACTGTCTGGTGGTATCATGAATGCAGTGGTTTTCGTTGTAGTGATGGGGTTAAGAACAAATAGAGAAGTCCTGTGATGGTGTAACTGTGTTTGGCGTTGGTCTTTGCGTAGGAACAGGTGTAATGATATTCGATGAAGTCCTTGGTTTCGTTAGTATGGTAATTCATGTTGGTAATAGATTATGCCCAGTTCTAAGTATTTAAGTGTTATTGCTTTGATGATTTTAAGATTACCCCGTCGTGTTGGATGTGTCATGGAATTCTTAGACCTCTGTTAAGATACGTGTTAAAAAGGGTAATCACGCGAAAAGATAATAGATGTGGGCTAGTGTAAAGAAGGCGAGAACCGTCTACTTTGCTAACCTATTCGGAACCTTTTTGCCGTAACTGTAAGGCATGTGTGCGCGTTGTATTAGGGAAAGTTCAGTGCATAACTCCCTCCCGTCTTACGTTCATTCCTTACGTCTTTCCCTCCATCCCCTTCCCTCTTGCATCTCTTCCATCCTTCCCTTTATCCATACTTCTGTCCCTTCTTCATTCGTCTGTCTTTTCCCTCCATATTTCTCACCTTTTCTTCCGTCCGCCTTTCCTTCTTTCCTTCCCTCCTTCCTCCCTCCCTCCCTCCCCCCTCTTCTTCCCACAGATCTCCCTTCTTCACCACCACCATTTATTCGCTCTCACCCTATCTCCTTCATCTCCCTCCCTGCCTCCCAACTCTTTCCTTCTATCTCCACCATCTCTCTCTCTCTCTCTCTCTCTCTCTCTCTCTCTCTCTCTCTCTCTCTCTCTCAACATTTTCACCACCATCACCTACCACCACCATCACAACTGTCACTTCCGTCGCCATAATTACCACTGTTTTTATTATCACCACAACTACCAACATCCCTTTGCCTTCTGACTACCATCACCAACGCAACTACTACCACTATCGCTCGAACTACCACAACCACCACTACTACCACAAACACCCTCATCTCTATCGTTATCCCTCTGTCTACTACCACAATTACCATCACTATTGCCATCATAACCCCACCAGCTACCACCATCGCAATAACTACCAACATTTCTACCACCATCTCTCCAACTACCACCATTACCGTAAGTACTGCCATCACCACCATTACTAGTAGTTTCAGCAACCACAACTACTACCCACGCCATAGCTACCACATCTACTACCGTCACAGCAGCCACGACTACCACCATTACCACAGCTGCCACAACTACTACCATTCACTCGGCAACCACAGCTCCCATGATCACCACACCTACCACCATCTCTCTACCACAGAAACGTCCAACAGTTCCACCACCGTTACCACAACCACCTCCACCACCACAACTACCAACATTTCACTACCATTTCCTCAGCCTCCATAACCACCAGTCCCTCTAACAATTACCACAACTACCACCATTCCACCACCTTCCCTCCAACTACCACAATTACCATCCTGGCATTCACCCATCCACCACCATCGTCTCCCAAGCCATTAACCCCAACAATAAACATTACCAACACCCCCCTCAACCACAACTACCACCATCGCAACCACACAATGTAAATCACCTACACCCTCCTATACCGCAATCTCAACCACAGCTACCGCAATTATACCCGATACTTTCACTACCAACATTGCCTCCTCTTTGCAGCCACCATTAAAAGTAACTAGCATTCACGATACCACAACTACCACAACTACCACCATCGCTAGTATGATTTTGCCACCACAGCCAGGACAACAGTTACCACAGTTACCAACATTACCCAGCAGCTGTCACGACTACTACCATTACTTAGCAACTACCACCATTACTTATAGCACTGCCACTATCCTCTTCATTTACCGCGACTGCTATCAACATTTCCTCACTGCTACCAACATTCAGAGCAATAAACATTCTCGCTCCTACAACCACCACCACCACTCCCGTACAGCAACCTCCACTACTGCCACAACTACCAACATTACTATCTTCACCTATCACCACAGACACCATATCTACCATTATTACCACAACTACCAGTACTACCACCATTGCACGTTGTATTAGCTGCCAGTCAACTACCATCATTACCATCATCGATCGTTATCTTCACTACCAAACGACCACAACTATCACCACGGCAACCAGACATCCCTTTATTTATTTGAGAGAGAGAGAGAGAGAGAGAGAGAGAGAGAGAGAGAGAGAGAGAGAGAGAGAGAGAGAGAGAGAGAGAGAAACTAACTATCCTCCAAATCTGCTTCCTTCCATCATTCAATCTTTCTCTTCCCTCCCTGTCCCATCCCTCAATCCCTCCCTTTTTTTCTCTCCCTAATCCCCCTCCCTTCCTCGCCATTCTCCCTCCACCAGTCCATCTCCCTCCTTCTCCCTGTCCCTCCAATATTTCAGGATAAACTCAGCTAAAGTCTCCATAGTCTAAAAAAGGCCTTGGATTTCTCAACTTGGGTGGAATTTTTAGCAGGTATCATCCAGGGCCACAACCTTGCAGTGCTCAGGGGGCCGAGGTTAGGCTGCTGTTAGGGCGTTACCTTTCACTGGGAGAGACCTTCAGTAGTTGAATGGAAGCAGGGATAAAGTTTCAAGATGTAATGGTACTTAAGAAGTTAATAGTGACTACTTGTTGCCTCTTCACTATTAGATGTCTCACCTTAAGCGGAAGAAAATCGTCAGGCGTTATCAGGAATAGACTATGTAAGGTATTTCTTTACTGCCCTGCTCGTTAAGCTCCCAGAAGAAAGTATCATAGTCGTAATCTGCAGCAGACAGCATCGTGGGCACTATTACGTTTGTTGCTGTTTGCTTTCTTTCGTACTCTTTTGTCCTCCTTTAAGTCGTCGTACTGATGGGGTTAATGGGGATTGCTCCTAACAACCTCTTTACTAGAGCTCTCTTTTAATCTTGCAGAAAGAAGAAACAAATGTAAAGGAGTAATTGTACTGAAGGGGTTAATGGAGACTGTTTCTTTGTAAACCGCTTTGAGGTGGTTCGTCCATACAGAGTGTACGTACAGTGAGTGAAAGGACGCCTGAGAGTGGCGAGGTTGGGAGATGGAGAGACAGACCGAGATCAGTATGGGAGATGAGGGAATGTGTTAGGGAGGGATGTAGGGAGGTGTGGTGATTGGAAGAGGGAGGAGATGAGCTAGATCGAGAGCTGGGTGGAAGACGAGTGCGAGGGATGATGAGGGAGGGTGTGTCAATCAGACGATTAGAAGAAGATGGGAGAAGAATGAAAACATGGTAGGAGGGTGTGAAGGAAAATGTATGAAGATGAGGTGGATAGTGGACGAGGAGGGAGAACATGATGACAGTGTACATGAAAGATTAAAAGCGGGGTAGCCAGCGGGAAAAGCAGGAAAGGTAGCCTAGGACAAGGTGATGGCGTGAATGAGGGAGGAGGGTTTGGTTTTGCAGAAAGGATCGTTACTGATTAGGGACAAAAATGCATGGACGTTTTGCCGGGACCACCTCTCATAGGATGCGGCGTCAGCCAGTGCGTCGAGTGGATAGCATTTTGAAATTCGCATTTTTATTTTTTGCAGATTTTTGAAGGAATATTTCTTTGCGTAACATATATATTTTTATAAAACATATTTTTGGAACAAGGGAAAATGCGTAAACATACTTCACTCAGATTTAAATGCTGTGAATTTTATGGCCATAAATACTTTTAGATATTTTTGGTTGGATCACGAGTTTGTCTGAATTCGGCAAGAAAAATGTAGTGGGTTTTCTTTGTAATACTTGTAGCTTGAGAGTATAAATGCAGCGTATTGCGAAAAAAAAAATCTTTATTCCTCTTTACTCATTCAGTATAATTATTTTTTGAGTTGTTATATTTTTTGCTGTCGACGCATGATTAATGATAATATTGAACTTATGACAGCATTGTTGTAGTGAAAATTGTACCATTTCTGGCCCTCAGTCCCTTCAGTCCAATAATACTTTAAAAGGGATATTCATGTTATTGGTAGCACCATGAATTCTGTATAAATCTTAATGTTAGAAGGTTAGAGAGCAGACTATGGTCTTCGGATGATGGACGTCATTCTCGCTGACAACACTTACTTTTCGTCGATTTACTTTGCACGTTACACCTTGATATTATATATGGTACAGACTCAACGTGGCTCAGTGGGTTAGAGCGCTCCACTCTGACCGAAGGGTCGGAGGATCGAATCCACCCAAGGGTCATTGGTAGACATCAGGAAGGGCATCCGGTCATAAAATGCAACACGCTCCAATCCAAAAGTCCTCTACCCAGGGGCAACGCCTTAGCCCTTCGGGGATACCTGGCGTTAAAAAAAAAAAAAAAAAAAAAAAAAAAAAAGAGAGCAACGTAGTCGACATCAAAAGATGTGGATTACAACGAAGACCGTATTGAGACGAAATATGCAAAATAAATCGCTACATAACAGGTGCCACGGAGCCTCCGATGGCAGCGAGTATACGGCTCAGTAACAAGTAGAATTAGTGACCTGGATTTAAAGTGACGTTGTGTGTCGTACTTTGGGGGATATGTTTGCGGCGCTTTCTTTGTCAGTGATTTTTGGAAATTTCGCAACTCCTTTTCCTAACCTGTTTACTCTGCACATTGCATCTCGATATCGTTTTCTGTGGTGTTGATGCAAATTGTGTGAATGTGTGAAATGATCTGAAAACACATCGAAGCATGTCAAGGTGTAGTATGCAGGCTAAATCACAAAGGAATGGTTGTTACGAAGCGTCCCTTGGTGCCTAGTTGAATACAATAAAGGTGTAGTATGCAAAATAAGCAGATAGATAGATAGATAGATAGATAGACAGACAGATAGATAGGCAGACAGACAGTCAAGACAGATAATAGATAGATAGACAGATAGATGGAGAGACACAGATAAATCGCTAAAGAAGAGAATACGACCCTTGGTGGTGCAGAGCCCGACAGCTTTTTTTTTTCTTTCCTTTTTTCTTTCCTTCTCTCCGTCTGTCTTTCTTTCTTTCTTTCTCTCTTTCTTTTTTCTCTTGTGCCAAAGCAGGTGTCCAGCCCAGTCATTCCCAGGGCGTTTTCTCATTAAAATCGTGGGACGGCAGCAACAATAAATGAACACCCAAGAGATAGAAGTGAAAGGAGTGACGTGGCCTGTGTCTAACCCCACCTCATGCTGAATAAAATCGTCTGGCCATTATATCAGCGAGAATAAAAAAAATAAATCACTTTGTTGAATAAAGTGAAGTTACTTGGTATTTAAAATTAAGATACTTTCATTTTTTGTCCTGTCTTTCTCGTATATTCTCTCTCTCTCTCTCTCTCTCTCTCTCTCTCTAAGACAATACTCAATTCGTTCTACCGTAACGAGCCTTTGTCGTGAGAGAGAGAGAGAGAGAGAGAGAGAGAGAGAGAGAGAGAGAGAGAGAGAGAGAGAGAGATGCATAAATAAATATATAAAGGTAAATAAATGAATAGGCAGATAGATTTCATGAAACAGGTACTGACATATAAATTGTAGCGAGATGTTTGGGTAGGTATATAAGTGGGTTAGTAAGCTGAGAGAGAGAGAGAGAGAGAGAGAGAGAGAGAGAGAGAGAGAGAGAGAGAGAGAGAGAGAGAGAGAGAGAGAGAGAGAGAGAGAGATGCGTGAAAATGGAGGAGGAGGTGGTGGTGGTGGGTGTTAGAACCAATGGTAGGAAAGGTATTTATGGTGGTTGTGGTAGTTGTGGTAGGTAGATAGGGAGAGAGGGAGGAAAGTAGGTAGACAGGTAGGTGGGAGGGAGGGAGGGACGGACGGTCGGTCGGAGGAAAATAAGTTGGCAGGTAAGTACATAGGTAAATCAGTAGGTAGGTAGGTAGGAAGGGAGGGATGGAGAAGAGGAGGAAATAAGTTGATAAGTAGGGAGAGAAGAAGGGAGGTAAGTACAGTATGTACAAAGGAGTACAAAAAACAAAGGAAAGCAAACAGCATCAGACCTTATGGTCCTTTCGAGGCTGTTTGTTATAGAGTAGACTATGACTACGAGATCTAACTCTACATGCTGAAGGATAAAGATAGTAAAGCAAGAAGGCTTCCCCCGCCTTAAAACCCTCAGTTTAAACTGATAAGAAAAAGTGAGAAAAACCACCATGCATCATGGCAAAACGACGTGGAAATTTCATAGGAAAGAATGAAAAGGAAAAGCTACACTCCATAATACTTTATCTAAAAGCTACAAGTATGAATAACCTGAAAGAGAAAGTAGTAATGTAAAATGAATAATCGAATACATAAATAACGCATGACTCTATGTACGGGTACGTTGAGTTAACGGAGCGTCTGTGGACATAGCGTGGAGATCGCACAGTGCACAGTGTGGATGTTCAGGGGTGGTGTGGCGGCCCTGCCTGGAGCTATTAAGGTAGGCAGCAGTCAATCAGGCCCCAGCTCCTATAATTCCACTGAGACTAGGAACTTCCCCATGTGGGACAAGCACACAAGTCACCCCCTGAAGCAGTAACTCCTGGTACATTACAAAATATCCCGATGGTGGTCACTTAACTAACAGGGACCCTCAGTGATCCACAGTCCATCACAGGTTGAAAGTATGAGTAGTGACCGTTAACTCAGGGCTATCTATGCATATCCTAGTCTGTGCATATTCTATATTTGCATTTAAGAAATTGATCCAGGCTCTAAAAATAATAAAATAAAATAAAAAATTATACATACACAAGTGTTTTATTCAGGAGTAAACATATTAAGCTGGGAGTTGAACGACAAATACTTATCCAGGCGACCTTTAAAGGTTAGTACTGTATTACAGTTTACTACAATGTATTCCAGATAGTTACAACTCTATTAAAGAAGAAATGCTTAGTTTCATGCGACTGGAATCGTTTGCCAATTGTTTTATGCCCATTGCCTCAAGTATAATTCGAGTGATCAACCGTGAAGTATTTATCAACAACTATGTTATCATGGCCTTTGAGTATTTTGAATAATTGAATTAGATCTCCTCGTAAACTCCGTTTAGTTAGGGTAAATAAATTCAGGGCTTCTAAACGTTCCTTGTAAGGTTTATTTCTCAGTCTAGGTATCATCTTTGTCATCCTTCGCTGCACTGTTTCAAGTTTTTCCATATCTTTTTTATAATACGGTGACCAAAACTGAACGCAATACTCCAAGTGTGGGCGTACTAAGGAATTTGACAATGTGAGGCAGAAGAGGTAGGTTGGTGGGTACTGTATAGGTATACGGAGTAGGTAGGTAAACATAATAACTGAGTTTGTATGCATGGGTACGTGTAGGTAGCTAGATAGGTAGGCAGGATAACACTTAGGTAAGTAAGCCTAGCTGTAGGTGTGTTGGTAGGGATGTAGGTAGGTAGGTTAAATGATTGTCTAAGTAAGATAGGTGGATAGGTAATATTTACCGTACAAAATAGGTAGTTATAAAAAATAATATAGATTCCAAGGCACATGATTAATATATAAATAGATATAGGTGGATAGACTGGTACACTGGTAGATAAGTAGGCAGGACTAATAGATATACAAATAGACACTGTTAAACAAAGGCCCTTGATATATGTATTGCAGACAGACACACGAACACAAAGACCTCTTCAAACAATAGCACCATCATTAATATTATTGTGTCTGTGTTTCACCATGTCAGCATTGCCAGAACAAATCATCATGCTTTTATTGATTACATAGACAGGTAGCATTCCCCCCCCCCCACCTTCCTTTTTACTCTCCGCTTTGGACCTGCTTCTTTATTTTATTCAAGCTAACGCCATATTTTCTCTCATTATGCCGAAATTCTTGTAGGCGAAAAATGTAAATATAATCTCAGTTAATTCCGTCGCTGGTGTATTTCCTTCAGATGACTTATTCAGGCTAACATCAGACTATTTTCTGAGGGAAATAAATCTAGTAGTTAAGGAGTTGAAAAACATCGCACTCAAGCTTTTTTCTCTGCTCTGGATGCACAAAGGAATATCACTTCAAGATGACTCCAGACGATTTTGTTTAAGTAAGGGAAATTCTGGTGTTTAATAGGTTTTAGACTGTGCACAAATGTTTACTAAGGTTGTGACCCAATGTTGCAAGCCGCCTCACTCCTCCTGCAACACTGGATGTGAGAGAACCGTGTCCAGGGATCCTCACTTCTCTGATTCATGGTTTTAAATGTATCAAGGCGTCCATTTTCTGGGTATCACTACACCGTTTCTCTCTAGATAGATAGATAGATAGATAGGTAGATAAATAGATAAATAAATAAATAAATACAAATCAAGACCTTTTCATTTTAAGATGGCAGGACATGTTGCGCTAAACACTTCCACTGTAGTAAGGTATTTCTAAGTGTATTCTTGAATCTCCAGTGTCACTGAAGGGTTTAATTAAACTCCAATACGGCAGGATCAGGTATGGGTAAGCTTTCTCACGAATACAATTAAGTAATTTTGAGATATCGATGATAAACAGAACATGTCATTGGAGTGAAAAGAAAAGGAAAAAAAACAAACGGGGTGGCAGGTAAATGAATGAGCACGAGAATTGTTAAAAAATATATAAATAAAGAATCCCAACCACTTCACTCCGATGACTCATATTGTAGCCTGTTATCCCTGCCGCCAGACGATTTCACTCAGCGTCAGACAGACTATTAGAAGTAATAGATTTCGGTGTAGCCTTCGTTACCCCTTTCACGAATGGAGATCGTTACGAAGTGGAATTGATTATCAGTGTGTAGAAAGGATGAAATAAGAAAATATATAATTGGAGTAAAGAGGTTGACCAGTTTACAGGTAAACAGTTGTCCGTTACAATTATCACAGATCCTTGTGTGTGTGTGTGTGTGTGTGTGTTTGTTTGTTTATTTTCTCACGTTTACCCCTTCAGACCAGTGACTTACTTCATTCTATTCTTGCTACCATCACACTATTTACTGAGGTAAATGGAGTCATTTCGAACTAGATGGGTTAGATGCAGGCTTCCTCACGACCTCCACTGCAGATGTCCTTCCCGGGTTGGTAATCCGGAGGCAGCAGGAATAACATTTATAGATACGGCATCAGTTTGAAGTGGCTAATATTCCCTGTGTTTTGTCTGTGAAGTGTGTGCCAGGTGTGTGAGTCAAAACCTACGTATGTTCAAACAGTCTTATGCACAACTGAAGCTTAGGAGAGTTTGTAAATACTGTGTGTGTGATGTGTGATGAGATAGGCTTTATATATATCGGTGGAAGGGCGGGAGGGGAGTGATTTACGGTGCAACTGTGTTCGGTTTGGCACTTTCTATTACTGTTTACAAGCAGGATGTGTGCTTGTCCGGCCACGCGGAGCGAATGCACAGTGAAAAATTGACCGGGAGGTGTGCCGGAGTGAGATGGGTGGGGAGGAGGGAGAACGAGGTATAGTGATTTAGGTGCCGGGGTATGTAATGGAGGGTGTCGCGTAGTGGGAAGAGGGTTCGTTACTGAGCAGGGGCAGAAGCTCCTGGAGATCCTGTTATCAGCCCCCCCCCCTCTTCACAGGACGCGGCTTAGGAAAAAGACAAATAGGTGTTGGCTGACACGAAATAGTTACTGCCAGTGTGCACATAGAGTAGAGGAGAGGATAACCTAATAGTTTTTTGAGTCTTGTATGACAGTGATATGGTGACTCATACTGGTGATGTACTCGTATGCCTTCACAGATTTCAGCGCATGTGTGTATTATTTATCCACTACTACACTGTACTGTAGTGACACTCAGCAGAAGGTATACTTCCGCCACGCTGGGTAATTTGTGCATGGAGTTTGAAGTTGATCCTGTAAGAAACTTTGTGGGAGTCAGCCTCCATATTTCTCGGATCAGCTCAAAGTAGCCTGCACTTTCATATATGTATACCCAGTGTGTGTGTGTGTGTGTGTGTGTATATATATATATATATATATATATATATATATATATATATATATATATATATATATATATATATATATATATATATATATATATATATATAAAGCATTACTACGTCCTTGTACTTTGACATGCCTAAAATTGAATATCATCATCTTAGGGTCCATGGGAACTTCTCCACACATTTTCATCATTACACTCCGGTTAGTTTCTCTGTAATCGGGTGGACAGACAAACCGGCAGAGGTGCAATCCCTGCCACGTCTGCCTCCAGTGAGGGAGGTGCTAACTTATTCACTATAAGGATCTCTCGGCCCCACTCAGACAAACGAAGGGATGCCCAAGAGCTCCTAGCAAGGTAGAATCTTGCACTGAAAATAACACACAATGCAGAGCGGGTATGATAATGACTGTGGTTAGGAGTTAACAAGAAATTTGGGAGATTACTGTCAAGTTAGAAGGATGGAAGGAAGGGACATAGTAAACAGCAGACAGTATTCAAGAAAGTGGACAAGTACTTAAGTTATTCCTAGCATATGAGTATACGGGCAGTATTTTGCTGGAAGGGACAATCACAGACACACACAATCAATTCTGACAACCTTTTCTCCAGAAACACGACCCACAACAATCGTTTTTACCTCCAGGTACCTATTGACGGCCAGGTAGGCTACATGGGGATTAGGGGAGAACTATGACTGACAAGCAACACACCAGAATGTTGTAGGGTTGGTCAGCGTGTCGGAAGGGAGGAGGGGACACAGAGGATATGACGGTGAGTGTGTGAAATTTCTGAGAAGGAGCAAGTGTCGAGGCTTAACTGGACATGCACGGACAGTATTTTGCGGGTAGGAGGTAATGACAAACACACACAAGCATGACGGACAGGGACAGGAAAACACTCAAGCATTTCCGCCGAACAAGCCTGACAGACGCTGACTTCCATCCAGGTCCACATTTTTACCTCTGTTGTAGGTGGGAAGGGCTCTGGTGATGATTAGGCGGGGGGAAGGATCAGGCGAGCAGCTCCAGGGGTCAGGTTAGTAAAAGCGACTGATTTTTTTTTTTCTTTTTTACGATAAACAAGTTTTGACGACAGCTACCCATTATCACAGACTATTGAAGTTTTCGTTGTTTTCGTTCACTTTTATAGTCACAGTAATTTGGTAGTCAGATGTTTGGTAAAGTATGAGTTAAGACAAAGGTATATACTGGTACAAATTGACGTCTAGGATACATTATACTTTCCCAGAAAAAGGCGATATGAATTTATACTTCTTGGGTGCACGAAGGTTACTAAGGCATATATTTTTTTCTATTATTATTATCACGGTACGGTCGAACTTCCATCCAGGTCCCCACTTGTACTGGTGGGTGAAGAGGGACAAGGGGGCAGCCACACCGACGCCACCAGCCTCAGAGTGCAGGTGTGTGTGACAAGGAAAGCAGCCAAACATGCCAGCAGACAACAACACGCGACACTCGCCTTACAGTTCAGGTACCACATTCCTTAAGTTTCCTGAACTTGTGTTGAAGATGCCTTGTTTGTGCTTGGTATTGTCACTCATACACCTGCCAAAAACTTTACAACCATACGTAGTTAGAGTGAATAATAAAGTGAAAACAAATGACTATACAGTGATTCCTGATAATAACTTGCCGCTGTGGAGGCTTCATCTTAAAATACAATCCGTACTTTTATCGACCTGGGTTAGTTAGTACCCCCATGGACCACAGGTGCCAATATCAGTTATAGACGGGAACACACCTGATGTGAGGACAGTGAGGCATATTGTAAGTGGCTTCGAAAATTTCGTAGGATCTCTTCCTTGGCAGTTTATTCTGCACATTGCATCCCGGTATTCACTTGTATACCACTGATGCAATGTCTGCCTATCTATATATATCTACTATCAAGGAAATAATGTATAATAATTCACTAAGGGAACCTTATTACATGGCCTTCTACGTCACTGACATTATTGCCCCAGGTAGGGTCAAGCTAGAGGTCACAACACTGGCCAAAGGTCTAGTGGACGGCACTAAGAATAGCGTTGCTTTCATAAACCCTGCGACTGGCGACTCCTCGGTGTTTTGTAAATGAGAAACCTAACCTTCAAGCCGGCAACAACAGCAGCCGAGCCAGCCGGTTTGTGTGGGAGAAAGAGATGCCTGGGAAGCGGCTGGGCCGGTTTTTAGGGGAGCCATTAATATCTGTGCCTGCTACTGCCTTGGCCATCACAGTAGAGTTATATATGGAGAAAGTATATTAGCCGATTATACGTTGGTTCGGTGATTAGAGTGTGTGTGTGTGTGTGTGTGTGAGAGAGAGAGAGAGAGAGAGAGAGAGAGAGAGAGTCTGTGGGGGAGGGGAAAGGGGATGGAAGGGAGGGAAGGCCGCAAGGATGGAACAGAGTGGAAGAAGGAGAGAGGAGGGAGGGGGTAGCAGGAAGAAAGAGTTGGGAAGAGTCAGGGAGTGGGAAAGATGAGAAAAAAAAAAGAGAAGGGGGAAGGAAGAAAAGAAGAAAAAAAAGTATCGGTGAGGAAAAGTGAGGAAAATAAATGGAAGAGAATGAATGTGGAGGAGGGGTTGTGAGAAGGAAGAGAGAAAGAGTAAGGAGGAAGAAGAGGAGAGAAGTAGGGGAAGGGGAAGGGAGGAGGGGAAGAGAAAAGGGGGAGGGAGGGAGACAGGATTCCAGGAAGAGGGGAGTAGGAAAAGTAGGAGGGCAGGAAAACTGATCTGGAGAAGAGAGTGTGTAGATGTAGGTCGGTGGTTTTAGAGAGCGGTGGTGTGAGTTTTTTCTTCGAGATTAACTTTATAATTACATATCTTTTCGCATCAGTTTATGCAGGTGTAGTCAGAAAGCCAACCACTTGCCCAAAAAGCCAACCACTTGCCCATTGTTACCTGAAGATTATTTAAAACTAGGGAAACACAATCAGCTCATTAGGAAGATTAATTTGACTTCCGCGATATAGGAGTGTTCGCCTGACTCTTGGAAGATGCAAATTCCTGCACCTTACATATCATCATCATCATCTTACCGCCTAAATGAATGATGTGGGGAAGATTTCAGAAAGAAAGAGGAGGGGGGTGGAGGAATCACAATTGGAGAAGTATCAACAGGGTTCCTACTGTAGTGGAATGATGTACATCCATTCATATCTATCAAGCTTTGGAAATTCCCACCTTCACCCCACAGGTATAAACCTTCCGTATTATACTCTTCTTATGATTAAGTCACTTTCCCAGCGCTTATGGGGTTCGCTAACCGTTCTATTGATTGACAAGGCAAAAAAAAAAAAAAAAAAAAGCTGCATCTCTTCCCTTGTGCATCTCCATATATATTGGTGCTTCATCCATTTCTAGTCTTCAGGAATTCTTTTGTCTGATTATTTTCATACCAATCATATTATAATACTCCATAATTACTTTCCTTTGAGAAGCAACGCTTCTGCCCCGTGAGGACTGTTCAGCTGAACCCAATGATGTGAGGGCAGTCAGATCACCACGCGCGTCAGCAGCCGTGAAATGGTAAACACCCACCTTATCAGGTTTCCTTTATATCAATAAAATAGTGTGGCAGAAACAGCACAATGAGCTTCATTGTGCTGAAGGGATTTAGTGAGATTTCTTGAAGTTCCATCACTATGAGACGTCCCCCCTAAACTTTGCAAAATCGTCCGACGGTGACAAAATAAGCTCTACTAGACGTCACTGTAGTACGTACTTTATATACAGTATATAAATGAATTATATATGTGAATTGAATTGAAATACCATTTCCCGTCCCGAGAGGTCCTGATCCTCTTACACACACACACACACACACACACACACACACACACACACACACACACACACACACACACACACACACACACACACACACACACACACACACACACACACACACACACACACACACACACACACACACACACACACACACACAATCACTCGTGCACTATTAACCCAGGTAATTTCAATGATATCCTCTGGCTGTCCCACTCAGGTTTGGTGTGATGTTTTGATGTGACGGTGGAATTCAGACAGAAGCGGGGGAGACTTTTTAAGGAAACTGATATCTTCAGACTGTCCCATGACCCAACCGGACTTGAACTCGTGACCTTCAGTTCACCCCTTGACCACACGACCTCCCTTTGGCTACCTGCCCTCCTGCACCTCCTCACCCCACGCAAACCACTTCAATACACTGACGTCCGTTGATTTCGTCTTCCTACAACCGGACACTTGTATTCCTCTTGGGACGGATTTCTCGAACTGGACAGGTAAAAAAAAAATAAAAAGGACGTTCCACGTGTAAAGTATGATGGGTCTCTCCTAAAGAAAGTGAAACCGTCAGGCGGCAGCAGGAGTTAAACAAATGAAAGGATGGGCATCGTACTGAAGTGTAAGTTGAACATTCCTTAGTTTAATATACAGCAATTACCAAAATGTTTCCTCAAAAGGGCAAAACTGTTATTGTGTGGTGCATGTTGAGGCGATGATAATTGGGCGGCCGGATAAGGGGCTGGGTGCTGGGTGGCTCAGCTGGGTGTGGGTGTGTTTGTTGACTGGCAGCCACTGTGGGAACCTACTGTGTGTGTGTGTGTGTGTGTGTGTGTGTGTGTGTGTGTGTGTGTGTGTGTGTGTGTGTGTGTGTGTGTGTTATGCAGATACAGCGACTAGACATGTATGTAAACATTAATATCAGACATTAGCCAGATTAGGTCTTCATACTGGAGGGAATATTATTAAAATAAGAAGACAAAAATTGTCGGTGCGAGAGGCAGTTATTAACTGAACATCCCAATGTAACGCTGAGAACAGGATCGTATTCATAAAACTTCTGAAGCTTAAGTTACGGGTAAAATGTTTTGCTTTTATCCTGACTCAGCATAAACCCTAAATACTTCAAAACCAAACGAACGAAAGATAAGAAGCGGTGCCAAGGCACAGCAAACCCGTCCCCGGCAGTCATTTTAGTGCTGGCGTATAAACACAACAGGATATCTAGTCAAAGATGTCACATATCTAATTTGGAGTACATCGGGTGAAAATTGACGATTTTATGCCCATTTGTTAGACCCGACCCACCTGACACTTACCCACCCTACCGCTAACTGGGGGGTGACCCCCCCCCCTGATATAATGAGGCATGCTGTAGGATCCAGACTAAGATGCACCTTTAGGGTTTGGATTTATCTCAGTATGACGAATATGAAAGGAGGTATATATGGCGAAAAAACGTTTTTTTTTTTTTTTTTTTTTTATTGGTCCTACAGCCTGGGCCTTGGCCTAGTTTGGCCCAAAATTTAATCAGGTGATCAGAAGGTCATAGTCCATCATCTCTGTAATTGTTAGTCAAAATCACACCTGTAGTTTTCGCGTAAAGTTGTTTAGAGACAGACAGACAGACAGACAGACAAACAAACAAACAAACAAACTGAGTGAAAACAATACCCGTCCTCGAGCCCCTCTGGGGCGGGGACGGGTAACGAAAAAAATACGAAAAATGAATTTGATGTCTGACAGTACACGATATATATGAAGAAGTGTTTGTAGTATGAGACAGTTACGATCCTTCCTCAACGTGGCCCAGGATGAGGCGGGCCCCACACCCTCCACTCCCTCTGGCGGGCGGTGGCCACAACATACCCAGCTAGACATGCCTGTGGAGGATTTTATTGGAAAGTCGGATATTAATTCAAAACGCATTGCACTGGAGTGTGAGGATACATGATAGTAAAAAAATAAATACAAAGAGAGAGAGAGAGAGAGAGAGAGAGAGAGAGAGAGAGAGGTACAAGCGGACTCTAATCCAGCATAACCATAACACAGGTGAGGTAGGTGGTTTATGGTAGGATAGTGCCTCTCTCTCTCCCTCTCTCTCTCTCTCTCACACACACACACACACACACACACACACACACACACACACACACACACACACACACACACACACACACACACACACACACACACACACACACACACACACACACACACACATCCTGTATTCTTTTCCTGTTTTGTATTTTTTTTTTCTTGTTCTTCGCTCATATCTGATCTGATCTTTTTCTTTCTTCTTCCTCTTTTACATTTTTATTTTCTCTGTCTTCAATTTTCTTCATTTTACACTTCTCTCTCTCTCTCTCTCTCTCTCTCTCTCTCTCTCTCTCTCTCTCTCTCTCTCTCTCATACCTACCTGCCCTCCAAACTGCCACCTCTTCCCCTAAGGCTCAAACTGCCACACACTCTCCCTGTGATTTTCGCCCTAATCTACCACTGCGGTTTAACTGTTTGGGTTTTTCATTGTTTTATAACCAGGCAATAACACGGGAGGTGAACTGTAGGGGCGGGAGAGAGGAGGAGGAGGAGGGGGAGAAGGGAGGGAGGGAGGGAGGGAAAGGAAGGGAGGGGGAAGGAGGGAAGAAAAGGAAGGGAGAATAAAAAGGGTGCAAAGGAAAGCCAATACAAACATACAAATTGTCTGTTTGAAGCTTTGTTTTTGGATAAATTATAACTAAACTATTTTGTAAGTTAGGGCCAAGGGTAGAGGAGTAGGAAGGATAGGAAAGGCGGGGAGGGATGGAGGAATGAAGAGATGAAACCTGGAGGGGAAGGGGAGGGAAGAGAGAGGGAAGCAAGGGCAGGGGAGGAGAAGGAAGGAGGGTACAAGGAAAAGAGAAAGACAAAGAGAGAGAGAGGGAGAGAGAGAGAGAGAGAGTAGGGTGGGGTGGGGAAGAAGCCAGAGGAATAGAGGAGAAAGGAAGAGGAAGACCAGGAATGAAAGGAAGACAGTGAAGGAGAGGAAGAGAGAGGCGAGGAAGGTAAGAACAGGTAAGCAGGAAGACAGTGGAAGGGATGGAAAGAGGGAGGGGGAGATGGCGATGATCTGATGTATGAAGGGAAGAAGAAACAAGAAGGTGCGGAGGGAAGGGGAGGGTAATGGAAGGGAGAGGGAAGAGGAGAGAAGAGGAGGCGCAAGAGGGAGGGGATAGTTTCTGCCGACCTTAAGGGAAGCATGTCATTCTTGATTTATGGTGTGTGTGTGTGTAAGGACAGGAGTGTACGTGCATATGTGCTTGTGCGTGTCTGTTTTAGTGTACATGTGTGTATCTGTTAATTCCATAAGCCGCTGTTTTATATCAGTCGTGAGAGAGAGAGAGAGAGAGAGAGAGAGAGGTGAGGGGAGTAGGTATCTGAGAGGGTCCGTGTGAATTAGGTGAAGAGGGGATGGGAGGGGGAGGGGAAGGAGGGCGGAAGGAGTGAAGGGAGAGAGGGAAGAGAGACAGAAGAGGTGGAGGGAGTAGCAGAAGAGGAAGAGGAAGGCGAGGGGAAAAGGATGAATAAGAGAAGGATGGGGAGGTGGGGAGAAGACGATATATAGTGGGAAGGAATTGAAAAAAGGGAGAAAGAAGAAGGGAAGGAGGAGGAGGAGGAGGGAGAGGGGGAGGAGGACGAGGACGAGGAAGATTATGGAGGGAATGAAGGAAGAGGAAAGAGAAGTGATGAGGAAGAGGAGAAGTAAGGAGGGAAGGAAGGAAAGATGAGGGAAAGAGAAGTGATGAGGAAGAGGAGGAGTGTGGAGGGAAAGAAGGAAAGAAGAGGGAAAGTGAAGTGGTGGGGAAGAGAAGGAGGAGGAGGAGGAGGAGGAACATGAATACTGGAGAAAAGTAAGAATATTTTGACAACGATATCTTCTTATAACTCAAAGATAACAAAGTGAGCAAAGCAAGAAAAATGGGATACGAGGAAAGAAGAAGGGAAGAAAACAAAGAAGCAGATAAGATGAAAGGGTGAGGGAAGAATCATAAGAGATGGGAAGGAGATGGAAAAAGGAGAGAAGACTTGGAGAATGAGGGAAGAAAGAAGGAAGGAAGGAAGAAGAAATGAGAGAGATAAATGGGCGAGCGAGAATGGGAAAGACACTGAGAGGAAGAGAAAGAGGAATTAAAGAAAAACAGAGAGGAAAGGAGAATGAAGTAAATTACGAAGGAAGAAAGGAAGGGGAAAGGAAGGATGGAAATAAAAGAAAAGAAAGAGAAAAAGAAAACTAGAGAGAGAGGGGGGGAGGAGAGTCAGTCAGACCAAATAACATGTTTTCTTCATGTTTGCGTGGCGGGTTGGAATGCAGAACATGTTGCTGGGAACGGATCTCTCTCTCTCTCTCTCTCTCGGCTCCGGGTGGGACAAGTATGTAAGAGAGATTAGTGGATAGGTATAGAGGCATTGAGTGTCCGTAGCATATGAAGATTGACCAAAAGATCGATGATGATGATGATGATGATGATGATGATGATGATGATGATGTCACCACTACAAATCAACAGACTAACTAACCCCTTCAGTACGTTGATTTGTTACTTTATACCTTGCCACCTCTAGACGATCTCTTTCTTAACGTTTGTGGCACCCCAGTATAGAGACGAAAATTGAAAATAATCTCCCTCCACCTACTCAGTGCCATGACAGTCTCTCTCTCTCTCTCTCTCTCTCTCTCTCTCTCTCTCTCTCTCTCTCTCTCTCTCTCTCTCTCTCTCTCTCTTTGGGTTAACGAGGCAAACAGTATCATGATCCAAAATTATGGCTGCCTGTAAATTATCACAAAATATATGTGTTTTTTAAATTGTAATATTAAATTGTCACCACTCGCGTTAAAAGAACACCCTTAATAATTTTCAAGTTTATTAATTTCACAGAATTTTTTAAAGTGTCCAGTGGTCATTGTAATATTACTGTTTCTCTCTCTCTCTCTCTCTCTCTCTCTCTCTCTTGTTATTTGTATGTGTTTCATTTTTCCAAAGTCCCTGATTTCGCTGCGTTTAATGGGGATGGTTTATTCAAGTTTATGATGTTCGAGTTAACCGGGATTTGTTTTATTTATTTATTTAATTTTTTGTTATTTTTGTCATGCTGGCAGTTACCCGGTCCAGTCTGGTGGCGCTCTACTATAAGAGAAAGCATCGTCCATTTACCCTCCCAACTGTTGTAAATATTGCTCTACACCAAACCAATATGTAACTATCCACAGTCACGCTCTTTTGATCACCCTGCGGTTTACCTCAATCGCTTTACGTCTTGCTGTTACGGATAGTCAGCAGCGAGCCATCATTCATAAACCACTACATTCTAATTTGCTCTCTTCCGTATACGCCTTTTATCTTCCTGGATCAAAATGTCTTCCTTACTATCCTCCCACCTCCTCCTTGACCCCACCACCCCTTGCCTTCACACCCCCTACTGCAGATCTCTATATATTTATCATTCTCTCAACACCCGTTCTCACCATGGGCATACCTCTCTAGCGTACCCTGCTCTGCTCGTCCCATCATATTACTGTACATCTGCTTCTACACTTGTCCTGTACCGTGTCATTCCTCACCCTGTCAAACCAGCTTACCCACACACCGATTACGCACATCATTCAAACCACCTCACATTACATATGGCACAGCATTTCCAACATTTCCACATTATAGGACCCACGCCTCGCACCGCCACGCATTCATACATTTACTCACTGATCATTCCTTCCACTTACCTATCAACGTCCCTAATAGTTTTGTACCTTCTCCTGTCTTGTGTAGTACTTCATTGATCGTGTTATAAAGATCCCAACCAATATTCACGATACGAAACTCTCCGTAACAGTTAACTATTATCGTGGATCGTTTTGTTTTTGTAATTAACCACTAATATTCAGTATAATTAAACGGTGAAGTATTTCGTAGGTATATGAGTGACGACAATCGTATATACAAGCCACCGGCCTAAGCATTGAAAAATTTTAAGTACGGTCCCATTTCCCTGAGTCTTAGGAGTATATGCCTCTTTCCAATATTGTCCTTTAAGCATTTCATTTGAGATTTGGTGTATCGTGTTTTATTTCAGTTTGTTGTGGTTTGTTTGAGTGACATGGAAGTTCATTTGTGTTTTTACGTGTGTGATATTTCTGCGTTCGAGGGGAATGATTTAGAATGCTTGATTATGGTTTTTGTTATTATTTGTTCTTTTCATTCTGGTTTCTATAGTACTGTGGGTTTCTTTGATTTTTTACTTCGGTTTTACGTGCACGCACGCGTGTTAGTGTTCGTGTTGGTGTGTGTGTGTGTGTGTGTTCGTGTGTGTGTGTGTGTGTGTGTGTGTGTGTGTGTGTGTGTGTGTGTTCGTGTTCGTGTGTGTGTGTGTGTGTGTGTGTGTGTGTGTGTGTGTGTGTGTGTGTGTGTGTGTGTGTGTGTACAAGAGGCTGTCCATCAAGAAGGGCCAGCAGTAGGGTACGATACGGTACAAATTGCGGTAAGGTGTGGATGGTATTCTTAGCTAAATGCCTGGTACGAAATACGGTACGAAGCTGTATGCAAGGTACGGTGCCGTTCAAAAATATGATGTTAATGATATTTTTTCTGAGTCTCTGTGCTGAACCAGGAGAAAGGCCACAGGTGGGTACTGTGTTGTGCCCAGAAAATTTATTGTATACATGATAATATGGGAGCCGGAAGTAGCTTATGTGATTAATGATCCACTGGAAGAAGTACACAACATTACATTTTCTGTAGGGTAGTAAGTGAGGGAAACCAATATCCACTCAGCTGGTGTGGTGCGGCTTTCAAGTGACCATACACATACCGGTACTTTCAAGCCATTTTATTTATTTATTTTTTAAATCTCAGTAAAGCAGTTATAATGATGGGTGGTAACGAGATAACCAGAGGGACTCCTGGTGGTCTAGTGGGTTAAGGTGCACCAGACAGATGTGGTCCGTCAGTGTTTGCATCCGAGGAGTGGCTGGGGTATCTTGCCCACATAATACCGCTCACTGGTGTGTGTAGGTGTTGGATAGATAATAAGGAGAGCCATATGATGATGACCAATAATAATAATAACAATAATAATAATAATAATGATAACAATAACAAGAACAATAATAATAATAATAATAATAACAAGAACAAGAACAATAATAATAATAATAATAACAATAACAACAACAATAATAATAATAATAATAATAATAATAGTGATCATGATGATGATGATGATGATCCTTCCTAATTTTCCTCATTAAATGCTGATTAACTACACATAATTGTAGCTGTCAGTAATTCCCTAATTAAATATACCAGCAGTAAGCACCTCTCTTAGTGATTAAATAGCCTTAATTAGGATGACACACGGGGCCAGGGAATTATAACCCCTTGCTGTACCAGGAGTAGTTTATTTTACTTTGTTATTACTTTATTGTTTTATTGCCGCCCAGACCATTGTATTCAGCTTAGGAACGTGAATGACAAAGCGTGAATGATGGATTGATTCGGTAATGTTGATGGGT
>NC_137010.1:19044829-19092329 GCF_032717465.1 Coenobita brevimanus | reverse complement strand
TATCTGTCTATCCATCCATCTCCCTCTCAGTCTGTCTATCTGTCTGTCAGTGTATCTATCTCACTGTATCCATTTATCTGTCCATATCTGTCTATCTGTCTATCTACCTGTATCTATCTGTGAATCTTCTTGTCTGTCCGTCAGTCAATCAGTCAGTTAGTTAATCTGTATGTATGTATGTATGTATGTCTCTATCTGTCTGTCTATCTATCTATCATTCAGTCAGTCTATCTGTTTATCTATTTATATATCCATCTCTCTATCTATCCATTTATCCATCTATCTATCTTTCTGTCTACTTGGCCCGACCTACATTCCCTCTCACTCAACACACAATTACCGTAATAGCAGTATCATTCTCACCTACAAAATATATGGGTTCCTCCCTTTATATTTGTCTGTCTGCCTGTTTGTCTCTGTTTATCTTTCTCGGTGTGTGTCTGCTTCTTTCTTTACGTCTCTCTCTCTCTCTCTCTCTCTCTCTCTCTCTCTCTCTCTCACACACACACACACACACACACACACACACACACACACACACACACACACACACACACACTACATTTTTACGAACATTCTTCTGTGTTTGTTCCGTACTCTGTGTAATTGGTGGATAAGCCCACGATACAAAGCACTGACAGGGATATTCTGTGTTGTAGATCAGAGCCCATACTGTATTTTCATAGAGTCGATACAAAATGCTGTAACTGTAATGTGTGGCCCTGAGCTCATAAAAATAACGTAGTAAGGAATGTCAGTGTTAAATAAGCCTAACTTCGTGTAAATATTTCATCACTACCAGCTCTTAACTTGAACTCTTTAATCCCGCTCTCAATTTCACGTCTTTAGGTCGAATTCTGTGTGGCTTTGTTGATTACGTAACACTTTTTCCTCAGCGATCTGTTTTGCACATGGCACCTCAATATCCTCTTGGACGTTATGGTGCACACTATGTCGCTAGGAAAGGAAAATGACAGATAGTAAACAAGAGTGTTGGAGGTGTCGTAAGCAAAATAAATCGCCAGGGAAGAGGAACTACGAACATTTCCAGTGCCAGTGAGAATACGGCCCGTTGTTTTTGTGGCAGTGCTAGTATTTATTTTCTGTATGATATATTCTTTACTACGGAGACAATTTTTACTTTACTTTTGCTTCCAACAGACCATTTTTATCCACTGTACATTTGCGCTTCTCAGACGAAACATTTTGAGTTATTCGGTGAAGCATTTTGATATATTGATCACCGTCTCATGCACTGTACGTGAAATTATTGCCTTATTATTACCGTATTATTACCGTTTGTATTATCTAACACTCAAAAGTAAACAAGAGGAAAGAAAAGAAAAGAAAAAGAGAAAATGATAGATGATGCGGTGTCGTCTGAGGCAGTAACTATATTCGTCTGTGTGCCAGGAGTTTGGTAATCTTTCTGTCCACCACATAGTAAGGAAGAATTTTTATTTATTTTTTCCCCTCCTGGGCGTACTTGAGCATAACTAATCTACTGAGATATATGTGATTTAGTTCCAGGTATGTGGAGTTTTACCTTTGTGTCCTTTATTAAGTGGCAACTCATGAATAACCAGTGTCATAAATAAAGAATGCATGACAAGGAATAGGTAGCATGTTTTGTTGCTTCTTCATTATTGCTTTCTGACATCTTTTTGCCTTTTTCTTTTTACATTCCTGTACGGTTCATTGCTCGGGGAGGTAGAGGGTGGAGGGAGAACTGTCTTCATCACTTTCATTTTCGTTACGTTCTGTGACGTATGCAAAAAAATGAAACAGGACCACCTGCAGTCTTTTCATTTAAACCTGGCCAAGATTATTTTCTTTTTGCTGCTCAGTGGCTGAAAGAAATACTGCTGCTCTACATTCATTCTGTAACACTTCTTCGTGACTAGGAGTATTTTCCAGTACTAACCTACTTCGACATTTTAGCATTCAAGGTAGTGAGATGGTAGTTTTAGGTCAAGTAAAAGTGAAGAGAGTATAAAAAGACCCGTAAGATCTGTGTGGTCTTTAAATCTGTCAGAGTGTGGGTGGCATCACGGGACCCAATCTTGCTCAGTTCGGTCTCCCATCTGCACCTGTTAATGCTTCTGGGTTTTCAGCATACCTGTCTGTAGATTTCCATTTCACTGTTTAATAATCTCATTGTTTTTGCGGTTGGCGTCTCGAATGAATTTTCCTGTTGCCTTTTTCTCCCTCTCTCTCTCAGTACCTTTGATCCCATTTCTTTCCCTCTGCGTCTCTCTCTCTCTCTCTCTCTCTCTCTCTCTTTCGAGGCGTAGGAGGGAAAGGGAGGGAGGGAGGCAGAAGTAAGAGGGGAGAGAGGAATGAAGGGAGGGAAGAAAAGTGAGAGAATCAGAAAGTCAGTCATGTGAGAAATTAGTTATATTTTTTAAGATATGGCGATACATTCTATTGAGAGAGAGAGAGAGAGAGAGAGAGAGAGAGAGAGAGAGTGAACATTATTACTGGAAACTTTGATGATGCTTTTCGTTCTGTTTTATTTTATTCTCATCAACCTACCTTTATTCATCAGTGGTAAGTTGAGTTGTTATTATTATTATTATTATTATTATTAGTAGTAGTATTAGTATTTTATTATTATTATTATTATTATTATTATTATTATTAGTGGTAAAAATAGATGTATTGTAAATGATAAAATGAATTATTATTATTATTATTATTATTATTATTATTATTATTGTTGTTGCTGTTGTATTTTAATTATTGTAATTATAATTATTTTTATTAGTAGTAAAAGTAGGTGTATTGTAAATTGTAATTTGAACTATTATTGTTATTATTATTATTATTATTTTATTATTATTATTATTATTATTATTATTATGAGTGTTGGAGATGACCCAGTTGTTAACATGACCCTAACCTTGATAGAGTTAGAAAGCCAAGGTGCTAAGTCATCTCAATTGCCGCTAATTAGGGGTGTGGCTTACCTGGGTGAGGCAGGTGTGAGAGAGAGAGAGAGAGAGAGAGAGAGAGTGTGTGTGTGTGTGTGTGTGTATTTAGATTATAAGCGTACATGTGCACAGGTTGATATACATGTATGAATAGATACTCATTTTGTGTGTAGGAACGCTTATGTATACACTAAATATACATACATGAATACATACATGGCCAGTGTGTGTAGGCTATAAACGCACATAAACACTGCGTAATATCCATACCAGGTACATAAACACCTACCCAGTGTGCGTGTACAACATAAACACACCTAATTATACACACTCATATACATACATAAATACATACGCACACATGTACACCCAGGAGGCCACTAAATCCACCCTCCTCAGATCTTAACCCCATGACTCCGGCGACTTATTATTTATTTATTTATTTATCGTTCTTGCTGCCTCCAGACGATTTTATTCAGCATAGGAAATACAGAACAGCTTAGTTAAGACCTTATCTAACTTTCCCTGTTAAAATAAAGTCGTCTGAAGATACCGGTAGTAAAAATAAAAGAAAGAAAATGTTCGTCATGGGAGTGGAGGGGTTATTTTCACAGTGGTTTTGTGTCTTAAGTACTCGTGCCGTCGATAGGTAGGGAGTTGATGTACCTGACTTTGTACTTGATTAATATCCTTGCTATTTGGGAGGTACTGAAGAATTTTTACCTGCGTCGCGAAGAGCCAATTATATGAGAGCAGCAGATATTGACTCTGTTCTTGTTCTTGGGGAAAACTTTGAATTACATCATCGCCACGCCCATGCCAAACAACCAACAACGACCATTTGCACAGAGTGCGTTACCCCCGCCCTACCGCACCACCCAGCATCTTTTCTTCATCCATCCCATCGTTTTTTTTCTTACTCCTCACACACACACACACACACACACACACACACACACACACACACACACACACACACACACACACACACACCGCTCGCTGGTGCAGTGGTAACGTTCTCGCTTGCCAACTGGTGGACGGGAGTTCGCGCCTCGCTCAGGTTGCGAAAAGTTTCACTGACGAAGTGGGTGGTTACTGTCCCCCTTGAGCAAGGAGACGGGTGTGTGCATGTGTGAAGGTCACAGCCTTGCCCTTAGATCGGACACTATGAGCTCTCAGCTCCCTTCCGGGAGGGTAAAAGCTGACGATCACGACCATCAAGTGATCCTGACCGACCCGGTGAATTACACACACACACACACACATCTGTGAGAAATCCGTGATGTTACCGTACACTTTCCTACCGTCAATGCCACCCCTTTTACGACATCCATTTGTACACAAGGGATAAAGTGGAGAAAGAACAGGAAAACAGAAAAGAGCAATAGGGAGGACTAAGTGTGAGATACAAAAAATATATAATAAAAAAAGTAGTAGAAGAAAAAAATGACTAATAAGAGAAAGTGTGTTGTAGATAAAGGCTGGAAATGGCAAAACTAGGTACACAGTAAATGAGGAACAGTGAAGAAGAGTAACAGCCAATCCTTGTTCATTCCTTCGAGGTGTAGGGGCCCGAGGCTAGGCTGGAGCTTTACATCCCTTCCGTCCAATGATGTATATTCCTGTTTTAGTCTTGCTTTTCCTTCATTTTAGTTTGCACTGAAAGGGTTAATGAAAGCTGTATTTAACCCCTGTAGTTGGAAAAAGTGTCTCCTAAGTGCGATAGTCATCTTAACGTTATGATACTGTCTCCTTCAGTACTAGGACTATTTTTTTTTTTCAATGCCTGGTATCCTCAGACATATTTATTTAGCCACCTCTTGTACTGAAGGGGTTAATGAAGCTTCTATATAGCCTCTCCAGCGCGATAAATCTCCCCTAAGCAACAGAGAACTTCATCTGGTACTGGCAACACTGCAATGCTAAAGAGGAGCTGCTAGTGAAGTGGTGCGGGGCAGGAGACGGCCGTGCGCCCTTGGTGGTAGTAGCCTGCGTGATGGCCAGACCTGCACTCACCCCTGGCAACCTCGAACCCACACGCAAGGCAACACCCCCACCACGACTGCTGCCTCCTGACCACTGCACCGCCAGGGGAGAAGCGAAGCAAAAAATGAGAAAAGAAAGAAGAGAAAATAATTCCTTGAGTCACTGTGATTGGTGTTCTGGCATCCACAACACCAGGAAACAAACAAGCAACGAACGGAAAAACGAATGGAAAAAGTTTAACACCTTCAGTACGGTGACGCCATTTATATTTTTTTTCCTACTGCCAAACGATTTTTTTCAGTTAAGGGCAGACCTCTCATAGTGAAGAAGGTAATGAAGATTCACTATATTCTCTTCATTTCAACATGACCTAAAATTAGCCTAAAATTGCCTTAACTCTTATCTTGGTTGCCGTGCAGCAACAAGAAATTAGCACTTGAATATTGTGCTGGTCACGAAGAAGTGCTGTGGAAACGATGCACTCGTAGCGTTTTCTTACTTTGTCACCGGGCTACGGAAACTGACCTGCAAAAGGACGAAAATCTCAGCCAGGTTTAGGTGAACGAACTATATCACGCCCATTACCCAGGCCGGAATAAACGGACTGGAGGTGGCGAGAACTGAATATAAAAGACGTCATCGAGCTAAAGGGGTTGGGGGAAAAAAAGGGAGAGAGAGAGAGAGAGAGTATTATGAGGAGTGAGAGTAAGAGTGGAGGCTGTTTTGTGTGTGTGTGTGTGTGTGTCGTCAAGGAGACTGGGGTCATTATAAGTGGACTGATGATGATGATGATAATGATGATTGTAGTAATGATGATGTGATTTCATGTACTTCCCTACTCTCTGTCTGTCTGTCTGTCTGTCTGTCTCTGTCTCTGTCTCTCTCTCTCTCTCTCTCTCTCATGCATATTTAAACCCTCTCCAAGCACTCTCCCCCTAAAAAGTGTACCCCTAAAAAGAAGGTTCTTTAAGTTCACGCGCTTCCCTCCCTCCCCTTATAAGGTGGGAGGAATGCAGAGAGAGAGAGAGAGAGAGAGAGAGAGAGAGAGAGAGAGAGAGATGATAAAGGATGGAGTGCAGAGGTGAAGAATGAAGCGGTGAATGGAAGAAAAGACAGGAGAGAGGGTTATGGGTGGAGATGGATGGAGGGAGGGGGAGAAAAAAGTCAGAGAGAGGTTTATAGATACCTAAGCCTCACTGCCCTTTGTAGGTGGCTCCGCCTTAATAATATCAGGATGACTTTAGTGCATTTCCTTCAACCTGGCGGAGATCCTAAACCCTTTCAGTTTCGATGACAGCCAGATATAGCCAGATTAGAGGGTTGATCTTTTTAATAACCAAGGAGACTCATTCCTCCCTCACCACCGAAGCTCATGATGTTTAAAGCATCCACCACTTAACACTGAAGTTATGGAGCGGCGTAGATCCGTCACATAAAAACAGACTGACTAGAGCTGCAGGGGTTTAAGAACAGTGTAACAACAGAAGACTCTCCCCAACACTCCTGATATGCTGGCACTACACCGCACAGGAAAATAAACCGAACAAATACCTTGGAGGACTAAAACGCCCGAAGGATATTTTATAAGAACGACAGAAATTAGTAATGCAAATAAGCTACTGATCCGAAGATTAAAACTAATACTAACAATCCTACTTTTATTCTGTATTTCAGTACTCTTATTTATTAATTTCACTAATTTCTGTCGATATTGGATGGAGGGTTTTGTGGAGGAGGGAGGAGCCTTCCTGTTTTTCTGTCCTTGTCTTTAGCTCATAGAATAGTTTTGTTATATATAACTTTCCTTATGACAAACAGACTCAAAAGGACCAACAGGCCTCTTGATGTTTGCTTTCCTTTGTTCTCTGTTTTATACATATAAACAGTATGAACACATGCATACTCATGTACATGCAACATATAAACGCTATACAGTATTTGGCATTTCGTGAGACAAAGCTTAGGTATTTGGGTACACACTTATGTAACCAAGGTATTACCCAGCAGCTTATTTATGCATTCAATGCCAGGGAGTAAGGCCATAAACCGCTTACATTAATTATGCCCAAAGACAACGACCCCGGCACAGCAGCTTGTTAATGCAAAGTATGACAGGCCAGTCAGGAGGACGAGTTTTAATTGCCTTATACTGCTATGCTTAACAATGGTTCAAAATTGTTATAGGAACGCCCAGTTATGTATTGGGGTGTAATGTAGGCACCGCAAGACCCCCTGGCACCTCCTTCCCAGAGATTTATATTGTGATCCACCTTATATCCTCTTTTACTTTACTGAGGCAAACTATTCTGGTATGAAGAGTTTATAAATGGCATAAACGAGAATATCAAGGCGTAGCATGCACAGTAAATCGCTAAGAAAAATGCACTACAGAGCTTACAGTGCCACCTGGAATCCAACCCCAGTATCTGTGTATGAGTAGTTAGAGCATCCCAGGTTACTCTACATCCCCACATGGTGACTGGGGGTTTATGCATCATGTAGTGCCATCGGGGGAGAAAGGCTGGTCATCTACCCTCATACGTACTGGTCTATAGGAGCCCAGCTACGGACCCCAACACCTGGAAGGCAGTAACATGGGATTGTAGTTACTGTTTTTGTTTTCATTGCAGATGATTCCTGTTTTTTAACATACCGTAATCGTAATTATGAGGCAGGTAGATCGGTTAGAGTTGTAGTTATTAGTCTGGTTGGTTTTAATCTTGAGAATAGGAGTAATTTCAGCTCTAAAATTGTTTCAAAAGATTCATGTCTGCATATCAGAACTGTAATATATTTCAGAATAATCTGTTCGATTTTGTACTGATAATTTAAAAAAAAGGCTGGGTGATGTAATATGCAATAAAACTTCCATCACTAAAAAGTCAACTGTTTGATAATTGCTCAGACAGCAACGAATGATTTCTTGCATAGCACGTTTACTCTGACCAGACAGATTTCCAACTACTTTCAGCTCGGTTCATGGACAAGTATTATCAGACTAGTAACCAAGGACACTCATTTCTGCCTTGTAACTAAAACTCATTGGTTGTCATGTCGGCACGACGTAATATCCAACATGTGATAGTGGCCCAGTTCTGCCAGATACATTCAAGCCGACTACCTGTTTGTATTCTAAGGATCTCGTAGCCATGGTGTTGTTTTTGTACAATGAATTCCGGATTTTATTTTTATGTTTAGTTACGAACATATAAATACTGGTTCACCTCATGACGATCGGAAACCTGACAGTGAACATTAAATTTCTAAACTGTGATTCCATTTACCGGAATCCAGCCAGCTTTTCAGAATATTTCATGAGTTTCGTCATAGTTCGACTAATATGTGGATGGGTATTTTCGTTTGCAGCTGTACAATGTCACTCACATAAGAAGTAGTTGGCTGTGTACTTGATGGTGTCTAGAATTACTCCGCTGTCTCTAGTTTTTCTCTGTTGCCTTGAGTGAACAAAATAGGAGGAGAGGGAGGATTTGTGAGGAAAGGGAGGGGATGGAATTGGAAGGAATGGAGGTGAAAGAAAAAGGAGGGAACAAGGAGGAGAGGTAAGGGGAAGGGAAGAGAAGAGAATGAAGGGAAACAGTGAGGAGAGAGAGAAGGAAGAGAGGAAATGGAAAGGAATGACGGGAAAAGAAGTGATGGAAATGGGAAGGGAGGAAGGAATAAAGGAGATAGAAATAATGAAGATAAAAAATGAGAAAGAGAGAAAGGACAAAGAGAAAAGGGGAGGAATGAAACAGAAGGGGAATAGATAAAGAGACAGAAGGAGGAGGGGGAAAAACAGAGAAGAGAAGAGAAAGAGAGAAGGATGGGGAGGAAAGGATTGATAAAGGAAAGAAATGGTATAGGGAACAAGGTAGAGAAAGAGAAAAGGATGGGGGAAGCGAAGGAACAGAGAGGGAAGGAAGAGAAAGGGAAGAAAAATGAGAAAGAAAGGGAAAGAAAATTAAGGAACATGGAAGGAAACAGAGGGGATGGAAAGGAGAAGAGAAAAAAAGAGAAGGAAGGACGAAGAGCAGGAACTAGAAAGGGAGGAAAAGGTAAGGAAAAGGAGAAAGGGAAGGAAGAGAGAGGTGAGGAAAGGAAAGGGAAAGGGGTGTAGGACTCAAGGTAAAGCCTCACGAGTTTACCTGAGTGGCTGTGTTAGGGGTAGATAACAGGTAGATAAACAGGTTCTCTCTCTCTCTCTCTCTCTCTCTCTCTCTCTCTCTCTCTCTCTCTCTCTCTCTCTCTCTCTCTCTCTCTCTCTCTCTCTCTCTCTCTCTCTCTCTCTCTCTCTCAGATTTATTGCATTTTTTTTTTTTTTACTTAAATTCGTCCATATTTTTCATTTTCCATTTATCTTTATTTCTCTCGTCTTCCCTCTTTTCATTGTCTCATGCCTGGTGATCCAGTGGTCTAAGATGGTATACTCCTTTCACGTTAACTTGGCCTAAAACTGTAAATTCTCCATCTTGAATGCTGAGTCGTAACCGTAAACATCAGAGTATGAAGATAGTCAACAAGAAATGCAGTGGGAAGGATAAAGAGCCGTGGTGATGTCTTTTTCGCCACTGAGGCACGTGAAACATACTTGAAGACGAAAATCAGGATCAAACAGTGGTGGAAGGACTATAGCAGGGGTGAAGGCCATGTACCGGGGCCTCGATTCAAATCCGTAAGACGCTGCTTCAGGTGTTTTGTTATGTAAAGCCACCAGGGTCACCTACCTTTAGACGCTGTGGACTACCGTAGACTAGCCTAGGGCCCCAGCATCACGAAAGGGTGAATATGGAACTGTGTGTGTGTGTGTGTGTGTGTGTGTGTGTGTGTGTGGACAAAGGTACATGACTGACAAACACTCTTTTATAAATATTACTGTTAATCCTTTCATTCCGCGGACGTCATGTTTATATCATGTTTGTAACCTCTTTATGATTTTCTTCGACATAGAATATACCTTCTGTACAGGGGGAGGGGTTCGGTGCAGCTTTCAATAACCCTTGTACTACCGTTTTACTCTCCTTCACTGAATCAAATAATCCGCCAGCAGCAAGAATAATGTACAGAAACAATCCTAACCCAACCCAACCTAACCTAACCTAACCTAACCTAACCCAACCCAACCTAACCCAACCTAACCCAACCTAACCGAACCCAGCCCAACCCAATCTAACGACCTAACCCAACCTAACCTAACCTAACCTAACCCGACCCAGCCTAACGACCTAACCCAACCCAACCTAACCCAGCCCAGCCCAGCCCAGCCCAGCCCAGCCCAGCCCAACTCAACCCAACCCAACCCAACCCAACTCAACTCGACCCAGCCCAACCCAACTCAACCCAACCCAACCCAACCCAACCCAGCCCAACTCAACCCAACCCAACCCAACCCAACCCAACCCAACGCAGCCCAACCCAACACAACCCAACCCAACCCAACCCAACGCAACCTAAACAGCACGGTACAAGTCCAGACCTGTCCTAACATGTACAATAAATATAGAAACGCCAGCCATTGAGCATAAAAACTATCGTACTGTGGGTAAAATTCTTGTACTCTAAATTCAAATCCACGGACAACATTCAACAATATTCTCTCTAAATGCAACAGTTACCTCACTCTAAAACAACTGAACTTCCCTTTCCCCCCCAAAAAAAAAAAAAAAAAAAAAAATCAATCAAAAATACTATCTCAAAATGAAAAAGGTATGATTCAATAAAAGACGGCTAATAAATAAAGTCTTAAATAGAATAAAAGCTATCTCACAGGCTAAAAACTATCCGACTCTCTCAAGCCTGACTTACACTCTCTTTAATCCCCAGGTAATCTCTCACGCCCCCTCTTTAATGTGAGCGAGGAGGTTGCTGTACAAATGTTAGTGATAATAGAGTGGGTGTTTATGGGACAGTAGTGTGCGCGTTGGTGAGAGAGAGAGAGAGAGAGAGAGAGAGAGAGAGAGAGAAGGGAAAGGAAAGATGAGGAAGGAGACAGGGAACGAAGGGGAGGAAGAGAGGGAGAGATGATGCAGGAAGGGGAATGAAGTGGGGGAGAGATACGGAAGTGAGACAAGGAGGGGAGGTATAAGGAAGGAAGGGAAAGAGGGGATGGGAGAGAGAGAGAAGGATGAGGATGGGAGGGAAGAGAGAGTTTGAGGCATATGTGGAGAGAAAAGGGGAGGGGAGAGGCACAGATGGGGAGGGGAGATGGTGGGAGGAAGAAGGGGAGGGGGTGTTTATGTGACAGTAGTGTATTTGTCATGATGGGTGGGGAGAGGAGTGGCTAGAAGAGGGGCGAGGGGGAGGGGAGCAAGGAATGGTTATTGTTATTATTATTATTATTATTATATTTCATTATTATTATTATTATTATTATTATTATTTCATTATTATTATTATTATTATTTCATCATCATCATCAGCATTATTATTATTATTATTATTATTATTATTATTATTATTAATTAATTAATTAATTACAATATTATTTTTAATCATTGTTTTAGTGTCCTACCGTGGGCATTGACGTGGAGTCCGTTCATGCCCAGCATTCCTCGTACGTGCCCTTTACTTTCACGTGCCGCCACCTCGGCGCTAATACCCACCGCCTTTGCTGAATAGGCCTATGTGCTATATCTGTATCAGTCCATATTAGATCCACTGATGGGTCAGATCCTACCGGAAGAAGAGTGATAGCCAGAAATAACCCAGTCCCCGGGCTAACAAAGTACGGTCGGAGAAGATTATGCAGCGTTTCATGGGTGTATAATGAAGGACTGGTATATTAGTAGGGGTGACATGGTGGTGGGTCATGTGGAGGATCAGTAATGTTTAAACGAAATACCAACTCACCAGACTGTTCCCTGCACCAGCCCGGGATCGAACTTGGCTCCTTTGTTGTTATTGTTGTTTATTGAGGACAGCAGGGTTTATTTACCGTACAACTCTATCGTCCTTCTCAGCCATTAAACCCAGGGAGACCAAACGTTAATACCCCCCCCCCTCCAACCCTGCTGCACACCCCGTACCCAGAATCAGATAACCCCACTAAAACCCCGGGGTGTGAGGGCGCTGCGCAGAGCCCGGAAGTTGGCAGTAAGGCGGCATAAATGGGAGGGTACGATAGAGGGTGGAGGACGTCGTGCAAGGGGAGGGCAATTGGTGTACGGGTCCTAAGGGGTTGGGTTGGGTTGGGCATGTATAATTGATTGGGTTGGGACTGATTGATTGATAGGTTAGGATGGGTTGGTTGAAAGGTAGGGTTGGGTTGGGATGAGTTGGTTGAAAGGTTGAGCTGAGTTGGGTTGGGATGGTTGAAGGTTTGGTTGGGTTGCTTGGTAGTTCGGGTTTGTATTGGTTGATTGATAGGTTAGGTTGGGACTCATTAGGCCGTAGGTTAGATTTGGTTTGGGTGAGTAGGTAGGAAAGCTAGGGTTGGCTGGACTGGATAGGCAAGAGCAGGCAAGGCTAGTTGGACTGCATAGCTAAGAGTTAATTGGGTAAGCTTAGAGTGAATTAAATTAGGCTAGAAATGGTTGGATCAGAATGGGGGTTGATCCAGGTTAGATTAGATAAGAGTTGGGTAAGTTTACTATGGATAAAGATAAAAAAGGTGGTTGAGTCAGTGTATTGTAGAGCTGGATGATGATGCGTTGGTTGGGACTGGTGATGATGGGTTGATGGGTTGGTTGGTTGGGACTGGTGATAATGGGTTGGTTTGGACTGGTTGGTTAGTCTAGGGTAAGATATATGAGACAGGACTGTATTGGATCTGCTGATAGTTACATGGCTAATTTTGGAATGGGTAGACTGAGGAGGCATAGGAGATTATACAGGTGAATATTGTTTGGATTTTTGTGCAGTGTGGTTAGGTCTGAATACTGGAGTTAAGATGGTGCTGATAACTAACACCAGGATTCAGTTTTATTATGGCGGGTTAGATACATTGGATTAACACTGATTAGAATATTGAGGGCAAGGTAGTATGATCTGGATTAGCGGAGGTATGTTAGACTGAGTTAGGGGAGGCCAGAATGTGTTTGGCTTGTAAGGTTGATAGTTATTATTTGTGTAAACTTTACTAGCCAAAAATCATGGATACAAAAAATGAAATTGCAGCCCCGGTCCACTCTCTCTCTCTCTCTCTCTCACACACACACACACACACACACACACACACACACACACACACACACACACACACACACACACACACACACACACACACACACACACACACACACACACACACACACACACACACACACACACACACACACACACACGGGGTCCGATTATCAACAGGGGCGAATAATTCCTAACACGAAAATCACCACGTGCACAGCGTTCTTACAGCAGCTGGATAATTAGGGTGCGATTAAGGCAGGTGTAGTAAGTGTAGGGATCGGCTCGGGGCAGGTTTGGTAATTGTGGCCTTCTAAATCAACAGGTGTGGCAGGTGTGGGCGATTGTAATTTTAACCTGGCTTCAGCACCTTCACTCCGATGACATTTTTTATTCAATTTATTCTTGTCCCTTATAGAGATTTTATATAGATTTGTTGCGAGTTTTGTAGCTATAGAGGTCAGATATAACCCAAATTAACCCCTTCACTACTGGAGATTTTTCCTGAGTAAAAAATCGTCTGGTAGTAGCAAGAATTACCCTCCCCCGCAAAAAAAAAAAAAAAAAAAAAAATCACTGGATTCATTTTTTTTTTCTTTGTAGGGACAGCAGTTGAGGGTTTTAATATCTTCAGTCCAGTGACATGGTAAATATTTTGTTCTTGCTACCTCCAGACGTCATAGCTCAGATTAAGGGAGGCATTCGTTTAGTCAGGGAGTAGTGAAGTCTGTTACCCAACTTCTTCATTTCGGAAAAGAAAAAGAAAATTCTCAAACCAAGTTACATCACCGGGGGGGTTGCAAGAATAAAGTGAGAAAGACGTCACCTTACTGAAGAGGTTGAAGCTTTGTGGGTGGGATCATAGGAACATAGGAGGATAAGTGAAGCGGGTTGGTGTGGAGGGTATGAGTAGACCGTCAGAATAAGATAAGGATAGCAAGGAAGACCACTCACCCTCAGCAACCGAGCCTCCCAGCCTAAACTGGCAGGAAAAAATGCCGATAGAAAAACGGGCATGGTTTTTTTTTTAGGAAAGATAGAAACAAACACATAAAAAAATACTGTCATAGATGTTTTAATGAGTGTGATCAACCCTTTCTAGTTATATACCTGTCCAATTTATATTTGCAACCCAGCAGGCCCAACACCATGAACACATGACTGGGTGCCTTGTGCCACTCATTGACTGTTCCATTTCCAAGCCAGTTCCACGCCATCTTCTTACTAAAACGGAACACCTCTCATCTGAAGCCATTAGTGCGTGTGTTGTCCTGTCTGCTCAATCTTAAAGCCTTGCTAACATATCAGGTACTTAATTCTTTCATTCATATATGCACCTCAGTCAAATTTTCCTCGACTCTACATTATCCCAGTGACTGCATTTAATTTTCACAGACTTTAAATGAAAGATTACATGTGCTATATCATTTTTCTAAATCATTTTTATGCATCTTCCAAAGATATTATATCGATGCTATTGTGTAGACATCAGAACTGCATTACATAATCAAGGTGCGGCCCTACTAAACCAAGATAAATTTGCAGTAATGCTGTTGATGGCATGTTGTATTAAAAAGTGTGAGACCCTGTTTGCCCTGTTTCATTCACTTAATCACTATTGTCTAAATATTTCATTTTAATCTGTTAGGAAAATCTTCCCTGAGTTGAATATAACCGCTTGGATGTGGCAAGAACAGAACAGAAACTACATCATCGGCTTCAAGACAATACTGTTGTTGATGTGGATACAGGGGGTAGAGACTAACTTGATTTGATGCTCCAGATTTGCGGTGATAGACCATCTGTTTTATGCCGTAGGCGACAGTAGTAGTAGTGGTGGTGGTTGTGATGGTATTTGCACCTCCAGACCTCCAGGCATATCAGAACGTGAACCTGGTGGACTACAGGCTGAAACTGCCCACCTCCTGAAGTCCACTATCCTCCTGCCGGGGGATAGGGATGGGAATGAGAAACATTTGTTTAACCAGGCAACTAGCAGCTCGATTTTATTGGCATCACTACGTTAAGGAACAATCCTTTTGCAAGTAAACATACGCGTAAGGACGCGTCCACGCGTGTACTCGAACATGTGTTGACAGCACAGCTGATAACGTCTTTGGATACATGTACGAGTATGTAGCAGTATTTGGACAGATGTATGCAAACATGTTGCAGTGCAGCCTCATACCTGCTGGCAGCAGAGGTGATGGGATGTGTCCATACGAGGCAGCTGAGACTTCATCATGATGTTGCCATCATGATCTGGACACTTCTGTTCCCAGCATGTTTGCATCTTGTTCGTTATTGTGTTGTGTACATGTTGCCAGCAATTGCTCCAGCACAAGTGTGGACGCGCACTAAGTCACAATGATGCAAATAAGCCGTCAGCCGAGGTTTTGGGATTATTAGAGCTTGTTTCATAAGTTTTAAATGTCGGGACGCTGACCAGTTGCGAGTAAAATCGTCCGTCGCTTATGAAAGAAAACAGACCAATTGTTAGCCAGGTTTTAATAATTAATTGACTAACAGCATCCTTTGCTGCCGATATATAAACTAAAATCCATCTGCAGGTAACCAGTGGATTCGTTGTTTGGGGGTTTGTGAATGCTTACGTACAGAATTGTCTCTTGTATAACAGGGCCGCTTGACGCCAAAGATAACAAAACGTCGCTGTATATGGCACGGCGAGCATACTTAAGGCAACTTTGTTTTGGCCTCCTGAATGGGCGTTTGTGGAGAATATTAATTTAACCTTTACTCCTACTGCTGGTGGTAATGATAGTGGTGGTTAGTCTGTCAAATATAATACAGTCCAGCCTCACCTGAGAGAGAGAGAGAGAGAGAGAGAGAGTAAAGTATAAAAGACGCCTTGATGCAAAGTGGGTTAGGTTAAAGGCTTCTGCTGTTAATGTGTGTGTGTGTGTGTGTGTGTGTGTGTGTGTGTGTGTGTGTGTGTGTGTGTGTGTGTGTGTGCGCGCGCGCGCAAAACAAGGCCCACTAAGCTATAAAATAAACCGCGATTCCCAAGTAGACCCAATTAACTGAGACTATTTCTAATGCCATTCTGTGCCTGGGCCGTATATAACCCCACTCCCTTATACGATGGACCAGAAATTAAGAAAAATATGTGGGTTGAAATTCGAGCGCTTGTATTTTCTAGTTAGGAGTTATAGGAGGGTTATATATCATCACTTATAATGGCCTGCTGAAGGGTGAGGGAGAGAGAGAGAGAGAGAGAGAGAGAGAGAGAGAGAGAGAGAGAGAGAGAGATTAAGGAAAAAAAAAAAAAAGGACTGTGATAAATGTGCTGTATGAATGTGTATATGTGTGTGTGCGTTTCTGACATGAGTTTGTACCTTGGTTGAATGCATGTGTAGTTTTTCATTGTGTGTGTGTGTGTGTGTGTGTGTGTGTGTGTGTGTGTGTGTGTGTGTATTTATCTGCTTTTACGTTTTTCTGCTGGTCATAGATGTGTGAGCTTGCGACTTATATGTGTTTTTGTGTGTGTTTGTGTGAGGGGTGTGCGTCTCTTCCAGGACTGTGTTTACTTAAGTTTTCTGTATGTGCGTGTATGTACAGTATGTAAGTATGTATATATATGTGTGTGTGTGTGTGTGTGTGTGTGTGTGTGTGTGTGTGTGTGTGTGTGTGTGTGTGTGTGTGTGTGTATCCAAGTTTCATTGTGTTGGTGTTTGTGAGGCTGGTCGTGTGTGCGCTTTGTGTATATGTCTGTTTACCTACTGTTATGCCAGCTTGTGTGTGCTGTCTTGTAGATTTTCTGTGTATGAAACGATTGTGTGTATGTAGGGTGTGTGTAAGTGTCATGTTTGTATGTGTGTGTGTGTAAGTGTCTCGTGTGTGTATATGTGTGTGTGTATGTTTAAGTGTCTTTTGTGTAAGTGTGTGTAAGTGTCTTGTGTGTATATGTGTGTTGCGTTTATTTTCTTTTATGTGTCCGTCACTGGCCATAGACCTGACATTCCTTTCCATGAGACCCAGCATTGCCGTAACTGCCATATACCTTCACATTCACCACTTCGGTACTCATACCCACCGTCAGTAGTGAGTGTGTGCTAGGACGGTCTCATTCAGGACTGGGGATGGTATTAGCGTGGAGTTTTTCTCATACATCGGTGGGTCGTGTGGTAGATCACAGAAGTCTGATGCAACGAAATTCAAATGATCAAAGTCTTCCTAGTCGCAGCCTTCGTATGAACTCGCGTTTTTTCGAACAGCAAGCTACTTATCTAACCATGTGTGTGTGTGTGTGTGTGTGTGTGTGTGTGTGTGTGTGTGTGTGTGTGTGTGTGTATTATCGTTATGTGTGTTTGTGTGCGCTCCAGCTATACTTGCACATACTTAGGTTTATGTACCAATGCTTGTCTTTCATGTAAGTTGGTATGTCCTAGTATGCGTATGTTCACAGCATTTCTGTATGTATGTATATATTCGTTTCTTTGTCGTACATATGTATACACTATATTCTTGTATGCATTTATGCCTCCCGTGTACATAACTGAATGTGTACCCTTGTGTGTTTGCATATTTGTGGACATGAGAAAATATACCAGCGCAAACCTAGCCTAAGAATGTTAATAGTCTGTGTACAGTTAAAAGAAATGTACATGAAACCTTAGACGAGAGAGAGAAATGATTTTGTGTTGAGTGACGAGTCAATAGGTCGGTTGTGGTATGTGTGGAGGGAGAGAGAGAGAGAGAGAGAGAGAGAGAGAGAGAGAGAGAGAGAGAGAGAGAGAGAGAGAGAGAGAGAGAGAAAGAAAGAGAGAGTAGTAGTAGTAGTAGCAGAAAGGAGAATGAGAGAAATTAAGCAAAAGATGCAGTATGTGTGTGTGTGTGTGTGTGTGTGTGTGTGTGTAAGCAGAAAGGGAGGGGAGGTGTGGAGCTGCCTGATCAAGGACACTGGTCAGTAAGTCACTCAATGCACGCAAGCTACAACGCCCACACATAGGCTTCGTGCACACACACACGTACACGCACAGACATGAAAATACACGCACACCCACATACATGCACATACACGCACACCACACGTACACACACATACACATGCACACTCACGCGCACGACACACTCTCACAGACATTTATTCACATACTTATACATGTGCACATACATACATACATACATGCATTCATACATAAATACATACATACATACATGCATTCATGATGCGTGCATATGCATTACAGACACATACACATTTATAAACACATTTATACAGAGGCATTCATATAAACACACATGCACATATGTGGAGTTATACACGTGATCCGATACACACATCCCCGGGAACCTACAATCAGACACGTTGATGTATAGTCACAACCTGTATTATCGAACACTTACACCTACACACACTAATATACACCTCCCACACACTTGTCATACATGTGCACCTTTATACCGTCACATACCTACACGCGCGCAAATGCACATACATACCTGTACACACATACATATATATCTGTTCTCACTCCCTCCTTAGCGCACACTATTCACTCTATCCGTCTGTCAGTCTATCTGTTTGTCTGTCTGTCTCTAACACACACACACACACACACACACACACACACACACACACACACACACACACACACACACACACACACACACACACACACACACACACACACGTCAAAGCAATAAAAAACACCTTGCATCAAATTTCCCTAATTATAAATTGATCACTCCAGAGGAGAGAGAGAGAGAGAGAGAGAGAGAGAGAGAGAGTTAATGGCAGTTTATATAGTGATGGTTTAATTCCACAGTTTTTAAATTGTGGATCTAATTGATATAAAAGATATATTTACATTTAAGACCACACAAATATTTATCTTTTTAGACGCCGATCACCATAACTACCACAGTCACGTCAACGAATAACACTACAACCATCACCGCCAGGAATACTACAGCAACCAATGCCATAATCACTACCACAACCACCACAACAACCGAAACTATCACAGCTACCACAGTCAATACAGCCACCACAACCAAATCCACCACAACTACCGCATCACCCTAAACCACCACAACAGCCACAACCCAAATTACCACTGCTATACCACCCCCATCACCACAACAGCAGAAACCAGCCCGTCGTGAAATACCACCACCACAACTACCACAACTACCACAATTACTGCAGGGTCGGGGAAAGCCACCGACCCTGTTCTACCAAAATTGGAACTGTCTCTTTAAGGGATAAATAGCTGGGAGAGAGAGAGAGAGAGAGAGAGAGAGAGAGAGAGAGAGAGAGAGAGAGAATTATTGGTTTTCTCATTTCTCCAGCCTCTAATGTATTCTTTTCTCAACCTTCTTGCTCTTTACTTAAGCCTTCCTTTTCTCCTCCCCTTCATCCTCTGTCCGCATTTCCTTTGTTGCTTCTTTCACATTCTCTCTCTCTCTCTCTCTCTCTCTCTCTCTCTCTCTCTCTCTCTCATCTCCTCACCCCCCACCATACATCTCGTCCCAATCTCCCTTATCTCAGCATCCCGTTAAAAATATCCCGCAATCTCTGGCGTCCCGGTAATCGTGACTCATTAACGCGATGGGAAAGTACGGGATGCTGAGGGGGTGAAGGTGAGGGAGGGGGGAAAGGGAAGGGGAGGGGAAGGGAAGGAGAGGGAGAGGGTTGAGGGTGGGTAAGTGTGTTAGTTTGGGTTTGGTGTGAAATCTGGGTAGAGGAGAGTGAAAGCGAGGGAAGGGGAAGGAAAAGGGATGGGAGTTGTGGGTAGCGATCAGATGAGAGAGAGAGAGAGAGAGAGAGAGAGAGAGAGAGAGAGAGAGAGAGAGAATCGAAAGTAACAGTGACCAACCAAGGGGAATGAGGCTTTGATGTAGGTGTGGGTGGTGGTTGGGGAGTGACTTATTGACCTGGTTAGAAATTTAGATGTTTGGGGAAATAGGGGTTTAGATGGGAGGCATAGGAAGAAGGTAGACAGGCAGATGGAAGGAAAGAAAGGAACGTGTAGGAAGGAGAGGATGATGGGGAAAAGAGGAGGAAGGGAGGGAGGGAGATGGAAAGAAAGTGAAAAAGAGGGATAGAATAATTTGAGGATGATGGGGAGAAGAGGAAGATGTGAGGTAGAAATGGACGGAAGAGAGGGAGGATGATTAGTAAGAAAGAGCGACTGAGAGAGAGAGAGAGAGAGAGAGAGAGAGAGAGAGAGAGAGAGAGGGGGGAATGTGAGGGAGAAAGAAACGAGAGAGGAGGTGAGAGGAAATAAGCGGTGAAGGGTCAGTGGAGAGAGATTGTGTGGGTGGAAATGACAGGTGTAGATTGGCAATGTCACTCATTCTCTTTATTTATCTGATGTGTACCTTTTTTTACGTGTTACTTTCACACACACACACACACACACACACACACACACACACACACACACACACACACACACACACACACACACACACACACACACACACACACACACACACACACACACACACACACACACAACCTTTATCAGTTATGTATGTCGTTTCGATGACCTGAATCATGAGTGAATGGATTTTTATTTCTTTTTCTTGTCTCTCCCTTTTAAGATAGAGGGAAAATGAGTTATGATGATGATGATGATGATGATGTATATGTCTTTAGTTATAATTTAATCTCTCCCTTATCCATTCTATGTGTTTTCTGGTTTTATGTAGACTTTCTCCATTTCACTATCATCTCTCTATCTCCCGCTTACTTGAGGCTGAGGGAAAGGGTGGTGGATCGATTGTTGGAGGGAGAATAGGGAGGGATTAGGGAGAGAAAGTGGGGGGATTGAGGGATGGGACAAGATAGGAGTGAAATGAGAAATTGAACTATGGAGGGAGAAACGAAGGTGGAAAGCTCTCTCTCTCTCTCTCTCTCTCTGTCAGGTCAGTCTGCCCTCTAGGTGTTTACGGAGAGGTCAGGTGGGTTGAGATAAGATAAGGCGGGTCACAGGCGAAGGGAAGATGAGCTGAGAGATTAGTGTCATCAGTGAGGAGTGAAGAAAATGAGTATATTGTCAGCAGTATTTTTTTCTCTTGTTTCTTATAACTGAGAATCATTATTTCTCTTGCAATGCTGTCATCATCATCATCATCATCATCATCATCATCATCATCAGTACTATTATTATTATTATTATTATTATTATTGTTATTATTATCGCCCCCACTGTCATTCCCATAATTATTATTACCATCTTCGTCACCAACCATCTTACTGTCTGTCTTTTTTGCAAAGTAAAATTATAACTGACTGTCAAAATAGTGTGTAAGATCCTGTGTGTGTCATCTACCACTCTGTACTATCCCTTAGTTTCAGTAGCACATCTGAACAGTTGTCACTTCACTTTAGAATAGTCCTTTCGTTGTACAGTACCTACCGTTGTACACCATTTCAACTGCATTATATAGTTTTAAATAGCTATCCAGCCAGTGTGGAGGAGAGCGTTCCTGGTGGGTGCAGTTTTATTATTCCTAAACTTCATTGTGTATATCTAAACAGCTGTCTGATTAGTGTGAAATAAACTGTAAACCTTATTTCTTCTCTTCTGTTCCTTTACAATCCCGTAATTTCAGTACAGGCTGCGATTCTGAACAGCTGGGAGAGCAGTGTGGAGGAGTGTGTTCATGGTATCTGCTCTTCCATACAGTCCCCAGGTTTCATTATGCAATTCAACATACCTGTCAGATTAGCCTGGTCCTCCTGTCTTGTTTTCTGTACTATCCCTTGGTTTTGAAATGCAGTTCTAACAAGCTGTCAGAGCAGTGTGGAAGAGCCGGTCTGTGTGTGTGTGTGTGTGTGTGTGTGTGAGAGAGAGAGAGAGAGAGAGAGAGAGAGAGAGAGAGAGATTTGGAGGGACAGGCGTTGGGTGGAGGGGTCAGAGAGTGGAGGGAACGGGAGGTGGAGAGGTGTGGAGGGGTCATGAGGTGAGGAGACGGGAGGGAAGAGGTCATGTGAGGTGAGGAGAGGAGAGGAGTGAGAAAGCAAACAGCAACGCACCTATTGAACTTTACCTGGCTTTTTAAAGAGAAGGCGGGAAATAACTGTTAGTCTGGCTTTCTGTATATTCTCCGTTTCTCTTTTATATTTTTTTCTCCTATTAAAATTTGTAATTCTCCATCTAATTTTATTTGCATTTTCTCATTTATTAGTCTAAATTTTCCTCGCTTTTTGTATTTTTTTAATATCTTCTCCCCTTTATATTAACTAGCCTTTTTATATTATTCTTTTCCTTCAGACCTTTGAATCAATAAGTAAATTAGTGATGTGACCCCATTTTTTTTTGGGGGGGGGGAGGTTGGACTTTTTTCGGCGGTCACAGATAACATCCTTTGGCCTTTTTTTTTTTTTTTTTTTTCCATTTCACCGGCCACCGATAATAATATTAGATTTTTTTGCCCCTCTTTATCCCGTATCATAATACTACCCACCCTGCTTATGGTTGGCAGTATAGACTTAGTATGAGCGTAACACTTTCGTTATAATAGCATATTCTTCCATCTCCTCCCTTGTCAGTAAAGTAATGGGAAAAAAAGAAGGAAGAGCTGGTCTGGAAATGGAGAGAGAAAAAAAAATCACTTCTATTTTTGTGTGGGTGTGTAAGTGTGTGGAATTTTCTTCGTAATCATTCAGTTCCCCCCCAAAAAAAAAATAAAAATCACAAAACATCTGTCATAAAGCGATCCAATGAAAACTTTTATGCATGATGATATTGACTCCAAAGTTTGTTACAGACGTATTTAGTAATTTCATTTTAGTCTCTGTATCGAATTTCGTGTTTAAAAAGTCATTTAGTGACTTTAAATGCGAAATTAAAGCAAGGCTGCAGAACCGCCTACCATTTGCCTAAAAATTCACTTAACATTTACATAAAAACTTTCAGTATTGTCCAACGCAGGAAGGCAGGAGAGTAAATAATAATATCTCAGGAGGCTTGGTCGGCTATTAGAAATGTTGTGTGGCTGTACAAGGAGTGGAAGGTAAGTTTGGAGAAATGTTAATGTGAGTAATTGAGGAGGCAGAAATAATGTTCCGCACTGATCAAACGAATGGCTACTTTTTATAACAGTGTTTGGGAGGAAACTGCAAGGATTTACGACAGGGAAACTTTTTAGGGTTGCCGACCTAGTGAAGAAGATTCTTATAATTTGTAGGTAGATAAACTGACTAGAGAAAGTGACCACCTGGATATTGAGTATATTTTGAGAGAATTAAATGAGTGAAATATAATAGCCATCAGTATTTCTAGCACTGAATAGTGTGAAAGTAATGTGGGTGATGAGAGTTCCTCTTCGCAAACAATGGATATATATATATATATATATATATATATATATATATATATATATATATATATATATATACACTATCCTGGCACGGGAGGATTTTAACAGATCATGCTGAGTGGTATTGAAATGGACTGAAGAGTGCGCGACAAAGCTGAGTGAAGGTTTGCAAGCACGAAAAAAGTAAGACAAAAAAAAAAAAAGAAAAAAAAAAAATGAAGACTTACCGTACTTTACTTACCTCGCATTGAAAGTTCTGGTATAGGCCATCAAAGGAGACAAATAAGGTTTACAGATACATGCCTATCGACTGCTCAGAGGTTGTTAAGAGGGACTGTTTAGCTGAATTCTTATCATTCCTCTCGATAGTAACCCTCGACAACCTAATTTACATCCATGCCCCTCATCGTATAGCTGAGTGTAGAAGGACACAACCCATTCACTTGGTAATGAAATGCTTAAGGAAATAGACTGAGGAATATGTGGTAAATCGGAGTGAAATTTTGGGATCCCTCGTTTCCCGGAATATGCGCAAAACAGTATGATGTGCTGAAATTCGCTGCCTGAAACACCGGTTGTCCGAAATAGCCAGTTTTGCGGAAATTGCCCGGAATGCGAAAGGTGTGTGAATATGGGGGTTTTGCGATAATGTATGCGGAAATGGGAGTGCCGAATAGCCCGGACTGCGCAATAAGAAACGGTGCGCAATCATGACGGGGAAAAAAAAAAAAAAAAAAAAATGCAGGAGAGAGGTCGAATGCGAGAGGTACCCGAAATGTTGGTGCTGGCGAAAATGAAGTGTGAAGTTTTGTAGCGAAATTGTGAAGTGGTTTGGAATACGTGACTTAGAATGGAGTGGCTTTTTGTTCCAGTCTCATGGTCCCGTGTTTGATTCCGTTTCGTGGCAGGGGTGGTTTGGGGGATTTGAATGTCGGTGAGGTGTATTTCCCTCTGCCCTGTAAATTCTCGCAAAATTTTCATATATGCCTGTAAGGGTCGTATTCTAGGTAGCTTGGGAGACTACGTTGCATCTTTTTCCTTGCGATTTGTTTTGCATATTGCACACTGATAAATTATTCTGTTTCATTTCTAGTATGGCCATAGTTTGCCTCAGTGACGTACAAGGTAGTATGGAAGTGTAATATGCAAATTAGATCGCTGAGGGAGAGAAGCTGTGAAATATCTTAACCACCTAAAACACTGAGCTGCGTCTAGTGTGTTGAAGCATCTCTTGGCGTGATTGGAGGTGACTACGCTAGCACAGGAATGGACACTCTAAATATTTCCAGAGTCGGTAGTTTGGGAGTATTATAAGTCTAGGAGAAGTGAAAGGTGTCTGTACATCTGTAATTCTCCCTCCCCGCCGTCCACCCTCCCTCCCCTACCCACCACTTCCCTTCCCCGTTACTTTTCCCCACTCACAGTTCTTCCCCCTCCCACCCCAGCCTTCACCTCCCCATTTGCTTTTCTCACCTCGCTTATCACCCTCACTTGTACCTCTTTCCCTTCCCATTACGTATTCCGCCACCCTTGAGTACACCCGCATTGTGTTCCGCTCCCCTTATCCAGGCCACACTTCCTTCCCCACTAATTCATTTGCATTTTATTAACTCTTCCCCACCGTCAACTTCTTACCACCTACCTTACTAAGCCACCGTTTTCTCCTTCATACCCCTACCTCCTTCCCACTACCTCCCGCAACAGCCCTTCCCACCCCACCGCCTTCCCTAGTATCACACATCATTACCATCATTACAGCCTCTGCACATCGCTCACCCCCACGTGCTTTCTACTCTGCCTGCCTTTCATTCTTTCTTGTTCTTCTCCTTTGTCTGTCCAGTCTCTTCTCTGCTCCCCCATCCCGACGTGCTGGCGTGTAGAAACTTCCCCCTAATGTGAACTAAACCAAGACGATTGGTTCTACACTGACTCAACCTAACGTATCCCAGCAGAGTATAGCCTAACCCAGCCTAACCTAAATCTAACACAACCCAGCCCAACCTAACCAGCCCATTTCAGTCAAACCTAGACCAATTCCGATCAGTCAAACCTAGACCAATTCCGATCAATCAAACCTAGCCAGCCGAATCAGACAGCCTGAACTGACTACTCCAAACAACCCCATTAACCCCCCACCTCTCCCCCTTCTCCCCTGTCTTCTTCTCTCCCCAACTCCCTCATCTCGTCTACCTAATGCGTTCCTCCTTATCCCCTCGTCACCCTACCTCTCACGCCCCTACCTTGCTTGTTTGTCGCTCTCTGTGGCCTTCAGGGAGTTTTCTCACGCCTACCCCCCCTCCTTCCATCTCTCTCTCTGAAGGACAAATCAAGACTAAGTTAACCTTCTCTGTACATAACTAGACAAAACCAACGAGAGAGATTGAGTCATATCTCCCTCCATATCCTAATGTACCCTTTTGTTGTTTTTGTTGGAGAGAGAGAGAGAGAGAGAGAGAGAGAGAGAGAGAACCATTTGTCCTTCCATCTCTAACGTGTCCTCCCGTTCTTTCTCTCCCGCAGGACACCACCACAGGGCAGGACCTACTGGAGACCGTGTTCAGTCACCTCAACCTCATGGAGACCGCCTACTTTGGTCTCCGCTACCTCGACCCTTCAAACCAGACTGTGAGTAGAAACGTCCTTCATTTTTTTTTTTTTCCTTTTCTGTCAGTCCGCGACTCGGAAGTTCACATGCTTTATTTTTTCTTTTATTCGTCAGTAGTTGTCTCTTACCTGTTTTAATACACACCGAGTCAGAAGTTCATATTTATTATCATTGTTATTATTATTATTATTATTATTATTATTATTATTATTATTATTTATTATTATTATTATTATTATTATTATTATTATTATTATTATGGTTGTTGTTGTTGTTGTTGTTGTTATTATTATTATTTTAAGCTTTCACCAAATCAGTAGCATCCTTTTACCTGCTTCAAAACAGACCCATAGTCGAAAGTTCATGTGGTGCTTTTATATTTTCTTTTAGTTTTCACCCTGTCAGCAGATTTCTTTTAGCTTTACCCCTGCAGACCGTGCGTAGACACATCACGTACCGTAAGTTAGAACGTTGCGCCCTTTGAGTGCTGTGTTGCGGTCTGGATATTTTAATGAAGCAACACCAGGACGACGTTATCCAGCCGAGAAATGTATTGTCAGTATGAGGGTTAAAAACTACTGCGATTAACCCTTTCATATTGACTGATCCACGTTCAGATTAAAACCAAACGATTCTATTTAGCTGAAGGGGAGTGTTGCAGTCGGAGGGTTGAACGTTGACTAGTTGAACCACTACACTACCTGGCTTCTAATCAGGGTCGTATTGTAAGAGGCGTTGGAGGTCACGTAACACCTCTTCTTTATCGATTTACTCCCCGCATGATATCTCAGAGTATTTTTGTGTGTTCTTGATGCAATCCACGTCGATAGTAAAACGACGCATATAGCATACAAGGTGTTAATGTGTCATAGAGTAAAATAAATCGCTAAGGAACAAGTATAACGAGGCCTTTTATGCCACTGTGATTGCCACCCTAAGCCTTCTGGTACTCAAAAGGTTTGCTGTTGATTCGCCTGTCGTGTATTTTTCCTGAGAGTTTGGTTGAGGTGTTGATGAGGATATAGGACAGTACGTGTCATGTGGGTGCTGACTGCTACCCCCTCGCCAGTAGTGAGCACGGAGTGGCGGTGTGGCTGTGATGGAGTGTTAATGTGATGTAGTCAAGTATTCTGTCATAAAAATAGTGAGTGTTTGGGGAGCCTGAACACACACACACACACACACACACACACACACACACACACACACACACACACACACACACACACACACACACACACACACACACACACACACACACACACACACACACACACACACACACACACACACACTCTCTCTCTCTCTCTCTCTCTCTCTCTCTCTCACACCATCGTCCGTAAGTCAATTAATGAGTGGGTTACGGGGCATCACCTCTCTGATTTACACTCACACCCTTTCCCTTTTATCAGAGGTCGCCATCGTGCCCTCACCACCTTAATCAAAACTGCTCACTCAGGATAGATTAAGTTAGGGAGGGTTAGGCTTAGGTTAGGTTGGGTTAGGGGGGTTTAGGCTTCTAGGGACGTGTGAGTGGCTTGGGGGGTAGTCCTTGTTCATACTAGAAATATGTAAATAAGATCTAAGAAATGAAAAAGGTAGCAGAGGAGAGAATGTGTATAGCAAGTCTAAGATGCTACAAAGCCACTTGTACCGTCTTAGAAAACAGCCATTAATCCTTACCCTTTACCTGGAGGCACCTTGGCCCGTGTTACCGTCTGTTAAGGAAGCTCCCTAATACCTCTCCCTAAGCGATTTACTTTGCTTATTACTCCTTACAATTCTCTTCTGTGTCATTTAATTCATTCAGATACCACCATACTCCTCATAAATACAAACTGATATTAACCAGCCATATCGTAAAATAAATCGGTAAGGAAGAGGTGCCAGGGAACTTCTTTAACCGGCGGGAATACGAATCCTTGTCTCAGAAGATGAATCGTTCGGGGCTAACCACATGAAAATACAAACTGCGTCCTAGTGATGAAGAAAATAGTGATGAGTTAAATTTAATCATCTGCAGGATCAAGCAAAACATAATTGGCCGCAAGTACGGATATTTTTTTTTTTTTTTTTTTCCTTTTTTTTTGTGGCTACGTTGAGAAAAATGTTGTGAAAAAGTTTAGGAACAAGTTTTTTTGGAGGGGAAATTGCAAATAAAAAATCTTCCGTTTTTTCCCCACCTCATGTTTTTTCCCTGACCATATGAATGCTTTTGAGAGTGGAGGTAGTGGAGGAGGATGTTTCTCTCTCTCTGGTTCTGTCTCTGTCTGTCTGTCTGTCTGTCTGTCTGTCTCTCTCTCTCTCTCTCTCTCTCTCTCTGAAATACGATGGGTTTTAGGCAAAGTTGAAACCTGTTTTCCCGTAGTTTTTGTTGGCATGTGGAACTAAATAATTCTCTCTCTCTCTCTCTCTCTCTCTCTCTCTCTCTCTCTCTCTCTCAAGGTTACTGGGAAATACGGTCAGTGGGGCAATAAGCTGGTAATTTGATCCTCCACCTTTTTGCGAGAGAGAGAGAGAGAGAGAGAGAGAGAGAGAGAGAGAGAGAGAGAGGGGGAGAGAGAGAGGTCATTTGATACATAGTGGTTTATAATAGATAGATAGATAGGTAGATAATGTGCAGAGATAGACAGATATGTGGACCGATAGATATACGCAGATTTAGACTGATAGACTGATTCAGCTAGGTAGAAAGGTTAACGGATAGATAGATAGATAGATCGGGAAGTAGTTAGAAAAATAATAGATATACAAACAGTCCTTTACAATGTACATCCACTTAAAATCCTTTAGACCTCTTGTATATAAACTTAAATTTCCTGTTGACTAATAATCGTGATAAATAGAATTCGTTTAGTATGCAGATTAGTGCTTATCTTATTAGGCCTGTAATAAAGTGAGTCGTACACGCACACACGAATAATTTTAAGAGACATGTACACACACTCACACATACTTACATCCAGGGTTATCAGACGTATATATATATTGAGCTCTTTCTTTCTCTCTCTCACACAGACATAAAGCCATGCATATTATTGTGAGGTAATGGATTCTCTCTCTCTCTCTCTCTCACTCTCTTTCTCTCTCTCTCTCTCTCTCTCTCTCTCTCTCTCTCTCTCTCACACACACACACACACACACACAAATAAACAAGCAGTCACCCAAACATACCCAAACCCAACACACCACACATCTTAACCCCCCCCCCACACACACGCACCCTCAATCACCCACTGACCCACTAACCCATTTAGACGTAAAAACCCCAGCCCTCAACCGTCTTCCTTAATCACCTCCCGCTCACTCATTAGCAGAGTTATTAGCCGGGTAATTATGGAGGGGAAAGCAAAAACATTGAGGGTAAGGAAAAAGACGCCTAGACAGTGAAGGTAAGAACAAGCAGTGGTATTTAAGCATTGGATTTATCTGTTTGTGGTGGGTACAGAGAGAGAGAGAGAGAGAGAGAGAGAGAGAGAGAGAGAGAGAGAGAGAGAGACAGGAACGTATAGACAGATAGGTAGACAGGTAAATGGGGCTGTTTATCTATATGAGAGAGAGAGAGAGAGAGAGAGAGAGAGGAACGTATAGAAAGATATGTAGACAGGTAAATGGGGCTGTTTATCTATATATGAGAGAGAGAGAGAGAGAGAGAGAGAGAGAGAGAGGAACGTACAGAAAGATAATTATGTAGACAGGTAAATGGGACTGTTTATCTATATATGAGAGAGAGAGAGAGAGAGAGAGAGAGAGAGAGAGGAACGTACAGAAAGATAATTATGTAGACAGGTAAATGGGGCTGTTTATCTATATATGAGAGAGAGAGAGAGAGAGAGAGAGAGAGAGAGAGAGAGAGAGAGAGAGGAACGTACAGAAAGATAATTATGTAGACAGGTAAATGGGGCTGTTTATCTATACCTTTTATTCTAATTAATTAACTGTCTGTCCATTTACCAGCTTATCTGTCTGTCTGTTTTATCTCCCTACCTACTTGTACCTGCTTACCTACCTACCTACCTACCTACCTACCTACTGTATATACATACATACATACACATACCTGTAATTATCAACTTATCTCTGTATACTTGTCTATGTCTATCTATCTGTGTGTCTGTCTGTCTGTCCTTCTGTCGGTCCGTATGTATGAATGTATGTGTGCGTGTGTGTGTGTGTGTGTGTGTGTGTGTGTGTGTGTGTGTGTGTGTGTGTGTGTGTGTGTGTGTGTGTGTGTGCATCCCAGTAGACGGTCAGGTGTGCGCACGTGTCAGAGAGCGAAAATCAAGGTGTAATTCACTATATAAGTCGCCGAGTAGCCTCCTAAACACGCTGGATTTCGGGCTGAGGTATGGTTGTTTGGTGAGGATTAGTGGCCAAACACACACGCCATCAGAGGGCTTATCCCCAGCTTCACCCACATGTCTTCATCTGAGCACTAATACCCACCGTCTGTACTGTTACGGATATGAGACTCAGGACTGATGTGATGTTGCTAGCGGGGTTGTATTTTTATCGTGCTGATGGTCCGAAGGGAAGAGCAATGGTGTTATCGAAATTCATCATCATCGTCGTCCTTGCCGTGATAGTAATAATAATAATAATAATGATGATGCTGATGATGATGATTATATACATGTTATGGGTAGGATCCAGAAACAGGAAAAGGGAAAACCAACACAAAAAACAGGTGTCATCGAAGTGTTCAACAAAATCGGTCCACATCATCATTCCCGCATCACGTCTTCAAAAGCTCCACGGCAGCACCAGGGATCGAACCCACAACCACACGCCTCCATCTACACGACCAAGACACCCTTCCAATAAATTTCGCAGGGGCTCCAAGAATATCAAGATCTGTATGTGAGAGGCAGAGTGAATCAAGGTTGAAAATTTGCTGTTTTTGTGCGTAGAGATGGGCTGATATGTCGCGTGTGGTGATGACGTGTGTGTGTGTGTGCGTGTGTGTGTGTGTGTGTGTGTGTGTGTGTGTGTGTGTGAGAGAGAGAGAGAGAGAGAGAGAGAGAGAGAGAGAGAGCGTTTAAGGTAAGTATAGGTATGCATATCGGGGAAAGTGTCTGAGGGAGCTTGGTGGAGTAGGTGTGTGTGTGTGTGTGTGTGTGTGTGTGTGTGTGTGTGTTGCTTTGACCATGACACAATTTAGCATCTTTCTTGTGTGTAGGAGGGGAGGGGGTGTTCAGGTAGTGTTGCTTGTGAAGGTGTTTGTGTGTTAGCGTTGAGTTGTTCCTGTGTGTGTGTGTGTGTGTGTGTGTGTGTGTGTGTGTGTGTGTGTGTGTGTGTGTGTGTGTGTGTGTGTGTGTGTGTGTGTGTGTGTGTGTGTGTGTGTGTGTGAAGGTCATGTTCTTGTGAATCATCCCTGACACGGTTTCATATCCTGTTTGTGCTTTGCTGGTGTGAAGTTATAATATGGTGCTTGTGTGTGTGTGTGTGTGTGTGTGTGTGTGTGTGTGTGTGTGTGTGTGTGTGTGTGTGTGTGTGTGTGCGCAAAACGGAGCCAAAAATCTGAAGGCCTTTATATATCACCCTTTCCAAAGTATCAAGATTAGTTAAATTCGAGATACCTTGATACACTGCGTTTGAAAATCTGGTGCGATGTGTGTTGTGGTGTGGTTTAGTGTGGTATGGTATGCTGCAGTGTGATGTGGTGTGGTGTGATGTACTGGTGTGTATGGTACTGTATGGTGTTGTGTTGTGCGGTATAGTATAGCGTGGTGGTGTGGTGTGGTGTGGTATTGTGTGTTGTGTAACTGGTGTGGATTGTTATTGTATGTGGTACTTACTGCATTGGTATTACGGTACCCTAAGAGGGGGTGAGAGTTTATTGTATGAGAGAGAGAGAGAGAGAGAGAGAGAGAGAGAGAGAGAGAGAGAGAGAGTAATAAACATGCCCATCACCATAAAACCACAGTAAAGCCCGATGTATTGCAGTGTATACGATGCTGTGAGATGTGCTGTGAAGTGGCTGTTGATTAAGCGGCATTAAGAGGGGGTGGAGGGCTTGGGTTGGGTAGGATAAATTCAGTGGGGTTGGTTTGGGTTAGGGTAGGTTAGGGTAAGTTAGATTAGGAGGGGTTGGAGAGGTTGGGTTGTGTTGTGCAGGGTTCAGTGGCGTTGGGTTGGGTTAGGGTAGGTTTGGTTGGTTTAGGATGGATTGGAGAGGTTAGCTTTGATGTGGTCGCGTAGAAGGAGGTTCAGTGGGGGTTAGGTAAGATTAGGTTAGGTTAGGTTAGGTTGGGTTGGGTCGGATGAGGTCAAGTAGAGTTTTCTGTAATTACTCTTAGTCAGAGTATTTTCTTATAAGGCAAATGAAATCTCCTGGAGGTAGTAAGAATGAATTGACAGGACGTTCTTTGATCGCAGGGTTAACTGTTTCTGACCTCCCCTGTCAGAAGGCTCTCTCACAAGCCAGCCAGAATAAAACAGAAAGTACGTTATTTGGATAAAAGGTCATCTATAGCCTGTAACTAATGTTTGTTCGCCTGTTTATCTGGATACGTGTATATCTGTTCATCTACCCGTCTGTCAGTCTATCTATCTGTCTGTCTGTCTGTCAATCTATCTAGCTTTCTATTTGTGTATTTTTGTCTGTCTGTCTGTCTTTGTATCTATCTATCTATCTAGCTCTACCTGCCCACCCGCCTCCCTATCTATCAGTTCACGTATCGTTAAATAAAGCCGATTGTTACCTGGCCAGCATCCTGTTAACCTCTCGAGGATCACTAACAAACATAACTAACCCTTTACAAAAACACCCCTATTCATAACTTATCATTTATCACAACGAGACCCGCCTCAGTCCCGGGTTTTACTGCCGTTCATCACTTACCTATTGCCCTCTCACCGCCTTGTTAACTCGCACGTAAAAAAATTGTTTGTGGGAGGTTGCGTCTGTATGTGTGTGTGTGTGTGTGTGTGTGTGTGTGTGTGTGTGTGTGTGTGTGTGTGTGTGTGTGTTTTAGTTATAGTTTTGATAATTGTAGTTGTGAAAGTTGTGGTTGTGATAGTTGTGGTAGTGGCCTTGATGGTTGGGGTATTGGGGGGGTTGGTGATGATGATAGTTGTGGTGGTGACAGTGATGGTTGTGGTAATTGTTGTGGGGATGATGATGGTTATGATGGTTGTAGTAGAAATGATTGTGGTAATTGTGGTGGTGGTTGTGATGCCTGTGTTAGTTGTGATGGTGGTGGTAGTGGTGATGTAGTGGTAGTTGTGGTGGTGTTACGATAGCGGTAAAGTTTGGCGGTAGGTGCACTTGTGGTAGTGATGGTGTTAGTAGTGGATGTTGTGATGGTGGAGGCAGTTGTTGTGATTGGTATGGTAATGGTGATGGTGGTAGTAGTATTTATATTGCTACCACCACCCGCAAAATCAGCAACAACCTCAACTACCATCACCCACCACAATTACCATCACCGCAGCCAACACCACGGCCTCCACCATCACCATCACAACGAAACTACTAAAATTACCACTATAACTACCATCTCTATAACTGCTACTGCTACCACCTATAACTGCTACTGCTACCACCACCACAGCCACCACTACCACAGTTACCACCACTAGTAGTATGATCACCACAACCACTACATCCACTGTCGCAACTGCTACCACAACTACCACAATTCAGAACTACCACCATTCAGTGATTGTGGTTGGAGCGACGAACTACTTAGCTTTTTGACTGAGGACTGGGGATTATCTCATTATCGGAGAGAGAGAGAGAGAGAGAGAGAGAGAGAGAGAGAGAGAGAGAGAGAGAGAGAAGCCAATTTGTCGTAAGTATTATCCTATCTCACTAATTCTTGGCATTTATAGGCAGTCAACTTAATTAATGAACTTATAAAAAAATGTCGCCAGCCTTTCTTAAATATACACCCAGGCTCTACCGCAGTCCTTTACCCCATCCCAAGTCACTCTCCTCCATAGACTTTTCCTGCTTAGCAACTCCTTCCTAATACACTCTCTAACATTTTTTTTTTTCATTTTATAGTTTCCTTTTGCCTGCCATTCTTCATTATATCCCAAGTAACTCTACCGTATATACCATTCCATCTGATCATTTTCACCCAAAGTCACATTCTTATTATTTTTCTTCATTTTTGGTTTTTATTTATTTTCTAGCATGTTCTTCATTTTTTTTTTTTTAGCCTCCAGCTTTCATTCCATCCCTGACCACCTTCCAGCATATACTCTTCCAGCGTGTCCATTCCACCCTGCCTCATCTTCCAGCATGTTACTCATTATTACACATATCTCCTTTCCAGTGTGCCATTCCAAGCCATCCGCGGCCATATACCCCTCCACTGAATCCTTCCTCAAATGCTTTCCTCCATTCCATTCCAGGCGTCCTATCAACACGTACCTTTCTGACTAACCCCTTCAGTCTCTGGCTAATATTATACGTGGTTTTAGAGACTTAGTAAAATCTCTTCCTTGGCGATTTATTCTCAGTAAAATCTCATCCCTGGCAATTTATTCTGCACACGTCAGTCTCCTCTTTAATGTTACTGATGCAAACTATGTCGATATTAAGGCTATATAATAAACAAATAAATCGCCTATGAAAAGATGCCACGATGCCTCGCATTCCACCCTCAGCTCTTCATTCCATCCTCAAATGCAGCCCTTCATTCCATCCCGTGGTCCTCAGTTGCAGCCGTTCATCCATTCGCTGCAGTGTTGCATTAATATCTCTTATGAATTCTCCTGGCATGTCTCGCCCTTCAAGGTTGGCATGTTGCATTCGTCTGTCCACGCACATATATTCATCCATTTTTCCGAGTAATTGTCTGAGGCGAAAGGTAAATTGTATTCTCAGTCCTTAATGCAAAGAAATGGTCAGCTCTGTAATAGTTTCTCCTGTCTTCCCCTCTGTGTACACGCTTTTGTAAGTGAATGGAACTTGATATGGATTCTTTATCATTCCATTTCTATTGCTGGGGACGATTTCCGGGTTCCAAGTCCGTGGTTCCCTTTTTGTGCTCATAAAAGTTTTTCCTTCTTGTGCAGTCATTCATTGCATGCCAGGACTGATCAAAGTACAGTACTGCCATCCCCGAGCGAGCCAGGTACTGCCCTCCATAAACGTTCACCCACGTCCACACCATCCTTCATTACTTTTTCGTGCTGTCCTCATCTGTAATTCATCGTTGCTTCATTACCTGCTGTCCTTCATTACCTTAAGTCCCTCATGCCATCCATAACAGCAGCCTCGCATTCCACCCTCAGCTCTTCATTCCATCCTCAAATGCAACCCTTCATTCCATCCCCTGGTCCTCATTTGCAGCCGTTCATCCATTCTCAACTACAGCCCCTCATTCCACTCCTATAGTCCCTTATTCCATCCTTACCTTCACTGTCCCCTTACAAGCCAGTCCCCACTCTCCCTCTCCTCACAGTACCGTGAAGTCCAGCCAATCCCCACTCTCCCTCCCCTCACAGTACCGTGCAGTCAGTCGGTACAGTGAGGGAGGCGGGCAGGTAGGTAGCCGTCACTGTACCGTTGCCACACGACCTTGCCAGCCTCCCACACCGGCTTTTTGCACGCCGGTGATCTACCTGCTGGCCTGGGGAGGGCTGCTTTTATCTCATTTATTTATTGACTCACCTATTGACTCTATTTTATCGCTCCATTAATTTCCCATTGTTTTTATCCCTTTTATTGACTTTCTGTTTATTGTCTCTGTTAATCTATTGTTTTCATCGCTTATTCATTGATTCCCCTATTGACTTTATCACTCCTTTACTTTTCCATTGTGTTTTTATCCCTTTATTTATTGATTTTCTCTTTATTCTGTCTCTGTTAATCCATTGTTCATATGTCTTATTAATTGACGTCTCTGTTGACTTTATCACACCTTTGTTTTTCCATTGCTTTTTCGCTTGTTTTCTTGTTTATTTGACTTTATCCTGTATTTATTGTTCTGTTGTTTTTATCTTACCTATTGATTCACCTATTCGCTTTATTTTATCGTCCCTTTATTTTTCGATGGCTTTTATGTTACTGACCCACCTATTGACTTTTGTTTTTTTTAGGCCCTTTATTTTTGGATGGCGTTTCTTCCATCTATTTCTTGACTTTATTTCCTCACTGCTTTATTTTTCTATATGTCTTCCTATAGTTTATATTGATCCCACTTGTTTTCTTATTGCCTTATGGACTTTATTTTTGCATCGTATTTCTCCAGTTTCACACTCCTTTATTTTTCGAGTGCTTGTGTCTCATGTATTTATTAACTCACCTGTCGACTTTACTGAATCACTGCTTTACTTTTCCATCTGTCTGTTGGTGGCGTTTCATTTATTGTGTTTATTTGGTTAGTATTTATTTTCTACACTCTTTATTCCTCCATCGCTTTTACCCCATTATCATTATTGACTTGCCTATGACTTTATTTTCTCTCTCCTTTATTTTTTTCGATCGCCTTTATCACGTTTATTTGTTTACTAACCTGTCGCCTTTTTTGTCCTTTATTTTCCCATTGACTTGCATTTCTCGCAGCCTTATTGTTCGTATTTATTGATTTGTCTGCTGGCTTTATTTTCTCACAGCATTATTTTCCTCATTTTTAGAGATCCCATTGGCTTTCCTCGCTGCTTTGTTTTTCGGCTTATTTTATTTTTTTTTTAGGGGGGGAGTTATATGGTAATCGACTTTATTTTCTCATATCTTTATTTATTGATGAGTGGCTCTTGTTTGTTATTTATATGTTTATTAATTGCTAACTTATTATTTTGCATTTATTCTTTATTTCACTGGCTTTATTACATACAGATACCGTCTTAGTGGCTAGCTTCTACCATCTTCTCGGTCTACCTCTTCATGGCTTGTGTGTGTATGTGTGTATGTGTGTGTGTGTGTGTGTGTGTGTGTGTGTGTGTGTGTGTCCTAACTTATATTTACCTTACTTTCACCTTTGTTTTATTGTGAATGAATTTCTCACATTTTTACTTTTTTCTCTCTTACTGGCAAGTATTATTATTTTTTTTCCATTGGATTCTTGCAGCATCTTTTTCACAATGTTTATCTGAATGGCTTTATCTAATCCATTTAATTGGTCAGTGTTGGTTGGGGGATTTCTCGTTTGTATTCTCTCTCTCTCTCTCTCTCTGACCCCCTGCTTTTTACACCCCGGTGATCACCCAGTTGGATATATTGGCAGGGAGGAGGTGTCGCTTTATCGCACATATTTATTGGCAGGTTTACTGCCTTTTGCTTAATTTCCATTCGAGCATCTTTATTACCTTCTCTCTCTCTCTCTCTCTCTGTATATATATATATATATATATATATATATATATATATATATGATGTATGTTAGTCTTTGGTTTCAATTTTGACTTGATATTACTCAGATAATTTTTTCATTGTGCTGGATTTTTCTCAGTACTTCTGTGTTATTATATTATCTTTTATAGGCTTTGTTTCCGTCTTCTACATTTTCTTTTCACGTGCTATTTTTTGCTTTTTTCCTCCATATTTTCTGCCTTTTTTTTTATATTCTCATAAATTTTAAAATCCTTATTGTATTTTCCTTCATAATACCCTTAATCTTCTTCTTCTTCCATATTTTTCTTTGTCATTTGCTTCCTCTGTGTTTTAATTTTCGTTCGCTTCTGTTATTTTCCATATTGATTTTTTTCCAATAGTTTGCATGTTTGTCTTTCCTCTGCATGGTATGCATTTTGTCCCGAGTAACGTCAGTCCAAGTTAGAGTTGTCTAGAGTGAGTTGGGTGTTGCATTGTGGGAATTGATTGTCCGTAGGAAGATTGTAGAAAGCGTCATTGCATTGAAGAGGCGCGTGCTTGAAGGAATGAAGGTGGGTATGACGATGATAGTTCTATTTTCATGCATTTTTTTCTCCTGTGTATGGATCCTGTCAGCATCATTTATAACTGTGGTGGTGATGATGATGATGATGATATTGATGTTGATGATGAGAGTTATACGTTATTGCAAGAATCAACTAATATGAAAGCCATGGAAACAGGTAGAAATGGGAGAGAGAGAGAGAGAGAGAGAGAGAGAGAGAGAGAGAGAGAGAGAGAGGGGCAGGAAAACAGTGCCAACAAGGCCTTATACCAGATTATTCACGTAATTATACCGCCAGCCTCAAAAACCATTCCCAAGCCTATAATTTCCCTGGCTATAATGATAATAATCTCAGCGGTAACCTTTCGACCTATATGTATTTTTTTTCCAGTGGCTATCATTCATTTTCTTGTTCTCTAAGTTATTGTAGTGTTGGGTGCAGTGCGTAGGCCTAGTGCAGTGATTATAGAGGCTGGCCTTGTGAGGGGCATGGATGGATAGATGGATAGATAGATGGATGGATGGGTAGATAGATATATAGATATAGAGATAAGTAGATGGATGGACAGATAGACAGCTACGCAGGCGGATGAACAGATAGATACGTAGATGGATGGATAGATTGGATAGATGGATGGGTTGATAGGTAGATGGATGGATAGATAGATGGATAGATTGGATAGATGGATGGGTAGATAGATAGATAGACAGATAGATTGATGGATAGGTGGTCAATTTGATGTCATTAATCTGTTTACATATGGGGTGTGTACACAAAAATGAGCACAAATCTGACTCATTATTCTGATTATAAGGCAATGGAACTCATAGCACAAGTGCCATGAACAGTTTGCTGCTGAACACTGGAAAAACTGTGTGATATGATACAGATTTCCTTGGCAATGAAGCAATGATAACAGCTGGATAGATAGTTAGATAGATAAATAGAGAGGAAGGGAGGAACTGTTAGAATGATGTAGTGTGGTGACAAATTTGTGAGGCTGGAAAGGATAGGTGGGAAGCTGAATGATACGTACATATACAGGTATATATATCTATATCAATCTATCTATCTATCTATATCTATGTCTATCTATCTGTCTGTCTGTCTGTCTATCTATCTATATATATATGCTGTATAGTTAGATAGTGTAGTAGACTTTGGAAGAAGACAAGTGGGATTAATTTACTTAGCAAGCTGCAACTACTTAAGCGTGTGCCCACACACACACACACACACACACACACACACACACACACACACACACACACACACACACACACACACACACACACACACACACACACACACACACACACACACACACACACACACACACACACACACACACACACACACACACACACACACACACACACACACACACACACACTACAATTTCACGCACCCAATTTTCACCTTACTGTCACCCACACAACACCTTATTTTCAGCCCTTCTCCTCCATCTTCTCCCTCCTCCCTCCCCTCCCCTCCCTTCTCATCCCCTTCCCTCCCCTCTCCTCCCCTCCCCTCCCCTCCATCACAAACAACACACGCACTCACTCTTTTTTTTTTTTCCCCACACCACACCCTGCCTTCTTTTTCTTCTCAGTCCTCTTCCATCCTCTTCACATCCTCTTTCATCCATTCTTCTCCCTGTCCATTCCCTTTCCACACTAACCCCTCCAACTTTCCCTTTCACTTTTCCTGTTCCACACCTACTCTCTTTTCCAACCATTCATCTCTCTTCTCCTCGTCTCTGCACTCCTTTGCCTCCTACTCTCTCCCCTCCCCATCGTCTTCCCTGTCCTCCCCATCGTGCCATTCCCTTGCATCCAAACCCTCATCTTCTCACCCCTATCTTCGCTGTCACTTTTTTCCTCCACACCATCCCCCACCCAATGCACACCCTCCACCCCCCCGTGTTTCATCCACCTCCACCCTCCAACCCCATTTTCACATCCTCTACCACCTAACCCCTCATCTTCTCTCTCCTGTCCCACCCTCCACCCTCTTATCTGGGTCTCCTTCTGTCTGTCTCTGTCTCAGTCTATCTTTTCCTTCACCATTCCACCTTCCCTAAGGAGATTTAACCATTCACTCCGATGATGTATTTAATTTATTCGTGCGACCTCCAGACCAGTTTATTCATGCGGATTAACGGGGCAAGAAGCTGTTTCCATTAACTTCTTCGCAACGTATTTTTTTTTTAAAGTTAAGTAAGTTCGTCTGAAGTTGGCAGGAATAAGAATGACATGATTGAACTTAAGGTGCTAGGTCCTTCCCCATTCCCACTTCCCCCTTCTACATCCACTCTTCCCCTCCCTATCCCTCCCATCCCACTTCCATGCCCTACCGCTTCTCCCGTCAGCCTATCCCCTGCCCTCCTTACTTCATCTCTTGTCTCCACACGACACACCCGCTTCCCACCCCCTACCCCACGATTCTTCCCTCAGCCAACCCCCTATCCCATCTCATCCCTTCGCTCCATCCCATGCCATCCCATCCATCCACCCACACAACTCTTTATCTTCCCGCTCCCCGTATCCCCCCCGCCTCCTCCCCCCCCAAAAAAAAAAAACTTGCCCCACCGTCTAAAAAACAATTATTATCTCCTCGCCCAGTCCTCCACTTCCTCCCTGTAAAGAAAACACACACACACACACACACACACACACACACACACACACACACACACACACACACACACACACACACACACACACACACACACACACACACACACACACACACACACACACACTTCCACATCTACCTAAGAAAAAATCCCATCGCACCTTACTTCTATCGCACCTCTTTCCACCCCGCACTCTGCCTCTGTCTCCCGCCACTCTGTTCCACCCTGCTTCCCACAAAAATAAATAAATAAATAAAAGAAAAAAGAAAAACATGAATAAATCAATAACATACGCCTTCCTTCTTCCCTTCCTTATTCCCATCCTTCTCCCTCTCCCTCTCCTTCTCCTTCCGACCCTGCCCCTCCCTAAAAAAGAAAAAAAAAAAAATCCCACCCTCCCCTCCTCAACCTCCGGCCAGGTAAAACTCACCTGTCCACTCCTAATTACCTACCTTTGTCACCTGTCGCCATTTCCGGGACCGACATATAAAGTAAACAACTCTGGACGTGGCCCTGGTTTGCAGATAGATTTTGTTTTTTTGTGTGTTGTTTTTACGCCACCATAAAACGTGCGTAACATTTGTGAACCTTTTTTTTTTTCTTTCTTTCTTTAGTTTTGGCGAGGCGGTTCAAGAATAAGATTGCTTTGTTTGGATGTGAGTGTGTGAAAAAGCGATGCATATACGTTGAAGAAGCAGAATAACTGAAAAAGATATATTGGATGCATGAATGTATTTGGCGATGCATATGACAAGGGTTGCACCTCTTTTTTTTTTTTTTTTTTTTTTTTTTTTTTTTTTTTTTGCCTGGTGATCAAGGGAACTGCAGTATCTCACAGGTGTTGTAAGTGCAGGTGAGTTAGATAAGGGCGTAAGTGTGAATGGTTACTCCTGTGTGGTGGTGGTGAGAAATTCAGAGGCTTGACCACTGTTGAGTGAATGAAAATGTCCAATTTTTACTAAAGAATATGATTTTGTTTCCTAAGTTTCTGTTTGTATTTTTTCTGCTTGTGTTTTTTCCTAAGTCTGTGTTCTTATTTTTTCTGGTTTTGTTTTTTTCTTAGTTTGTGTTTTTATTTTGTATTCTCCAGGATCGTTCCCATCTTGTTTATAATGTTCGTAATAGAGTTGGGATGACGATGGTGATTTTGGCCTTAATGATTTTCTTGCCTCTTTGTGACTGTAAATTAGCTGGTAATTTTTTCTTGCCAGTTCCTAAATTAATTATAGATGTCCTTCATGATGAGTTATTTCAGACTTATTTGGTAGGCGAGGCATTTTTTCTGTCCACTGTGAATTTTCTTTTATTTGTGAAGTTCTCGTACTGTAATATGGCTTTGCCTGTTTTTGGTTTGATATGATTTCTGCAGTTGTGTGTTTGCTTCAGGAATGCCTTTCATGCCCATCCCCAATTAGCATCAGGGCTGTATAATTAGTCCTGTTCCACCTGCCCTACTGGTTTAATTCTCTTCGTTCTCTTAATACTTCTTTCTTGTCTGTGAATTTACTTTATACTTAAAATTCCTTTCCATTTTCGTGGCTGCTATTAACTCCTGTCCAATAAGGTCCTATAAAAGCCATCATGACCAGTTCATGTGAAACTTGATTGCCTAATTAGGGCTCTTTTTTATTCTTATATATATATATATATTTTTTTTTTCCAGTGTACTAAACGCCCATGCCCTTTGTTTGTGATTGCAGTGAAATAATTTAATCAATCCCTTCAGCCAGAGGACTTAGTATAAATGTTGTTGTGTCGCCTACAGAGTATTATTTTCACATCAGGGCAGACGACAGATGGTGAAATGGACAATGAAAGCTTTTTCCAACCCCTCCTGTTCGAAAAGCCTTTACTGAAGTGAAGAAAATTGTCTGACCTTCACACCGAGTAGCACCTTGGACTGCTAGACCACAAGGCGTCTGATTAGCTACACACAAAAACCCTTTTACGAGGACGAGTTACTTGCATCTTATTTGGCAAACCAGATTATCATGATGTGCTCAGTCTCATTTCCTGTTGTTACTCAGATACCGAGTGTGTCCTTGCTTTTGTACGCTTGTTATGAACCCTGCATCAGGTTGTCAGCACTGGAATTCTTTTTATTCCCTGTAGCCTGTTCACTGCCATGGCGTCTTTTGTTTTATTGTAGGTAACGCCAAACTAAATTATTCAGTTAATGAAAGACTCGTAGAACTGAAGGTGTTGGATGTAACCTTTATTAATTCCTTCAGTACAAGTGGTGTAAAATAAAGTTGAAACAAACTGCTGCAGCAGCAATATATATATATATATATATATATATATATATATCCAATCTCACGTTGCCCCATGAGGAGCGTAGGAGCCCGGGGCTAGGCAGTTGGTCCTGATATTTAAGATGAGAGTGGAAAAAAACGATATATATATATATATATATATATATATATATATATATATATATATATATATATATATATATATATATATATAATATCTATCTATAAATATATCTATATTTAACCCATTCCACGGGTGCTGGGCGAGGCATCGCACTAGGAGGGTACTAAGCGTACCGCCCTCCGCCTATCGGCTTGTAGTCGCGAAGCTCATAGATCCCTACCCGGGGGTTCCCTACTTTATAAAGACTTGAAAAATCCCATTTCTGTCCAATATTCGGAACACTTGGCTCCAATGGGATATACTATATATATATATATCGGTATATACGGTATATGAGAGAGAGAGAGAGAGAGAGAGAGAGAGAGAGAGAGAATGCAAAACAAAAGTAAAAATAATCGTACTGAAGGGTTAAAGAGGTTTGTTTCAGCCCATTTATAGCCAAACGTCAATTGTAAGTTGACTGAGGTATGTGGTGGCGGCAAGAACATATAATTCCAGGAGTCACCGCACTGAAGGGGTTCAGCTGTCCACACACTGGTATCCTTTTCATGGCCTTCAGCGTCACACAAAAACTCTGCACGACGAGGCGCATATTTGGTCAGGTAGATTGTTATTATATACCGTCCACTCCGATTTGCTTGTGTCATTGAAATAATTGTGATATCCTTGTCTTTGATGATTGCAGTGAGTCTTTCGTTAATTTAATAGTATATTGGTGTCCATTTATTTGTTTATTTATTTTCCCCTTCATGTCCTTTACCATCCTATAAAAAATGTCGTGAACCAGTTTTATCAAACATTTTTTGGCAAACTAATATTCATGCTATATCCAGTTTAAGTTCACCTGTTATTATTTAGCAGCTTATTATAAATATGCTTTTTTTTTTTCCATAATTGCTTTAAATACTGCATTAGTTTTCTGTTCATTTATGTATCTTTAATGGACACTGCCTCTCTTATGATTGGGAGAACTCTAGTATTTTATTTCAAACGTCAAACGATAATAGGCATATAGTGATGGGACCCTGAGAGTGGAAAAACGTATGGATTCGTAACCATCCTTTCATCGAGTTGAAATGAAGCATATCTGTAACTACGGTGCATGCTTGGTGTCGCGAGGTTGTGGTATTATGCAGCAAAACTTGGCGTAATTATTAGTCTGTTTCCCAGTCCATTTTGTAGGGTTGGTATGGATTCTGTACTAACTGCTCTGCGTAATTATATAAAGAGTTCCACGCACAAATCGTAACCATTCTTATAATGGGGATACAAGTGTTTCAATGGACATGACAAAAAAAATTCTACTAATAAGATGTGCCACAGTGGTATATATATTTATATCTGTCTATCTATATTTATTTATTTATTCACGTTTTTATAATTCAAAGACAGGATCAGTACATAGATCAAATATTTTTTTTTTTTTTTTTTTTTTTAAGAATTCAAGTGATAGGTACAGTAACCCTTTGGTAGGGAAAAGTAATCACACTATTTTTATTCCTTGTAAGTACGTAATCGTAAACGCAAGCATATTCTCTCTCTCTCTCTCTCTCTCTCTCTCACCATTTCCACACCTCCCTCATCTCTCATGCCAAGCGATTAACAAACCCCGCCATCATGCCTATACCCTGGCCTATCACATCCCACCTACAACATATAAGATTACACACATCGCGATTTATATAATAGACAGTGTATATACTTAGAGGGTTTAGATATAGGCGGGATGAGGGGGATGCCATGCTCCTTAACCCCTTCACTACGAGGAGGGCGTGGCGGTAGCGAGGATGAAGGTAAAAGAAGTAGTGGAGTGATTTAATAAAGAAGCTGCTGCTGTCTGAAGGTGGGTTTGCGATATTAATATGTGGAGAGAGAGAGAGAGAGAGAGAGAGAGAGAGAGAGAGAGAGAGAGAGAGAATAAAGACAAGAAGATTGACTGAAGGGAAAGAAAGACCACCTGTTGAGAGATGATAAGCAGAGAGGGAGTGATAATGCAGGCACAAAGACGACAGTGGAGAGATAATGGAAGCCACGGGGAGACATGACGACTCTCTCTCTCTCTCTCTCTCTCTCTCTCTCTCAGTGGTTCAGTAGAGGGTGCTTGCATTGCATTTGTGTATATGTACAGTATTGATGCATTTATACGATGTATGAATTAATATTTGTGTGTATGTAGTATGTATGTACGTATGTGTTTATGTATGTGGGTGTGTATTGGTGTATACCAGTATGTGTATCAGTATGTATATCTGTCAGTATACGTACAGTATTTGTGCATGTGTATGTGTGTGTGTGTGTGGGTGTGGGTGTGTGTAGTCGTGACCACCTGTGAATTGATCTGATTGTTACTCCTGCCTACCACCCCCTCCCCCTCCTCACTGCTCCTCCCTGTCATTCCCTCTCCTCTCCTCTTCTTCTTCCTCCATTCGTTTCTCCTCTCTTCCTTTCCGTCCATCATCTCTCTCGTCTTACTGTTCTCTAGGTCTTTCTCCTTTCTCTTATCCCATTCCTCCTTTCCGCACTCCATTCTCTTCTTTCTCCTCTTCCTCCTCTCCTTCCCCACCTCCATTTATACCTAGCCTTTCCCATTCCGTTACCCCCTTCTTCTCCATTTCTCTCTCTTTTTACCCTCCTTTCACTCCTTTCTCTCCTTCTACCTCTTCCTCCTCTTCCTTCTGCTCTCTCTCTCAGCATCTGCTCATGCCTTTCTCCTCCCCCTTTTCTTCCTCTCCCTTTCTCTCTTCTTTCCCAATCCCCTTCACATTGCCTCTCTCCTGTTTCTTCTTTCTTCCCATTTTACCAACACTTTCCTTTTCTCTCTCCCCTTCCTCCCATCCTTTCCTTTTCGTCCTCCCGCCTCTTCCTCCCATCGTCCCTTCTTCCCTCCCTTCCCTCCCGTTTTCTCCTCCATTCCTTCTGTTTATTATATCTTTCTCTCAGCTTGTGTTAACTTCATTTTTTTTCTCCTCTCTCCCCTTCCATGTGTCTATTTCTCTCATTGTCAGTCTTTTTTTCTTTTCTCGACCTTTCATCTCTCTCTCTCTCTCTCTCTCTCTCTCTCTCTCTCTCTCTTTCAGAGGTAGTCCCTGTGTGTGTGTGTGTGTGTGTGTGTGTGTGTGTGTGTGTGTGTGTGTGTGTGTGTGTGTCTGTGTCTGTGTGTATGTGTGTGTGTGTGTGTGTCTGTGTGTGTGTGTGTGACTGTGTACGTATGTGTGTGGTTTATGGTCCACAAACCAGCAGGCGACAAATTGTACACGGTGGGGGGCTGTGTGTGTGTGTGTGTGTGTGTGTGTGTGAAGGCGAGAGAGGGAAGAAATAATGCTAGTGTCTTTATGATATACAGTGCATATGTCTGTGTGTGCATGTGTATGTGTTCATGTTCACGATATATCTGGCTGCTTGTCTCTCTCTACGTTTCTCTATCGTTACATATCTTTTCGTTTCTATGGATCCGTCTTCCGGTTAGGAGCGTATAAGAGGGAGAACGGTACTGTTGGTGGATTGGTTGTTACTGAGTAAGGTGTTAATAATGCCAGAGAACCCACGGCAGGATGTGGCTTCGGGCTTGGAGGTATAATTTGGCTGACAGAAAGATGAGTGGACAATACGTACGTAAATAGATGGATTTAGCTTCTTTTAAATGCCAGATAGATAGCTGGTTCAATAGACAGGTTGGCATTCTCCACAAACTGATGTTAAGTAGGTAGCAGGATAAACAGACAAACGTAATGATAATTGCATATGTAGGCAAGTAATTAGATGATAAATCGTACGATACAGATTGATTTGGCTGTGAATACCCAGCAGACACTGGTAGGCGGCAGACAGTTAAAAACATGCCAATGGATAGACACAGATAGATTTGTTTATACTCCTTCCACCAAGTGCAAGATGAAGCCAGTTGTCGTCGTCGTCGTCATTATTGTTGTTGTTGCTGATGTTGTCGGTCCCTGTTTATCTGGATGTGAACCCTGTTAAGTACAGGAAGGCGGCCACTTCAGTCGGGCGCTTCCATGGATCTTCTGTTGAGGTTGTGCGGAATGGTTGTCTCTGTTGTGATAGTGAGGAGCATGAGGTGAGTGAGTGTACTGTGGTGTGGGGAATGTACTGGAGTGAGCGAACTGTTTCTTACTTTATTTTGTGATGGTACTGAAGAGGGGATGGTGAGGTGCACTCATGTCTCGCTGGGAAGGACAGTGTCTGAGGGATAGATGGCTTGTGTTTTGGATGAAGGTTGATGGCGATGGTGGCTGTATTGGTGTATGGGTCTGTGGGGTGTACAGGTAGTGTTGGGTGAAGGAGACATGTTGTTGTTGAGGTAGACTGTATGGTGTTGGGACGTTGTTAATTTTTTCTTTCTTTGTGGTGTGGGATGGTGAAAGGTAAAGTTACATTGGTAGGATGGACCCTGTTTTGAAGGAATGAATTGTGTGTCTATCGTGTTCATGTTGTCCTTGATTGGTAGTACTTTTGTTTCTTGCTGCAGGTAATCTATGTTTATGGTCTTGATACATCCCGTTGTTGATATTAAAACTTTTTTTTTTCAGCTTTTTCCAGGTGTGGGTGTTAAGGTGGTAGCCTGGATTGTGCTCGTATTATTTATTGTTGCTCGAATGAACTTTTTATTGGCTTCCTTTCAAAACTATTACCTCTTAGCATTTTCAAGGCAACGAGTTTACAAGATATTTCCTGAAAAAAAAAAAAATCATG
>NC_137010.1:19039829-19042329 GCF_032717465.1 Coenobita brevimanus | reverse complement strand
TATCTCTATCTCATCTATCTCTATCTCATCTATCTCTGTCTCATCTGTCTCTGTCTCATCTATCTCTATCTCATCTATCTCTGTCTCATCTGTCTCTATCTCATCTATCTCTATCTCGTCTATCTCTATCTCATCTATCTCTATCTCGTCTATCTCTATCTCATCTATCTCTATCTCGTCTATATCTCATCTATCTCTATCTCATCTATCTCTGTCTCATCTATCTCTATCTCGTCTATCTCTATCTCGTCTATCTCTATCTCATCTATCTCTATCTCATCTATCTCTATCTCATCTATCTCTATCTCATCTATCTCTGTCTCGTCTATCTCTATCTCATCTATCTCTATCTCGTCTATCTCTATCTCGTCTATCTCTATCTCATCTATCTCTGTCTCATCTATCTCTATCTCATTTGTCTCTGTCTCATCTGTCCCTATCTCATCTATCTCAGTCTCATCTGTCTCCCTGCCTCTCTGTCAAGCTGTGAATTATCTTTTTTTTATCTCTGTATTTCTTCATTTTTCTCCATGTATCTTTCTGTGTATTTAGCATATCTGTTTGTCTGTCTGCTTATATTTATCAGTATATCTAACCATCGTGCTGTGTCAATTTGTCTGTGTCTACCTGTCTGTCTATGTATCTGTGTATCTGTCTACCTACCTACTTATCCATGTACCCATTTATCTACCTGTCTATATGCATCGATTCATATTTGTCTCTCTAACCTACTATGTTTAGCTGTATATCTATCCAGCCATCTGTCTATCTACCTTTATCTCTCTACATCTGTTCATGTACGTGTGTCCACTCATCTAGTTTATTTATGTATCTGTGTCCCTTTATACCGATATTATGTGCCTGACTTACAGAACAATTCTCTCTCTCTCTCTCTCTCTCTCTCTCTCCGGATTGGAACTTATGTCCCCATGATTCCCAGCCCACAGCGCTAACCACCAGACCACTGCCGGGGAATGATTGAGTGTTACTGAAGGAGATTGATGAGGGATGGGTCGGGGGAGAGAGAGAGAGAGAGAGGGAGGGAGAGAGAGAATCACAATCTTTTCTAGGTGATCCGGCCGCCTTGTTATTATCAGGTAAACACACTCGGTATTTACAGTTTAATAACAGGATATCAAGGCAGAAGACCAAAAAGCAGTATTAAAACTGAAGATTATATTCGTAAGTCATAAAACTGGTCCATGAGATTTGCATTTTATTTTCATCTTGGTATGCACACCTATAATATATCGCGTATACTGTATAATTATGCATTTAACTCCTTCACCCTGATGACACAGTTTTCGTATTATTCAGGCTACCTCCAGACGATTTCCTAAAGTTTTGTAAGGACCTGTAGTAGAGAAGGAGTCTTTGTAAGCTATATCCAACCCCTCCAGTTCGAGAAATCTCCCCTCTGTTAAGTAAAATCGTCTGACATTTTACTTTATTTAAAAAAAAAAAAGTAATAGTGAAGTCTTCGAGGTCAAGGGCTTATTTTGCATCTAACCCTTTCAGAAAAGTTTCCCTTAAACTAAAATAATCGTCTGGAGGTAGGTTGATGATAAGGGAAAAATAGGTCATGGTGTTGAATGGGTTGATGGCAGGGAGTAAGTTGTTCACCGGGCCGGCAATCAGGAGGTAATCGCCTATGAATGCATGATTTATTAAGCCATAGTGTTCCAGCTGTGCCTTGACCTTTGCAGTGTGATTGCTGTGCTTGGGTGTTTTATCTAGGCTGACACTACAGGAGTTTGTTCAGCTGAGACATATCCTACCCATTAGAACCTTGAAAAATAATCTTGTGTTTGTCAGTGGTGCACCATTAATGCTATTTAGGCAACGCCAGACGGTTTTGTTCAGTCCAGATAAATTCTAACAGTAAAAGGGTCAAGGAACCTGCTCTGTTCATTTAAAACATCGTTGTTTAAGAAGTATTTAGTAAATTATAAGTCAACTGTATGTCCTATTTGTTTTAAGATATTCTAGGCTAAATGTAAAGAAATTATCTGTTTTTAAATTATAAAATCGTTTACTGATTTAAAGCACTTTATCAGATTCCCAGTCAAATGGTATTTAGTGAAGAGAAAAATGATCTAGATGCTTTAGCCTATCTTACCAAGATTTATCACGTAGTGATGGAATTAATGTTGTTACTCTGCACGAAACGTTTGTATTTTGTTGTGTCTCCGCTAAAATGTGGAAACCAAAATTGCACTGCATACTCCATTTGTAGTCCATCTACAGTAAGCTGTTTTATAGAGGAATTATAATATCTTCTTTTACAGGTGAAGATTGTGTTCATAAATCATAATTTTTTATAGGCCGTCTTGGCTGCTGCATAACAATATTAGAGAGAGAGAGAGAGAGAGAGAGAGAGAGACTGTAATTATTTGTCCGGTTTAACCTAGCTTAAAGCTGCTATCTCTCCTTCTTCAGTCCTGGGCAACAAGAACATTAGAATACATTGTGGTACTAGTCACGAAGAAGTGCTATGCAG
>NC_137010.1:18927329-19034829 GCF_032717465.1 Coenobita brevimanus | reverse complement strand
AATCATCACCATCATCATGTCCTATCTCGGCGTATCTCCAAGCTCCATCTTTGCCTGGACTGCACTGGGAAGTGATTGGTTAGTGGGGGAGGGGGAGGGAGGAGCAGGAAGGAAAGGAGAGGGAAGGAAGAAGAGAAGTGAGGGGGAAGAGGAAGAGGACGGAGGGTTGGAGAGAAGGGAAGAGAGAGGAGAGAGAACTAAGAATGGAGAGGGGAAAGAGAGGGAGGGAGAGAAATGAGCGGGAAAGAAAGACAAGAGAGGGGGAGACAGAACACTGAAGGGTAGGAGAGAGAGGGATGGATGGGGAAGAGGGGGTAGATGGAGGAAAGAGGGGAAAGGGAGAAGTGGGAGAGGTATGAGGGTATGAGGGGGAAAGAAAGAGAAGACGGAGGGAGAGAGCGGGGCGGGGTTAAGTGGAAGAGAGGGAGGAAGAAAGGAAGAAAAGAGAGTTGACGCCGAAGCAGAGGAGAGAGAGAGAGAAGGAAGAGAGAGAGAGAGAGGGGGGGGGAAGAGTGAGTTCGAGAGAGGGAAAGAAGAGAGAATATTATGTACGATACAGGGTATTGGTGCAAGGTCGAATATTTTTTTTCTCCAGTCGGGTTCCAAAGAGAGAGAGAGAGAGAGAGAGAGAGCAGTGTGTTAGGCGTTACGTGTCCTATTCAACCCATTTGGGGGAGGCGGTGGCTCAATCGGTAGAGAGTTGGCCTGCTGTCCTGACGGACCCGGGTTCAAATCCCGCTGGGGCAGGGAACAGTTTAAGGATTTGAATTTCATAAAATTAGACTTTACTGATCTACCAGAAGGCCCGCCGACATGTCATAAAAATACCCCCGCTAATACCAATACACCAGTCCTGTATGAGACAGCCCTAGCATGTATTCAATATGGACGGTGGGTGTTAGCGCCGAAGTGGTGACATGTAGAGGTGTGCGGTACGTAGGAGGACTACTGGGCCTTGAAAGCAGGCTGTGAAGCCTATGCCCAGAGTCGGTCACATAAAAAAAAAAAAAAAAAAAATCACCATGATGACGGCTTTTGTATTTTATTCGTTTTTTCTTCAGACAATTTTATTGAACAGCGGGATTTTTTTTTTTTTTTTTTAACTGAAAAAGTTAGATAGCACCTTCATTAATCCATTCCGTACAAGGGGTGTTTCCTAGGGTGATCAACAGAGTCAGGAGGTGGCGTGATTGAACCACACATTAGGTCATCTCACTGAAGGTGTTGATGGAACAGTCATGCAGGCAGAATTCATAAGAGTCTGTCCAGTGTAACAGGGTAAGTAGAGGCAGTGATGTAACGTTGGGGCGAAGAGGGGTGTATTGGAGGTAAGAATTAGGATAACACAACTTTTGGTGATGAAAAGCCTTTGATACCCATATTTTGAAGTGCTGTGTGTGGTCGAGCCTCCCCACACGTAGAGCTTCACTCCACACAAGGGTGCAAAAAGCCTCTATACCGAGTCAGCAGCTGTGCAGGGTTAACGTAAGCACTTGAGTCATTTGAGCATACCAGGCCTCTGAGAAACTGAATTAGCAATGCAAGTGGCCTAATGTGACCTCCCTATCAAAGGTCACGAAAAAAAGATACCGAGGATATGCAAAGGAGATAAAAGAGTGAGGTGTACATGGTAGAGGATGAGTGTGTAGTGTGGGAGTTTGTAGTGAATAGAAAGATTGATGAGCTTAGTTTGTTAGGCATTATAACCTCAAATATATCTTTTGGCTCTGTAAGAAATAATGGAAGTTTGTAGGGAATAGAAAAACTGATGGATTGAATTTGTGAGGCATTATAAATATGAATTCTTCTTTTTTGTCTTAGGTACAAAATAGGTCACAAGTTAGATATACCATTGTCTCAGCCCGTGATTGCTGAAGTAACTGCTGTGATGGATGATATGACAAGCAGGTGGAAAGTAAAGGGTGGAGTCAAGGTCAGCAAATTTTAGAGAGTAGCTGTGATTTTGTAGACCTTGGGTGGAATCTTGATAAGTGGACAAAGTTAGATGTACAGCTCGGAAGGCCATTGCTGAATAATAGAAACAGGTTTGGTGAAAGGACAGGACCCTTAAGACTAACCTGTTGACGGATTTAGGAGGTGCTGTGACCGTCAACAACAGCAGGTATAGAACGACCAGAACTGGAAGCTGATTATGAAGGCACAGATGCAGGGGCAGAATAAAGTATGACAGCTGGGTAATCATTTTCTCATGGCCACTTCCTCTCCCGCATTATTTTTCCAGGTGACGCAAGACGAGTTTTATTTAGCTGAGTGAGTCATGGGAGCCTGAGTGTTAATAGATGTCTGTTGGAAGAAATAGGTGTTGATTTGTTTCTTAAAATCTCACGTCTCACTCTCAACTGAACAAAATCGTCTGCCATTAGCTGAAATGCAATATTAACTTTGAGATTCCGATGACTGTTTCGATCATCATTTCAGATCCAGCCTCAGAGATTCCGATGACGCTTTTAATCGTCATTTTAAGAAACTTTTGTAAAATATTCACCATAAATCACGTTTATGCATCATAACAAAGAGGCTCGAGCATGATGTCACGGAATGGTTGCTCTGTGCGTGGCGGTACTGCACAGCTGGTCTGATTCATGGCTTTGTGTATAACTTTATTCTTGGTGAATATTTTTCTACAACAAGGTATAAAACTTTTGGTTTTTGCCTAACTTCAATTCGTCACTTTGACTTTTTATGTTTTCTGTTATCCTTTTATGAACATACTACGATAAAGTACAACTATTCAGCTTCAAAATAACACCAAAACCAGCATCCTTTCTTAAAAAGTGTATTTACCCTCACCGATCAAAGAAAAACATCGTGAAGCGAATATGCGGCTGAGACTAATATAAATTTGTGCATCTCTTTCCTTTCGCTTTACTGCACAATGGAATGCAAAAATTACCACAATCTATATATCATTGTAAAGGTAATTTATTGTATGTTTGCATGGTTTAAACTAAACTTACATATCTTTACTCGTTATTTTTTGCCGAATATTTTTCTACGACAAGGTATTAAATTTTTGCTTTTCGCCTAACTTGAACTCGTCATTTTGACATTTTATTTTCTTTGTTCTCCTTTTTTGAACATACTGCGATAAAGTACAACTATTCAGCTTTAAAATGACACCAGAAGCAACATTCAGTCGTGAATAGTGTATTTACACAGAGCGATCAAAGTAAAATATCGGGCCGTGAAGATGTGGGTCAGCGTGAGTGGCTGACTCGAGCACAGACATAATCTGCCCGGCCCAGAAACCTGATAAGGTTAAGAGTTGTCCCGATCATGATGGAGTTAAAGACTAATACTGTAACGTCTCCATTACTCTGCTCTTTCTACCATCACACTATTGCCTCCAGCCTGGGCGACGGTGCTCGAAGGTAGTGAATTTGTTGGGAGCCATCTCTGTTGACTCCCCCAATCCCTTTATGTCCTCTTTATTACATTCTGCCTGTCGTCCTACTATTTTATTTATCATGGCAGACATTGCGTTGTAGTGGCGCGATTTTCTTGTCATGCGCCGTAGAAAAAAAAAAAAGACGTTGTGTGTGTTGCTATTGTTGTATTTGTTGCTGTTGTTGGTGTTTCTTAATAATGTTGCTGTTGATAGTAGGTGAAAGTTGTTTTGATAAGATTTTGATAAGAGTTGTTGCCTCTCTCTCTCTCTCTCTCTCTCTCTCCCTCATATAAATAGGTTAATAAGTAATAAATTAATAATACATAGATAAATATCTATATACCTATATATAGAGAGATATAACTCTATCCATATAATATATATATATATATATATATATATATATATATATATATATATATATATATATATCGGCGACTTTCTGTCTGTGTATCTGTCTACATCTATATCTGTTGCACCTGTCTGTCTGTCTACCTACCGTTTGTGTATCTTATCTGTCTATATATTTTCTCTGTTCTCTCTGTCCACCTTGCCTTTGTTCGTGTCTGTCGTTGGCGTGTAAGCTGTCTATCTGTCTATTTGTTTGGGTCATGATAATCTCCCCCCCCCTCTCCCTCTCTCTCTCTCTCTCTTTCCTGTTTGCCTCCTACTTTCACCGGTGTTTGCCAAGCTGAGTAAGCAGAGAAGAACCCACGATGCTCAGAGGCAGAAATGGAAATTGGTAAAAGAGAGAGAATTCCCAGTCTATCTTTTATTGAGAGAGGCTAATTGCGCTCTCTCACTTTCTCTCTGTCGCTCACTTTCTCCCTCTCCCTGTTGGTTTTGGCTGGCGTTGGACATTGATTGGCTGCATCTGGCGGCCTCATTGTCTCTTCGTTTTCTTACGTTTTCTTTATGCTCTTTGTGTGTGTGTGTGTGTGTGTGTGTGTGTGTGTGTGTGTGTGTTTCCTTGTCTGCCTACCATGAATTTATTTTTCTTTGTCTTTAATTCTGTTCTGTATTGTACTCTTATCATTCTCTCTCTCTCTCTCTCTCTCTCTCTCTCTCTCTCTCTCTCTCTCTGTACACACACACACACACACACACACACACACACACACACACACACACACACACACACACACACACACACACACACACACACACACACACACACACACACACACACACACACACACACACACACACACACACACACGCAAACCCATCCCTGCTCTTCAAGAATTTATCCCAATCGCCTCACTTCTTGCCTGTTATGGATCATCCACAGGATAAGTGGATACCTGTGGTGGCCAGACATGCTGCTTATGTTACCTAGCGTTGTGGCATATCACGCTGTAAACAGTGGGGCAGCAACAGCGATGGTATTTCACTTCATCACGTCTTCACAATAATTTTCCCAAACATATTTCATTACCAGACTCCTGCTTCATTAGTGCCCACTGGGTGTGTGGGTGGGCCTTTATAGATCACTTACAGCGAGTCGTTCTCCTTCTACCACTTTAATGAAGTTCACTATTTCCTCTTTTCCGTACATGCCTCTTACCGACCTGGATACGAATACTCCTGCCTCCCCCTTTCTGTCAGTCGCTATGCTTTTGTTCGTTATATGTCTTTTTATTAAACTCATATCACCCATTCTCTTTCTGCAGCCATGCCACTTTAGCACTTCCATGGTCATTTTTTATTTCTTCGTCTTATTTCGTTTGCCTCCCCGCCTCACTCACTTTGTGGGTTTCTTATTCATTTAGATTATCGCGACCCACCAGAGAACAGGCTTATAATTTCCAAGACTTTCACACTTTTTTCAGTTCTTAGCACTGATGGTCCATGTTTGATACCGGTACAGCACAGTCGGTAGCTCTGTCTTCATACATACCCTTCATCGCCTTGCAGACACTGATTTCTCCTTCCACACGCATCCTAATAACCCGGATTATTTTGTTCAATCTCATACTCTGTTACTTTGTTCAGATTCATGGGTTCCATCTTTGTTATGCGTACCCCCTGCCCCTAGCACGGTTAACATCTTGTAAATCACCCCATTTATAGTTTGTCTTATCATTGTACTCTGTGTCTACTACCGGTACATCACATCACTTTTTTTCTTTTTACATTTGCTTTCAGTTTCCTTCTTTCACAAACTTTTCGAGACTCAGACACCAGCTGCTGAAGTTTACCTTGCCAGTCTGCAAGCACTGTTGTATCATCTGCAAACAACTGGTCTGCTGTCCAGTTTCCTTTCTCGCAGCATCCCGTCACCTCTACACTCCCATGATGTATATTTTTTCCACATCTAGATTTTCTTTTAAGCTCTAGAGGACTTTTTGGAACGACCGAAGTTAAGTATAATCGTCATCAACTAGTGAAGGTTTGTTCCAAGTCAAAATAAAGCCGGAAGGTGGTAGCAAAAATAAATACGTCACCTGGTTGAACGGGTTGAACTTGCCCTTCTCCTCAGTGCCCTTTGATCCACTACCCTCAGCAGATTGTCCAAAAACAGGTTGAACACCCATGAGGACATCACTCATCTCTGACGCAGCCCCACCTAACCCTGACAATTTCCCGTCCACCTTTCCTGCTCCTACACATGCCTTGCTGCCCTCAAGTTCCCTCAGCTTCCATCATCGGCTAAACCTGCCCGTCTCCCCAATGCCCTTAGATCCACACCCCCGTCACCACCCGTCCCAGAACAGGTTGGACAACCACGGGGACATCACTCATCCCACACCCAGCCCCACCCTGGCCCCAAACCATTCACATCTCCTCCTCTCCGACTCCCACACATGACCTACTCACTCATTTCATTAACACTTTTCACCGCGCTTATCCTCTTCCCTCCGGTGACGTATTTCATTCGATCTGTCTTGACGATTTTATTCAGACTGGGATAGACTTTTGGAACTGAAGGAGGGACATGTAGCCTTCACTGACCCCCTCACTGTTAGAGGTCCTTCTTATGTTGAATAAAAATCGTGAGGAGGCAGAAAGACTAACCTAAACAAGTCGCCACCACATTCACAGGATAAAAGCCTCCCTTCCACTCCAGATATCTGTGGGTCGTATTTTAATTGCCTATGGAAAGTTCGTAGCACCTCTTCCTTTGCTGTTTGTTCTGCACGTTACACATCTGTATCATAGTGTATTTTGTGGATGCGTATTATGTTGATATTGAAGCTGTATAAATACGCAAAATAAATGGCTATGGTAGAGGTGTTACGAAGCTTCCTATGCTGGCCAGACTACTGCCCTGTAACACTGGCCACAGAGCGTCTCTATCAACTCATATACCTTCTCCCTGGCCATAAAGGCAACACAGACCCTCCCTGTGTTTATATACTTTTTACACGTTTCTTAAAGCAAAAACCTGATCAACACACACACACACACACACACACACACACACACACACACACACACACACACACACACACACACACACACACACACACACACACACACACACACACACACACACACACACACACACACACACACACACACACCTCTACCTCCCTGCTCTTTCCAGATATGGTGTTTTGTGTATCTGTGTATCATAGTCTCCTAGATAGTTTATCTATATTATCATATATATATACTCTCTGTCTTTCTCTCTCTCTCTCTCTCCACGGTATCTGTGTGTGTGTGTGTGTGTGTGTGTGTGTGTGTGTGATTATCTATCTGTCTGTATCCACCCCCATCCTTTTATCTATCTATATATCCACATTTTCTCCATCTGCCTATCTGTCTGTCTGTCTGTCTGTCTATCTTTGTACAGTTGGTATTACTTGGCATGTATGCATCAGTCAGTATGTATCTGCCCTGTTGCATCTGACTGTCTGTCTGTCTGTCTGTCTGTCTGTCTGTCTGTCTCTCTCTCTCTCTCTCTCTCTCTCTCTCTCTCTCTCTCTCTCTCTCTCTCTCTCTCTCTCGTATACAAATGGTAGTACATGACGTAAGTATACAGGAAGCCGTGTGTGTGTATCATTTCCACTTGTCATCACCCCCATACTCATTTCCGCACCCTCCTCCACCTACCTCCTTCCTCATCCCCTCATCTCTTCCTCCCTTCTCACTTCCTCCTTCCCCTAACCCTTCCCCTTCCTTCCTTCCTCCTCTCAGTCATCTCCCCCACTTACGTCTTCCTTTCTTCTCCATTATTCTTCCCATCTTCCATTAATTACTCTCTTCCTTTTCACCCTTTTTTTCTTTGATCATCTCTCACCTTTACCTCTTCTTCCTTCTCATTTATTTCCTTTTTCCTTTTCTTCCATCTCCGTTCCTTCTTCTCATTCCCCTTCTTCCATCTCCGTTCCTTCCTCATCTTATCACCCATCTTATTCCCTCTCTGTTCTGTCCTCTTGTATTCCTCGTCTTCCCTCCCTGACTTCCATTTGTTTTTATTTCTCTATCCTCTTCCTAATTCTTATATCTGTGTGTGTTTTATTGATTCCTTTCCTCCCCTTCTTCCCCTCCCCCACCTCCAGTTTCTCCTCCCCTCCCTTTCTTTACCATTTCCACATCTGTCTTCCCATTTATCTTCCTCTTCCTTATTTGCCGTGTTTCCCTCCTTTTTTCTTCTCTTCTCCTCTTTTGTCTTCTCATCTCTTGCCTTCTCTTCTCCTCTCTTCATCGTTCTCATATTTATCCACCCCTCTTCTTCTTTGTTTACCTCTCACTTGCCTGTTTCCTTTCCTCTTGTCATCCGCCTCTCATCGTCCTCATCCCTCCCTTTCCCCGTTCCTCTCTCTCTATCCCCGTCCTTTCTTCTCTCCCCTTCCTCTTCATTCCTCTCCTTCTCACTGTTCCCCTCCTGCATTTATATTCCCTCTTCTCTTTCTTCCCTATCCCTCCCTATCCCTATTCTCCCTACTTCTGTTTCTCCTCTTATCCCTCTGTTCCGTTACCCTTTCTTCCTTCCTTCCTTCTTTTCCCTTACCATTTCCTTTCCCCTTCCCGCCCCCCCTTCTTTGTCAATGTTTCCCTCATCTTCCCTCCCATATTCTTCCTCTCCCCCCCTCACCCCCCTCCCCTTCAATCTAGCTGTGATAATCCTGCAGTTACCGACAGATGGTGTACTAGGTGACAGGTGCTCAGTTACAGATTTTTTTTCATAATTCTCTCTCTCTCTCTCTCTCGGAAAAATCACCGATAGGGAGATATTTATTGTGGTGTTCTTATGGTAATGAAGCAGGTGACAGATACACAGGTAGAGGTTTTGTAATGACGTAAGACTCCTTTACCTTTCCTTATTATTTTTTTTTCCCTCTCCACACTCGGAAGAAGTCCCGGTGCATAGATATTAACTGTGGTTTTGGTACGGTGCTTTATGGAAGCGCTTTGTTGTGGTTAAGTAAGAAATGATGGTTGTCCAGCGAAGTACACACAATATTAAAACTGGCAGCAGTGATGGGTGGCAAATTCTAAGGAAGAAAATATGATCATTAAAGCATCATTTAAACATTTTTTTTTCTTGGTTAATGATATGCATTTAGGAAAAGTTAATATGACTGTACGAAGTTGTCAAGTTTTTTTTACGTTTAAGTTTATAATATGCTATATTTTTATGAACTTGTTTCATATTATACGTTCAGTAACTTTGCTGAAGTTGTCAAGAGTTAGTATATAATCACTTTTCTTATGTGTACAGTGGTAGCACAGGCAGCTTGCAAGTAAGATAGCCAGAGTTTGAACCTCCTGACTGAACTGCCTCTAGACAGTGTACCCCCCCAAGCCCTGTGCACTACCTGGCAGAACAAGTACAGGTGCGTCATTATTATTATTATTATTATTATTATGTTTTTGCACGATCTCCAAGCTGTCAAAACTTATTAACATCTCCCTAAGCCAAACAGCATTATCGAACGGAGTGAAAGGGTTGACATCTCATTCCTTTAGTCTGCATTCCCACAGAGGTATAGCAAGACCTGTACCTCAGTGTAAAGCAGACTGTTGTGGGTCGTGTACAGGGCGAAAGTGTGACTGTTTTCTTTGTCGTTAGTCTTGTTTTAATGAGCCTGGATTTTTACTTAGTGTGATATACGAGTCACACACAAACACTGGCAGAAGTAACACGCTGCATCTGTCTCCTCACGCTGCTTCACTCATACACGCTTTTTTGTTTTAATGCCTTGAATACTTTTTTCTGGTTCCCATCAGACTGATTCAGATGATTTTAGGAAGAAGCTCATACACCACTGAGAAAAATAAAAAATTGTAATCGGAAAAAAGATTGAAGACTAAAAAAAAAAAAAAAAAAAAAAAAAAATGTCCTCCAGCATGCATAAAATAAATACGTCCTCGCAGTGAAGAGGTTAACTCCCTTTGCAGTGCTGTCTTTTCACTGTTGTATTTTAATTATCATCCTTCAGTCTAGGTATTTAATAGTGTGACTGTTCCCTGACGCTCCATCCTGTAAGGGGCGGGGCTGATACAAGGATTTAGGATTTTCAGATATTTTGTCCTTAAGCGGCAACGACCCCTCCTCCCACGACACCTCTCATAAATATTTCTCTTATGATTCTACACTCACAGTTTATAATCTCTCTCTCTCTCTCTCTCTCTCTCTCTCTCTCTCTTCATCCATCCATTCTCCTATATCTATATCAGCCTATCGTTCAGTTTCCCTCCTTATCTTCCATATCTCACTATTCTCCACCTCCTCCTCCTCCTCTTTTTTTTTTTTTTTTTTTTTTTCCAGTGAAAGTGTGTAATCTGTATATAATCTCGTTGCTGGACAATGGCGGGATCAAAAGTGAGCGTGTACCAAATTCACTGGCCATTTCCAAGCCTTTTATTAACTCGTGTGTGGGAGGCACCTGATTTCTCCAGGGCTGTTTGCTGTCATGATATTTGCAATTATTCAGAGGCTACGTCTGTCGTGGAGCTGATTTTTCACTTTCTAGTGTTTAATCCTCGTTTTTATTACATAATTTTCATCTTTCAGCGAGGTCTTCCACTCATAAATGTGGCTGATGTAATCCTGAAGCAGGAAATAAGGAAACAAAAAATTACGAAATTATCCTGCTCGCAGCAGGATCCAGATACAAGAAAAATTAAACTCAGATACAGGCGTCGTCATAATTATCATCCTGACCCTCTTCTGTTCGCATAGGAAAAGAAAATCACTAGGATATGAGCACAGGCATCGGCATCCTAACTTTATTGTCGCTCTTGTAAGTGGAGTGGGCTGGGTCGATAAACAGCAGGAGTAAACACACAGAACTATATATCATTATCCAGATCATTGTAACTCAGTTTCCCACACACATATATAAAGTATGAGCAGGAAAGGTAGAACGAAGAAATGCGCATTTCATTTTCATATAATCGTACTCCTATTTTCTGCTCCTGTGAACGAGGTGAGTAAAAATCTAGAAACAGACGAAGGGAAAACACAAAAGTAGGAGAACTAGCACCAGAATTCGCAGAGAAAATGTTGCACACTTCCATTTTCTCTTTGTCCAAACCTTCGGAATTCTTGGCCCCATCCCACAGGCGGAGGACCCACTCACTCTCGGGCTTCACCAGGAGAGGCCAAATCTTTCTTTCATTATGGGTGTTGCTTTTTAACATATTTCTTGTGACACCCACGTTTGATTTGTCGTATTCAAGCTTTTCCTTTTACCATTATTGCTGTTTATATTCGGTGCACTTTATTATCCCCAAGGCAATATTTCCATGATTTAATAGTAAAGGTTGGGATTTGCTTCATGTTCTTATAGTTTTGGTTTCATATATCGTATCAGCCCCTTCACTACGAAATTCTTCGAGTACAGTCGTCTGATGGAAGCAATAAATAAATATCGTACTTGTAGCAACTTTGTAACTATGTACTCTTATAAACCATCTTCTTAACCCCTTAAGTACGATCGGTCCTTCCTGAGCTTCATATACAGACATCATCTAGATTCAGCAAAACTAAAATGGAAAACCGCCAACCCAGAGAATTTCTGTGATCAGAGAGGTCTTTTTTGAGTTACTACAAGTTGCACAAATGTGACCTGAATTATTTTTAAAAAGGGCAGTTATCGCACTCGAGAAATGACCACCGTTCATGAAGGTACAGGGATATGTAGGTCTGTAGATCAGCGTCACTCTAGTTACGTTTTTCCTCCTCTTTTATGGCCGCCATTACAACATCCTGAATTAATTTTGGTATTTACGAACACCATATTGCCACCACAAGTCCATCCTACCAGCCACATCCTCAATTCCGTCCATAAAAGTTGAAAAAGTCTCCCGCCATAATTGTCCCGAGTGCCCTAATGGAGTTCGCCTTGTTTACGTTTCGTTTTCTTTGTGACGTCACGGGGTCGCTCCAGGTTTTCGCCCCGGCCCGATTCCTCTTGACTTCCTTTGTTTTGGGGTTGGGTGGGTTGGGGTTTCGCTCACAGTTTTTCTTTTGACATTTATTTTTCTTCGTGAGTATTTAGTATGTGATACGAATTTCCTTGTGTATTTTTTTTTTTTTCACTATGTTTAATATTTCGGTTTTGTTTCACAATTTCCTTGTAATATGTAGATATATAATCATAACATACTTTGAGAGTTGATTGAATATATTAAATTTTATTGTTCTTTGTTCAGTGATTACCCAGTGTCATGTACTTTTACCGTATTGTTCTTGTGTTACGAGTATATCATTAGTTTCTAGTTTCCTCGTACAAATAGGATAAAAAAAAAAAAAAGATCAGAGTAGTGAAGGGTGAAGGTCACTTTACTTCTCACTCTGTCGGCAAAATCGTGGAAAAATTGTTTGCTTGCCTCTTTATCACAGTCGGTATTTCCCTATTTCTCTCTCTCTCTCTCTCTCTCTCTCTCTCTCTCTCTCTCTCTCTCTCTCCCTCCATTCTTCACCATTCTTTTTGCCTTTTCTCCACCTCCTGTCTCACCCTTTATTGTTTTTTTTTTCCTCTCCCACTTTCTCCTCTCTCCCTTCTCATTTCCTATTCCTTCATACTTGCTTTATTTTCCTCCCTCTACTCCGTTTTCCTTCCTTTTCCGTTTTATCTTTTTTCATCTCTCTCACATCCCTCTACTGTAGTTTCTTTGTCTCTTATAAATTCCTCGCTTCTTTCCGTTTTTTTATTTTCCATTTCCCTTCCTTCCTTTTTCTATTCATCTTTCCCTCTCCATCTTCCTGTTCCCCTTGATGACCTCCCTTTCCCTCTCCTGTTGCCCACATTCTTTTCCCACAGCTTCCTCGCTCTATTCCACTTATTTCCCATGCCTTCCCTTCCTGTTTCCTTTCTTTTCCTTCCCTCTTTCCCTTCCTCTCCTCCTTACTAATTTTATTCCCCTTCTGTCATGTTCTTCGTCTTTCCCTCATCCCTTCATATTCCTCTTCCGTTCTGTTCATTTTCTTTTTTTTTCCTTCCTATTTCTCCCTCCCACCCACTTTCACTCAATCTTTCTCTCCTTCCCCTTCCTCCCTCCCTCCCTCCCGTCCTTCTCATCGCTCTTCCCTTCCCCTCCCCCTCCCGATGCATTCCCCTGTCCTCCTCCTCCTACCTTCATTTTTCTATTTATGCCTCAATTTATGTAACAACTTTTCTCTTAACTTACAACTCTTCCTCTCATCCTGCCTCCCTCCCTCCCTCCCTCTCCTGCCTCACCCTCTTTGTTTTTCTCCCTGCCTCCCCTCTTTCACCTCTCTCTCCATCCCTGCCATTCCCTCCTGCCTTCATTCTGTCTCCCTTCATCTTTGTCTACCCTTCTCTTCCTACCTACCTACCTACCTTCTTACCTACCTACCTGCCTTCCTACATACCTACTTACCTCTCCCAGCATCCCTCCTATCCTTTGTAACTTTCCCTGTCTTCGTTCGTCTATACACACTTCTCCCTCCCTCCCTCACCTGCCCTGCGTGCCCCGTCCCCCCTCTCTCTCTCTCTCTTTACCTCTGCGCACCTCCCCTTGGCTCTCTTCTTCCTGATTACCCTATTCTTTCTACCCACCTCTCCATCACCCACCTACCCACCCATCTACTTTTCCTATCAGCACCCTACCTGCCTGCCCATCTACCTTTCATATCATCCATCCACCCATTCACCTACCTGCCTGCCCACTTACCTACCCATCTGCCTTTCATACCACCTACCTTCCTACCCACCGCTGACTCTCTTCCCCCCTTCATGCATCTCCCTTGGTGGTGGTGGTGGTGGTGGTGGTGGTGGTTGTGGTGGTAGTGATGGTGGAGAGACAAGAAAAGTAGTGGTGATGGTCGAGGAGGAGATGTTTAATTATAGAATTGGCTGTAGTGATGGTGGGGATCGTAGTAGCAGTGATGTTAATGGCGGTGATAGTGATGGTGGGAGTAGTAGTGATGGTGTGGATGGTAGTGGTAGTAGTGGTAGTGGTGGCAGTGATTGTGGTAGGGATTGGAGTAGAAAAGATAGTCGTAATGGTAGTGGCAGTTATGTTGATAGTGGTAGTGCTACGTGTGGTGGTTGTGATGGTGTGGGTGGTATTGGTGACAGTTGGTGATGGTAGTGGTGACAGTGCTGGTGGTGATAGTGGTAGTGGTGACAGTGATGGTGGTGATAGTGGTGACAGTGATGGTGGTGGTATTGGTGACAGTTATTGTGGTGATAGTGGTAGTGGTGACAGTGGTGATGGTAATGGTGACAATGATGGTGGTGATAGTGGTAGTGGTGACAGTGGAGATGGTAATGGTGACAATGATGGTGGTGATAGTGGTAGTAGTGATAGTGGTAGTGGTGACAGTGATGGTGGTAATAGTGGTAGTGGTGACAGTGATGGTGGTGATAGTGGTAGTGGTGACAGTGATGGTGGTGATAGTGGTAGTGGTGGTAGTCCTGAGAAGTGAAAGGGAAGATGACCCCTTCCCTCTCTGGTATCCCACCCTAGATGTTTTTTTTTTTCTCTCATTCATTATCCCTTCCTCATTCTTTCACACTTTATTGATCTTCCTCTTCCATTCTCTCTCTCTCTCTCTCTCTCTCTCTCTCCTGTTGTGATTTCACCTTTTTTTTTTTTTTCTTGCCATCCAACTTGTTAAAAATAATTCTCTTTGTGCTGTCCATATCAGTACATATTTTTATATTTTTATGTCTTTATCTTTTCGCTCATCCTCCCTCCTTTATTTACACGCGTCCTTCCTTTCACTTTTTCCATAATGAACACATTTATTTCCTTTCTTTGTTTTAAGTAACCATTTTATTATCTTGTATCTGTTTGTGTTGTTTTCTTTATCATCAGTGTCGTCGTCAGTTCTTTAATATATACTCGTATATTTTTTATTATTCCTGTTTCTTCCTTTCTTATTATTATCATCCCGTTTTCAATTTATCTGTTTCACTATCATCATCTTTGCTTTATTTTACTCTTTCATTATCCTTCTCTTTCTTCCAATTTTATTTACTTTCGTCATTATTATTCCTTTCTATTCATCTTTCACTCTGTCGTCATTTTTTAATCTAAACCAAGGTTGGAGCCCAGCCAAGGCCGGACATTTAACAGTTTTAATCCGCTGATATATATATATAGCTTATTCTTGCTCTCTCCAGATGAATTTATTTAGGTAAAGGAAGAGTGGTTTTCTTTCATTAGGGGAATAAAAAAATATACTTGATGACTTTTCTTTTTTTCCCACACTTAAATAATTTGGAGATAACAAGAATGATATAGTAAATACGTCATCCAACCAAAGAGGTTAAGTGGGTGGAGTAGTATGTCCTTACAGTGTGTGTGTGTCTTCAAATGTTGTCTCCCTGTCCTGGGTGCCGCCAGTCCTAATACAGTCTCACACACACACTTCCCAGACTCTCCACTCACACACACCGGCACTCCAGCACATCACCACATCCATTTCTCACCCAGCACCCCGATAGAGCCCCTCTCACCTGTACCCAAGCGTGGAACATCGGATGGGGGCGGGTCACTTCTCCCAAGGTCCTGACGTCGATGGACTTGACTTTCCCAGTGACTGAAAAAAGTGGTGTTTCTCGTCGCTACGAATCAGGGGTCGTGTTCGTAAACTGCCCTGGCGTGTGTGCTATTAATTATATGTCTTTTTTTTATTTTTTTTATCGTTATTAACATTGCTACATAATACTTCACAACTAAGGTAGAGTGAATATTGGAGGGAAAAGTAAGACAAAGCAAAGTGATTCTAATTCTACATAGCGGCTGTGATTGCCTCATTGTGGTAAAAAATTGAGTATGTTTTAGTTCTACCCCATGACAGAAATTACAAACAGGCTTGCAATCAATTCCCACGTCGTAGCTAAGATCCGTATTGGAGGAGGAACAAGACACACGGGAAGGACCTGCATTCTCCCCTTCTTGCCCCTCTCCCCCATAATAAATCTATTCACAACAAGGGATGATTGGTTTGTGTCACCCATAGCATCCGGCGACGCATATTTCTGGTGTATTCTTGCTACATCTGGACTGATTTATTAAACTTGAGAAGACCTGTTGTATTGAGGGGAATAATCTCTCTATTGCCAGACTCCTTAATCCTTTGTAAGGGGTGGCCACAAACAAATCGTCTCCATGTCGCCTTGTTCCCTGCCTTTTCACTGCCCTGCCCCCAGCACGCACACCCCTCTCTCATATACCTCTCCACTCCATCTCATCCTTGGCCTCCTCCTCCCTCTCTCCCACTCCACCTCACTCACATACACTCTCCTCGTCAGTCTTTCGTTCTCCATCCACTCCACATGGATTAATGAAGGCTGTATTATATAGCTAACCCCTCCAGTTCCAAGCCTTACCTAAAGAGTGCAAAACTATCTACAGTTAACAAGATTAAAGCAGAAGAGATGTCAAAGTGTCGCAAGGGTTAACACTCTCAGGCTCATATGACTCACTCAGCTGAATAAAATCGTCTGGCTTTAGCTGGAACGGAATACCAGAGTTGTGGCGACCGTTGGAGGGTTAATGGGGACGGTGTTATCTCTTCCAGCCTCCTTTGATCACTCTCACCTGAATTAAAAATAGTGTGTTAAAGTTATCCCGAGAATGAGAGGGCTTTAGAATGGCTGTGTCTTACTCCTTCATCCATAAAAATCCCGTAAGCAGAAATAATAATCGTGTGGATACAGCAAGAACAGAACACAAAAGAGATCTCCGTATCAATTGGTTAACATAATAATCTGTGAGTAGTTGCCCTTCGCCACCCGGAAAACAGGACCTGAACGTGTAGGGTAGAGCTGGCCGCCCATGTCAGGCGTGTGCAAGCCGGCCGATACAAGACATGCATCCCTCTGCCTTCATTAGCATCATTTAGCCATTCTGTTTAATCTGTTCTTCCTTCTGATTCTTCCTTCTGTCGTGCCACTTGCCTTTATTTCCTACGTTGTCATTATTATTATTATTATTATTATTGCCGTTGTTGTTATTGTTCTTATTATTGTCGTTGTTGTTATTGTTCTTATTATTGTTCTTCTTATTATTATTTCCTTGCTTATTGTATATCTACTCGGCTTTTCTTCTTGCTGTCATTCCTTATCAAGTTACACGTTTGTGTTCACACTTTCATTATTGTGCTCTCTCTCTCTCTCTCTCTCTCTCTCTCTCTCTCTCTCTCTCTCTCTCTCTCTTATACCCCTGTCCTGTGTACTCTCTGGGTCTCTATTTCTCTCTGTCTCTTTATCTCTCCGTCTTGTCATCTGCCACGTGAGTTTGTCCTCTCTTTAATTTTCTTTAATTTCTCTGTTTAATTCTCCTCATGTATGCTCCTTGTTCTCTCTCCATTCTGGGCTATGTTGAATGTCACTGGCGCTCCCATCCCCCCCCCTCCACTCTCTCTCTCTCTCTCTCTCTCTCTCTCTCTCTCTCTCTCTCTCTCTCTCTCTCTCTCTCTCTCTCTCTCTCACACATATATATATATATATATATATATATATATATATATATATATATATATATATATATATATATATATATATATATATATATCGGTCTTTCTTTCATAAAAACATAAATAAGGATTCATACGTACAGCACTTACATGCATACTATATACATACATACAATAAATAAATACCTCCTCCTCCTCCTCCTCCTCCTCCTTGCCTCCTTGTCCCTCAGGGTAAAGATGATTCACCTAAGGTCACTCGGACATCGCTGTTTTTTAAGTTGGCAAGCAGATACTATCCCTCCCTCCTCCTCCATCCACCCCTCCCTCATCTCTCCCCCTTTCCTTCCAGTCTCCTCCCCTCCTCTCCCCGTTTCTCATCTCACTCTCCTTTTCTGTCCACCTCTTCCTTTCCTCTCCTTCCCTTCCCTCCCATCCTTCCTACTATTCTCTCCTTTCCCTCCCTCCTCTAATATTCCTTTCTTTCAATCCTCGCTCCCCTTTCATCCACCCCTACTTCTCTCCCTTCACCCTCCATCCTCTCTCCCTCGCTTCCCATCCCCTCTTCCCCCATTCCTTGCCTCTACTCCTCTCTACATCTCCCATTCCCTTTCTGCCTGCCTCGACCTTTCCTTCTCCACGTCCCTCAGCCATCGTCTTCTTATCTCTCTGTTCCCCCTCCCCCCTCTTTCTTTCCGTCCCTCTCTTCCTTCTTTCCTTTTCCGTCCCCGCCTTGCCGTTGGGAGAGGTGGGTGGGCAGAACTTCCATCTTTGTTTTACATTTGTCTCTCTATTGAAGCAGCAGCGTGTATCTGGCAGCGTCATTCATGGTACACCTCCTCAGTATGGGTCGTAAGGCCTTTTGAGGTACTACTTGGCCAAATTGTTCCTTGTAACTCCCATTCTTTCCATTTCTCCTTTACCATCCCTCTTTCTTCTTCCTTTGTCTCTCCCTCTTTTTTGCCATCTCTTTTTCCCATCCCCTTTTCCCTCTTCCTTTGTCTCTCCCTATCTCCCTCTTCCTTTGTCTCTTCCTATCTCCCCATTTGCTCCCTTTCCCTTCTCCCTTGCCTCTCTCCCTGCCCCCCTTCCCTGCTCTGCTAACCTTGCCTTTGACTCATAAATCAGACACCTGAGTTATAACCTATCCTATAACAAGCCGTCTTGAAAGCACTAATACCATTGTTGTTGTTTGCTTCACCTCTCCTCTCCTCCTCCTCCTCCTTCCTTCCTCGTGTGTCCAGCTTTCCCTCTTCGTCCACTCCCCCCATGGCCTTCCCTCCCTCTTCATTTCGCCTCCCCTTCTTTGTTCGTCTCTCATTCTCTCCCTTCATTCCTTTGCTTCGTCCTTCACTCATTCTTTATATCCAGCCCTCATTACATCCTTTCCCTCATTTCTCACCTCCCTCTCCTGTTTTCTTTTCTCTGTTTCCCTCCCACTGTCCTATCCCTGAGACAGACAGAGTGGTTACGCTAGTTATAATCTGTCCTGTAACAATTGTGTGGAAAGGATCAGTATGTCTGTTGATGTTTATTTTCCTTTGTCCTTTGTATCTTTGTGTTAACCGTTCTTCCTTACTCCACTTTCACCTTCCCTCCACGTCTCCTAGTTTCCCCCACTTCCTTTCTTCCCTGTCCCCCCTGCCTCCTTCCCTCCCTCTCCTCCTTTCTACACCTATCTCTTCACTTCTTACTACCTACATCCCCTTTCACTATCCTTCCACTATCCCTCCCCACCTCTTACTCCTCCCTAGCTCCTCTCTCCTCCTTTCCTTCTCTGTTTCCTTCCTCCTGTCTCTCTCCATCGTTCTGTCTCTTCCACTTACTTCTATTTTCACTTTCTTTGTCTGTCCTTCGCCCTCCTTTTTATTTTACCTTTTTTCTCTCCTTCCTTTCCTTCTCCACCTTCTTCTTTCTGCCTCCCTGTCCCCTTCCCCCTCCCCCCTTCCCTCTCCCCCACATCCTGCTCACTGTCCCCCACCCACATCCCTCCCACACCACGCGACTCCACCCTCACCCCCACCCCCCGCTGACCACTCCTCTCTCTCTCTCTCTCTCTCTCTCTCTTCCATATTCACTTACTTTGGTACTTCCATTGTTCGTCTCCACATCGTTATAATCTCCCACCTGCTCTCTCACTCTCACTCACTTTATCTTTCATCTGCCCCACATCTCTCTCTCTCTCTCTCTCTCTCTCTCTCTTTACGTATTCTTATTTTCGTCCTCTCCTCCCACAAGCTGTCTATCTCACTTATCTTCCATCTGTCCCACATTTCTCTCTCTCTCTCTCTCTCTCTCTCTCTCTCTCTCTCTCTCTCTCTCAACTTGGGGTAGGTTAGTGAAAGTGATACCTCCCTCTTCTTCCTCCCCTCCCTCCCTTACCCCAACTCTTCCCCTCCCCCTTTTGACCCCCCTAGGAGAGGTCATTGTGGGTCGCTGCGTTTCCCAAGGTCAGTTCCCTATTACCTACCTGCCTACCTACGTGCTTACCTACATGCCTTTCTACTAACCTGCCTGCCTACCTACAGGTCTTCTTACTTACCTACCTGCCTATCTACTTGTCTACCTACCTGCCTTCCTGCCTACTCGTCTGTCTTGTTACCTGCTTTCCTACCTACCCACCTGCGTACCTACCTGCCTTTTTGTCCCCATCACTCCCTTCCTAACTTCTTCATTTCCCTACTATTCAAACATTATTATTATTATTATTATTATTATTATTATGATTATTATTATTATTATTATTATTATCATCATTATTATTATTATTATATTTACTCGTACCTGCCCATATCCTCTATTTGTGGTTCAGGTTTGTGTGGAATGTTATTTATGTATATTTTTATCATTTTTACTAATGAGGATTTCGAAATACAGCTTTATACCATATTAATTTCCCTCCTCGGCATATTGGTGTTAGTCATAGGAAGGGACTGGAGTGAATCTTTTTAACCCCGTGCTCTTTTTTAAAGGAATTCTCCCAGCTGATAAAAATCTGGAATTAACACCTTGTATTGGGTGACGTGTTTTATTGGTTTATTCTTGCTATCTACAAACGAGTTTATTATTATTATTATTATTATTATTGTTATTATTATTATTATTTTTTTTTATTATTATCATCATTATTATTATTATGATTATTATTTTAATTATTGCCATTCTTCTTATTATTATTATTGTTATTATTATTATTATTATTATTATTATTATTATTATTATTATTATTGTTATTATTATTATTATTATTTTTATTTTTAAGAGAGCACCCTGATATTGTAGGGATTAATGAAGGAAATGTTCTACCCTTGCCGCTCGAAAAGTCTCTCCTTAATTGAATAAGATCTTGAAGAGGTAGAAAAAGCAGTACCATGGCGAGGGTGAAGGGATTAGCCTTATTATAACATCTAACCGAAAGGCTTCAGCGATTCCACCATATTAGTTTTGTCCGCGCCATACGATTTTATTCAGATTACGTGCGTCCTCTTGTGCTCTTGAAGTTGTAAGCATCCTTCACTTTCTGATCATTATTTCAGTTTTAGCTCTTTCGTTCCTGCTGCTTCCAGACAGTTTATACAATGATTGATTCTATACTTACTGTTCACTTGATGGTTTAAGGGCGCCAGTCGGGGTGATGACCATGACCTACGTACAGGTTTGAATATCCAAGAGGAGGCTGGAGAGTTTTGGATCATTTAATGCCACCAGTGTCGTAAGCCGCTCAACGAGAACTGAGTGAAGATTAAAGCGACGTGTGGATGTTGTGACCTGTGGAATGGAGTTAAGAATTTTAAGAGTTCATTGGTGAGTGAATGTATGTGATGTGCAGCCATTGCATTGGGCACTGTGGTGAAAGTTTACCTTATATATTGATTTTCATTCTTACTGTTTCTCTGTCCTACACATCCCTTCGCAGTAATGGGAAAGCGAGGGAAAAAAATGTAGAAGAAAAGAACTGGATGTATAGGGTATGTATGGAGAGTCACTGAACAGGGGGTGCATCCCTTTCGTAATTTTGGTGTCAGTGGAATGGCTTTGTCCCACAGGTGTTGCGAGAACGAGGCAAGCAGGTGAGGTAATTTAGCGTGGGTGGTGTCTGCGTGTGGGTTGGAGCTGAGAATTTTGAAAGTTTGATTGATGGGTGAGTGGGTATAGTTTTGGCTCATCTCACCGAACCCTAATTATAAAGCTTCAGGTACGCTGGTATTTCTCAACTTCGGTATCCTACTCACCACATTAAAAGACAGTGGCTATTAGGATGTGATGATGATGATGATGATGATAATGATGATGACGAAATTTCACATACAGAAGTCCATTTTAATTCTGCTTCTGCATGACAGGAGATGACTTCAGGTAGGGAGGGTATAGTTTTTTCACTTTAACTTGTCCCAGGTACTCTACCTTTTGCAGCTTCTTCCTTGCATAGCTCACTGGCAGATAAAGACACTGATACGGCTATACATTCTTTCCATAGGACTTCTTCGTGACTGGAATAATAGTATAGTATTAATCTCGTTACGAATCGGTATGCAAGAAGAGTTGGTGTCAATTTTGAGCCAGGTTGAAGTGAAAATAGTAAATTAAATCAAGTGTGTGGTGGCAGTGGTGTTATGAAACTTGTCTCACGGCGGGTCCAGCCATGTAAGGCGGTGAGAGTGGTCAGCGCGATAACTTTACCCCACACGCTTATTAGTGTTGTGAGAGAGAGAGAGAGAGAGAGAGAGAGAGAGAGAGAGAACGCTATATATTTAACGCACACAGATACCTCTCCTAATTTCAATACCTCCTTCTTAGTATATCCTTTTGGCCATTCTCTGAGGTCCAGCAGCCACACACGTCACCACTTAGGAACTAATACCCACCTTCGGTACAGTTATACATCCCGTACAATAGGACTGCCGCATTTGAAATTGGTGTGGTGTTCGTAGTATCGTTAGAGGAACTTGCTGTACCGAAGAGAAGGGGAAATATAAGTTAGAGAATTGAAGTCCTCGCAGTATTTAATAAACTTCCAGAACCGAACCTGCCTCTGTTGGAAATGCGCCAGCACCAGCAATATTATACCTTATCATATTTCATCATTGCTATCACAATACTTTCATTTTCGCTGGCGCCATCATCATTGTATCATCGTCAACTAGTTATTGTTATCACAGTTACTACGCCCATCCTCTCTACCAGCACCACTACCACAGCCACCAGTAAAACCATCATTGCCACAACCACCACCACCGCCACCACCACTATCACAGCCATCACTGCCCCAACCACCATCACCGCCACCATCACCTAAATCTTCAGCAGTTTTAACCATACTCTCATTTTTACCTTCACCACCTCCTATACATTTACCACCACCACCACCACCACACCCCACTCAAATCGCCGTCACTCTCACCACCATACTCTCATTTTCACCCCCACCATCAGAACACAATTTCCAAGCACTGTTTAATTTACGTAAGCGATGGTATCTGTCCAGTGTGAGAGCAAAGGGTCAGACGGGAGGCCTTATAGGAGGGATGCTGAAACCTGGACACCGAGAGAGAGAGAGAGAGAGAGAGAGAGAGAGAGAGAGAGAGAGAGAGAGAGCATATCAACTCCTTCACTTGCTTAAATATTACCTTTTGTCGTCAGCCAGAATAAACTGCAAAATCTCGTCCTCGGTCTGCAGGGGTTAGAAAAAAATATAATAAAAAATGTTGGCAAAAAAAAAAAAATAAGAGACAAATAAAACGTGTACAAGTTAAAGTAGAAAATATAAAAGGGATAAGAAGAAACGGAAAATATAGGCAACATAATTAACAGAAAAAGAAAAATGAAAACCAAGAAGAAAAAACAGATAAAAAGAAAAACAAGAGCAGTAATTGCACAGTTAAGAAACGCAGCAAAAATTTGACAAGAAAATTAAAGAAAACTGAAAAGTGAAACGTAAGAGAAAAAAAAAGAATAATTGAAAAAGATATAAAACAAAATATATATAGGCTGTAGAAATAAATAAGAGACTGGAATGTAACAGATCCAATCGTCAAGACAGCTGAAGGCTTTAAGGGTGAGAAATGAAAAAAAAGGAAAAACAGTATAAGAACAACATTTAGATAACAAGAATAATAAAAAAAAAAAAAAAAGGAAAAATACGCCAAAATGGAGCCTTGAAAATTAAGAAAAAAACGCGAAAGGTAAAAATGAAAGAGGCAGAAAATATATACGTAACATAACTTTTAAAAATTGAAAAATAAATAGATGGAACAAAAATAAAAGACAGCAGTATTAGGAGAAAAGAAAAACTAGAACAAAAAAGTCAAATTATGCATAGACTTAGAAGAAATAACTGAGAAATAGAAAATAACAAAAAAGGTATATAGGAAATTTAATAGAAACAACTGATACGTGAAAAGAAAAGGATTTAAAATATTTTTCCTAGGGTGGTTTTAAATATCGAGGGTGAGGGTGTGAGGTGACACTTTTCCTTTCCCAGTATGGAGTGAGCCAGGAGGGAGAGAGAGAGAGAGAGAGAGAGAGAGAGAGAGAGAGAGAGAGAGAGAGAGAGAGAGAGAGGTGATAGGATGATATTGAAATTCACTTCCTCAATAGATTCGAGAGAGAGAGAGAGAGAGAGAGAGAGAGAGAGAGAGAGAGAGAGAGAGTGGGGGAAGGGGGGCAGGGGGGAGGGAGGGGGAAGAGACGAAGAAGAAAGGAGAGAGGGGAATGATGTTGAAACTCACGTGCTCACATCTGTTCAGTCTTGCCTAAGTCTGAAAACATCTCTGTTGATAGTGATCGTCTGAGAGAGAGAGAGAGAGAGAGAGAGAGAGAGAGAGAGAGAGAGACAGACAGACAGACAGACAGACAGAGAGACAGAGACAGAGAGACAGAGACAGACAGAGGGGGGAGGGAGAGAGAGAGAGAGAGAGAGAGAGAGAGAGAGAGAGAGAGAGAGAGAGAGAGAGAGATAGTATGATAAGAAATACAAAAGGGCTTGTACCGGAGGAAGGCCTTTGTACTGAATAAGGTTATGCACTATATATTTCAACCAGGGACGTGGACAAGATGAATGACAAAAAAAAAAAAAAAATGTTAAAAAGAAGGGAGTAAATTTGAAGGAAGACATATAGAAAGCAGAAAAGGGTTAGCAAATAAAATAGCTGAGAATGAAAAGTGAAACTGAATGTTGTTATAATGACGAATATGAAAAAAAGGAAGAGAAAAGAGCACAAGTAACATAGGCAAGTAAAGAAACATGGAAGAAAAATAAGAGTGAAAATATAAACACACAAGGAGGATTTAGAGATCGAAGAATGAGAAATTACAGAATATGGTACTAAATGACGAGGATGGTTAAAGCAGTGAACGAGGAAAAGAGGAAAATTACAGTGAGGTAGAAAAGACATGGAAAAAATATATATATTAAAGAGGAAAATTTATAGAAGTAATGAGGCTGTGTTTAACTAAGGACAAAAATGAAAGAAAAGATTGTGAGAAGAAAAATATAACGCATGAGAATGAAACAGAAAATTTCACTTAGACTCCTATGACTCACTCAGCAGAACGAATACTATTATCCCGAGCACAGAAGAGTTAATGGTACAGATAAAATGAAACACTAAACCAGAACAGCCATAACATTAGAGAAAAAACTGGGAAAAATGAGAACCAAGAAAACTGAAAGAAGGAGAAATGGAGATATAAATTGAATAAGATGAAAATAGAGGTAAACAAAGGTAGAGAGAGAGAGAGAGAGAGAGAGAGAGAGAGAGAGAGAGAGAGAGAGAGAGAGAGAGAGAAATGTTGGTATTAAAGAACTTGATAAACAAAAAGTACAATTTGGAAGATGGATTGGGCAGGCAGGAAAATAGTTAAGGAATATACTGAGTGACGAATTGACTGGGTGGGGCGTTCGTTTATATGTATATTGAAAGAGAGAGAGAGAGAGAGAGAGAGAGAGAGAATGGAGGACGAACAATTGATTGAAAATGAAAGTGAGACGGATGGATGTATACAGAGAGAGAGAGAGAGAGAGAGAGAGATGGGGGTTACAGAAGGACAAATTAGAAATCTCTTTAATTGCTCAAGTCTTTATTTGATTTCCTCTACCACTATTTATTTTCTCTATCATATATCTTTACTGTGTGTGTGTGTGTGTGTGTGTGTGTGTGTGTGTGTGTGTGTGTGTGTTATTTGCAAGAGAGAGAGAGAGAGAGAGAGAGAGAGAGGGAGAGAATACATGCAGAAGTCAGCCCCCAGGGACCTTAAGAATATACTGCCGAGATGGCCTCCAGGCGATCAGCTGATAGCCATGTAAACAAACCCACGTGGAGATCAACTGATAGCATTGTAAACACTGCGGACGGGGCTTTCCTTCCTTGCGTCATCGGTGGGTATGGCACGATTGGTAGGGCCGGAGATGGAGTGAGAGGATGTGGTAGACAGAGATGGAGGTAGAGGTCGTAAGGGGTTGGCAGAGAACCAAATGGCGAGAGTGAACACAGAGATGGAACGAGAAGAGGAGACAGACAGAGATGCATATGGATAAATAGGTTACTAGATTGTTGTGATTGGTAGCCTAGAGACGGGGTTGGTGTATGGACAGAGAACTATATGATTAATCAGAGAAATGGACCGGTAGCCTAGAGACTGTTATTACAGAATGAGGTAGATAGAGAACTATTTGGATATCTACAGAAATATAATAGAGGGTAGCCCAGAGATAGAGTGAGAGGATGAGGAAAACAGAGAACACTAGGGATAATGTAAGTAAGCGGAGAGATTGATAACCCAGGGAACTGAGAGAATTATACGATCAGAGAACTTCATGAAAATATGGAGTAAACAGAGAGATGGAGTAAGGGGAAGAGGCAGACAAAGAACCTCATGAAGTAACAGCAGCATCCCAAACCATCATCATCATCATCATCATCATCATCATCATTAATATTATTATGATGATTATTATTATTATTTCCGGCCGCGACAGCGAAGCTGGTATTTTTTTCAGTGTGTGTGTGTGTGTGTGTGTGTGTGTGTGTGTGTGTGTGTGTGTGTGTGTGTGTGTTAGCACGATAACTTTGCAACCGCTCTAGATATCATCACAAAATTTTACAAGTGTGTAGCAAGGATGAAAACCTCGTACGAGTTCGAAATTGGTGAAAGTAGGTCAAGGTCAATGTCATATTTCGAGCTGCAGTATAATACATAGATATGTATCGCCCCGCGGCTGGTGTGATTCCTCCCATGGAGGGCCTCTAGTTTATTATTATTATTATTATTATTGTTGTTGTTGTTGTTATTGTAGCCGGTCCTGGATATACTGATACAGGAGGTAAAATTTTTTATGGTATTGTTTGCTCTTAAATTCTCAATAAACTAAAAAAAAATTGCCTGCTAAAGTTTCATTGCCGCGTAAAAAGCAGATTTGCCAGTCTTCTTCCCTTTAGAGTACCAGCTGTGTGGCGGAAGTGTTTACTTGGTGAAGTGTTTTTATTTTGTTTTTTATCACATCGAAAACTTAAAGTGAGGACTGCGTGTATTATTTTTATTAATATTAATTATTATTATTATTATTATTATTATTATTCTTAATATTGATATTATTATTAATATTATTATGCAGATGTTGCTGAAATTAAGGTCTTTGGCCATTTGTACAAGCTTTTCCTTGTTTTGTAATTTTTCTTCTTCTTCCCATCTGTGCTGCTTTGTTTGTCTTCGTGAATATCTCACCCTTTCTGCATGTCACTGTCTTTGTAAATATTGAACACACACACACACACACACACACACACACACACACACACACACACACACACACACACACACACACACACACACATCCTCTCTCTCTCTTTCTCTCTCTCTCTCTCTCGTAAACATCTGCTGCCAGCTCTTTCCCCTTAAATCTAGTTCACGATTTTCCACTTACCTTTGTTTCCACCATAAACCCTTCCTTTCTCTCCTTTTATTTCCCTCCATCTCTCTCTTTACTTTCACTCTTACGTTAGCCTTATTTGGACTGTTTGGTTCTCTCTCTCTCTCTCTCCCCCTCCCCACCCGTTTGCCGGAAGGTCTGGAGGGTGGGGGAGAGCCTTCTACATTGCCCTTTTGTTCTTAACCTCCTATTCTTCTTTAACTTTGATATTTAAAGACTAAGCCTTTCTCTTAACATCTACCACTTCACTGAGATGACTCCTTTTGTGTGTGTGTGTGTGTGTGTGTGTGTGTGTGTGTGTGTGTATGTGTGTGTGTGTGTGTGTGTGTGTGTGTGTGTGTGTGTTTTGCAACTTTTTTATACGGTTCAGGAGAGAATTCTCGATCTCGAGGCCTTGGATGCATCTTTAATTAACCTCTTCAGTTCTAAGGGAGTCTCGTGTTCTTGATGGCATCGTGTGGGAAAAGCAAGAATGAAGCAAGAGTGACGTCCTCGGGCAGAAGGGGTTAGTGGAAAGCCCGGCAGATTGACTCTTTAGGATGGAACGCAACTCCTCCTGGCAATTCACCTTCCCCCCCCTCCCTTTCCCCTCCCTCTCCTTCATTTCCCTTCTTTCATCCTCCTTTCCTTCCCTCTCCTATAACCCCTATTACCCCCCCATTTTACATTTCCCCTCCTCTCAGTCCTTCTCCCTCTCTCCCTTCTTCCCCTCCACCACGTCTCCCTTTCTCTCTCCTTCCTCCTTGCCTTCCTCCACTTTCCTGGTTTACTCTCCCCTCTTTTTTTCTACAACCCTTCCCCTTCTTAAACCTTCTACGCTTCTTTACCCTTCCTTCCCCTCCTCTTCCCCTCTCTCACACCCTCTCGCAATTCTCTTCCCGTTCCCCTCCTTCCTACCTCTCTTCCTCTCCCTCTCTCCTATCTGTTTCCTTTCCCTCCCACGTCCTTTTTACGTTTCCTTCACCTTCCCGTCTCTCTCTCTCTCTCTCTCTCTCTCTCTCACACACACACACACACACACACACACACACACACACACACACACACACACACACACACACACACACTTCACTTAATTTTCCTTTGCTATTTCCCCGCCCCTATCATTTCTTCCCTTAAATTCCATTCTCCCTCTCCTTCCGTCCACTCCTTCCCTCTCTTCCCTTCCCTCCCCTTCTTATTCCCTTCCCTCTCACTCTCCTCCCCCCCTCCTCGTTCATGCTCTTTCGACTTCCTCCTCCCCTCAGTGTTCTTACCTTTCTTCTCATTTCCCTCCTCTCCATTTCATCCTTTTTTTTTTTTTCATTCTTTTCTTCCCTTCTCTTCCCTTCTTCTTTTCCTCCCCCCTCCCCCTCCCCCTTCTCTCCCCTCCCCTCCTCCTCCCTCGCTACGCATGGGTGGGGATTTATTCGAAGACGCCTTATATGGGGGGGAGGGGAAAGGGAGGGAGAGAGGGAAGAAAGGAGTGGTGGGAGGGAAAGTAGGAGAGGTGGGAGGGAGAGTAAGTAATATTATAGGAAAACATCTGTGGTCAATAATTCCTTTCCTCCGTCTGATTGCTGTCAAAATCCTGATATCTTTTTAACCAGCCAAGTAAGAGTCACGCCATAAACAGGAATCTCGCGCCATCCCTTGAAACCGAGCACGTGGGAAGAAATTATTGACGGCAGCTGTACGAATGATAAAGCTAACAGGAATCTGATTGACCTGTAGTAAAGTTTTATGCTGGCCTGAAATAAAAACACCTGTAACCAGCACCACCACCATCCTGCTCGTCCTCCTCCTCCTCCTCATCATCATCATCACTGCCTCCGATTCACAAACATGAAAACAAGCATAGCCAATCCCACTTTGCCCCCTTGTAGGTGTAGAGTCCCGAGGCTAGGCTACCATGGTCCAGCACTTTTAAGGAGCCATAACCAGCCACTTACATGCTCGATAAACCTCTAGTCATCTTCAGGGATCGAACTAAGGCAAGATCGCCACTTCGACTAGGGCGCTCGGACCACTAGACCACCAGGCGACTTGCTGGGGAGGCCTAACATGCAAATATTTACTGCAAATAATGAAATAAAGTTAATATCATCTCGTCATTTATATCACCTAGGTAGAAATATAAATACAGAATAGCGTATGTGTTTGTCTAGTTATTTTGATGTACAGTTCTGGTCAATAATTCCTTTACACTCCAATGTTACGAAATATTGCCGCCAGATCCCGCCCCATACCATTACCGCTACTGATGAGTGTGGCCAGATCCCATTGCGTTGGATATCCTTTACACATCGGAGTTTCTGCATTGAATTAAACTCGATTCCAACTCATTATCATTAGTGTTGATTAAATTACCAGTACCTCATTAGCTTCTAGCACGGGACTGTTGACAGGAATTATACTTGTCGACGTAAATTACACGTACTTGGATTATATTTTGTTTGTTAGGCTAGGCTGGAAAGAAAAACAGATAGATAGGTAAGTAGGCGACGTAGAAGATACAGAATGACTACAGATACACATCAGTCTGAAAATATACTAATGGTATTTCAAACGTTATGTTAGACTCGGAGAGAGAGAGAGAGAGAGAGAGAGAGAGAGAGAGAGAGAGAGAGAGAGAGAGGCACATACACATATACATAGGCACACAATAACAGCAATAACAACAGCAGCCTCACTCGCGGAAATACAATAACGAAATTCACAAAATATATTTCTATCGACTGGCTATCGGGGTATTGGAGAATGCGATAGTTGTAATGGTTAGAGGGTGAGTGGCTGGGGGGAGAGAGAGAGAGAGAGAGAGAGAGCGAGAGAGAGAGAGAGAGAGAGAGTCACAACAATACCCCACAAATAATTTCAGTTAACTTTTATTAAGCAAAATATAGCAAGGCATTTTATAGCTTTTTGGACTTAGGCGTAGTGTAAAATGAGAGAGAGAGAGAGAGAGAGAGAGAGAGATCGCACTCTAATGCTATAGTTGTCATCGTGACACTTTGTATTATTATTCTTATTGTTAATTTATCAGTATTATTATGATGATGATGATTATTATTTATTTTTATTATTATTATTATTATTAGTAGTAGTAGTAGTAGTAGTAGTAGTAGTATTTTATCTGCCACCACTTCTCTCCTCGTCCGTCTTCTCTCTCATGTTTACTTTCTCCCTCCCCTTTTCTTCCCATCATCATCATCATTATTTATCTCATACCCCCTCCTTCCCATTCTTTTGTACGTTCCTCATTTCCCACCTCCTCTTCCCCCTCCCATCTCCCCCACTATATCCTTCCTCACCTCTCTCTCTCTAAAACCCTCCAACCATTGCTCTCACTTAACTTCAATTCTCCCGATTTGCGTCAATTTTCCCATTTTTCTTCGTCCGTCACTCCATTTCCCCAACGCACTCGGTATTAGTGTCAATTTTCTCTTAACTTTTCGCTCATCTGCCACTTCATGTAGATGTTTTCCAGTTTTTCCACTGCCTCGTTGTCTTAATATTTTTCGCCTTTCCTGTAAAATTTCCCTCCACCATTTCAATCCTTCATGATATATTTGCCGCCCATTTTTCAAGTACGGTCTATTGCCGGAGGGTCTGGTGGGTGCGGGAGATTCTTTATTTTGCTATCTTGTTCTTAAAGTATTGTAAATCCATGCAACTCTGATTCTTCAATATCTGTAATTGTATAGTAAGATATTTGGTTAATTTTAAGGACATGGTACTTAATGAGGATCTTAAGGTGTGTGTGGTCTGTATATCTATGTAACTCGTATAATTCATCAACTTTTAGTCATATAATCTTTCTTTTACGAGTACTTTTAAGACCAGACCACGCAGAGGGGCCATCAGTTCTGTGTGGTCTGTAAATCTATGTAACCCTGTGTAGCTACTGACTTTATTTAGGGTCTGTGGTATATTTGTCTTTATTTGGGTGTTGTTATCGTCCTGTGTCCCGCATGGATCTCCCACTTTGGTTATTGGTTGACTTTCGAACATTTCATATATGCCTCCGTTTGTGCCGTCGTTGATTACCCGAAGTCTATTTATTTTTCACTTTTAGCACAGTTTTTCAGCACTTTCCTCTCACCAGCCACTTACTTTATATCTCTTTCATCTGATCACAGCGCCAGTAGCAATATTTTACATAATTTAATTCATTCTTTATAATTTTTCAGGATTTTGTTCACAGCGTGGCTTTTTTTTTTTTTAAACAAAGAACACAACATTCCATTGCTTTGCGTTCGTTAGTAAAATTGTCGTTGATTATCAGAAGTTCTCGTTAACCACCTGCAATTACTCGCTTACATTTAATTTTCTCACTTTGGGTAGTTTTTCTGTTACTTTCGTCCGCCAGCCACTTTCACTCAGATTTAATCACTTTCTATCGTTTCCCCAATTAGTTCAGTCACTGTTGTTGTTGTTTACATTTTCCATCGAAGTTCTCAGTTTGTTTCGTCCTTGATCGCTGTTCTCTTTTGATTTCGGTCACTTCCATCATTGAAGTCAATCAGATTTCTTGACCTGGCTTTCAGTTGTGATGGAATTTCGTCTCTCTCTCTCTCTCTCTCTCTCTCTCTTCTTAGAAATGCTGCAGTTGCCTCCCTCTGCTAATTGCTCATAACTGTTTATTTGCATCCCTTTTCCATAACAGCGGGCACACAGCACCCATGTAGCCATTTTTTTTTTCTCTCTCTTTCTCTGTCCAACTCATAATTAAAGCAAGAGCAAACCCATATTCTCAGTCGTTCATGTAGGCAACTGGTCAACTCTGGAACTGTCTTCATTAGTTTGGCTTTCCCTCTGCCTATGTCCTCCAGTCTTTTGAACGCAGTGCATCGCGGCATGTCGAAATGAACAGGGCTTTAAAATTGGCTTCCTTTTTGTGTAACTTTCTTTGGCGGTGACAAGTTAGGCTGGTTCTTAGCTTTGGTTCTATCTTTTTGATGTAAATCTCTCTCTCTCTCTCTCTCTCTCTCTCTCTCTCTCACACACACACACACACACACACACCAGAGATTGAGAGTAATGTACGACTATTTCCCGAACAAACGCACTGCCTCTCCGTTTTACGCGATTTTGCCGTAAGTAGAGAGAGTAACGTGATGAATGGCGTAATTGGAGGGAAAACAATGACAAATGGAGGAGGAGCGAGGGAGGGAATAACGATAAGGGAGGTACTGAGGCGTTCTTTGCCCCCGAGGCATTTCATTCAGACTACCAGCAGACGATTTTGTTCAGGGGAGAGACATCCTTGTGTCCAGAGTAATGAAATATCCGTGAACCGTCTGTATAAAGCATTTCACTGAGGATGACAGCAGGCGATTTTGTTCACCTCGCCTTTCAGGTATTTTTGTGGTGAAGAGGGACACCTTCATGTGGTGGCACCGATATAATTGGGCACCTTCACTGCCCAACTCCTCGCTTATCCCCTGAAAGAAGGATGGTGGGCGGCAGGAGAAAGGCAGTTTCAGTCTGCAGTCCACTGGGTTCACGTTTCAGATTGTCGGGCAATAACATCATCATCAACTTAGGTATTTCACTGAAGCCAGCACCAGAGGATAGTAATCAAAAGGTCAAACCCTTCAGTACGATGACATCTTTATTTAGAATTTTAATTATTCGTGCTATTTCATTCGATTTTATTTAGCGTAAGGAAGACCTCTCCTAGTAAAGAGATTAACAAAACTTATATCTAACACCTCTAGTAAAAAAAAAAAAAATCCCAGTAGCTGAATAATACAGTTTGTAGATAGGAATATAAGTTATAAAAATCATGCTTCACGTGTTAAAATCCAAAAGTACGCTCGACGTTACAGTGCGAATAAAGCGGAAGTGTGGATTACGGTGTCACGAGTTCAAACCCCTGCTTTTACGTGGAATAAACTGAGGTTGGGTGTCCCCCTGTAAATATTCTCTGCTCCTTAACTCCCTCCACGGACGACGCCCCTTATTTTATTCATGATGTCTTCGGACGATTTCTGGGGAGACTTTTGCATGTAACCCCTCTCGTGCAAGTTACTCCAGAACGTAGCCTTCATTAACCCCTTCACTGCTAGAGGCCCTTCCCAAGTTAAATATAATCGCCTGTCCGCAGCTAGAATAAGAAGCTAAAGAAGTTGTAGTGAAGGAGTTAAGTTCAACCGACTTGTCAGCTAAACACTGCAAATACCACCACATCAGTTCTGAATGTGATGTCTCTAGCATTTAATGGTATACACGCGGGTATTAGTGTCCGAGTGTTGACGCAAATACCCTCTCTTACACACGACAGCATAAGCGATGGGTATTACTTGCCAAATGGTGTCGCTAATACCTTGACACCAGTCCCGAGCGTGATATCTCCAGCATGTGATGTACACGGTAGGTATTAATGCTCAAGTGGTGTCGTTAAAACTGTCGCTAGCCCATCACAGTAAAAACGGGTAGGTGGAAATGGCTCTGTAACAACGCATTCGTCTCATTATCTGCGTGTACCCAAATCTAACATTCGAAATCCCGAGTTGTGACAGACATTTAAAGTACCGGTACCAATAATTTGCCTCTTTGTGTTCTTCATGTTCTCCCATCCTTTTTGTTTATACCGATGGCATACACAGATTCAGACACACAGGCACACCCACCACAACACTTACACTTTCACAGTCAACTACAAACACCCCACCTCACACCTCCCCAACATGGGCAGGGGTTAAATCTGGCTTCCACTCTTCAAGGAGAAGATCCGGTTCTGATGTGTACCTGTTGTGGACTGTTAAAATTTATGTACCGTTGTTAAATAGTGCCTGTTGGTTACGTGGATAGAGGTGTGGCATCTTTGGGTCAAGCAGTGGATTATGGGTATTGGGTCCGGTGATAGATAAAACACACACACACACACACACACACACACACACACACACACACACACACACACACAGAGGGAGAGAGAGAAACTATTATAAACGACAGAAATAAAAACCGCCGAGAATCTAAGTCAAAGTAAAGAAGCTGAATTGTTGGGGGGAGGGGGGAAGTGATCAGGGACGATATTTATTCTCTCAATCTCAAGCTGTGTATAAGAGTGTTTATACATACGTTTATATTAACCCATAGAGCCAGCAAACCCTTCACAATCATAGCAGGATGAATATTAAAGTGGAAAAATACGAAATAAAAACAAACAAACGATCGGTGACGTTAGCCAAGTGTTTTGAAGATTTTTTTTTTTCCGTAAGTTTGCTAAGGTGGTTTATAAAGACGTCTGCAGGTGCGTAGTGGTTCGTGAAGAATAATGTGTTAAATAAATCAAGCCTCACCGCCGTTCTCTCACATCCATCACTTTGCGAATCATGCCTGCTGAGAGAGAGAGAGAGAGAGAGAGAGAGAGAGAGAGAGACGAAGGTAGCAGAGGACGAGAGAGTAGGTGGGGAGTAGGGGGGAGGAAGGTGAGATGGGATGCGGTTGGTTCACGTGGAGTTAAACTATTACGCCATCTGTATGTGTCCAGGGGTGGGAGGGTGGGGATTGATTCTCTCTCTCTCTCTCCTACTGTTTTTCCAGCTACACGTTAATTTATCTTTTATGTTTCTAACTATTCTCCACACACACACACACACACACACACACACACACACACACACACACACACACACACACACACACACACACACACACACACACACACACACACACACACACACACAGAGTTTCGTACCTCGCATTATATTTTCTGCCTTCATTTCCCCCATTACCATAACCAGCCAGAGTAGAGCATAATCAGCTGCCTAACAACCCAGTCCAGTAGCAGCCTAATTAGCAATCTGCATAGGAGTGAAACATGCGTGGAGACAGGCCTATGTGTTATTCAGCCACCAGCATGTATTATTCAGGTATTATTCAGTAACTAGCTTGCTTGGCTGGCGTTTGGAAGCTGGTTCCTTGTCCAAACGGCTTCGGTACTATCACTGCCTGCGGTGTCTCCTGCCTAACCTGAATCAGATTATGTGAGGGTAACTACCTAAGGAAAAAAAGGTGTCACAGTCCTACAGTCGTGAACGAGCAAAATATTGGCATTATAATGTCTATGCAGCTTTTAGTGTTTCTCGGTGTCTACGGTGTCTGCCAAGATGAAGAAAGTCTTGTGGGATGAATCTAAATTTAGAAAAAAAGAAAAAAGAAAACTACTTTCGTCCTTACAGACTTACATATTAGCACTGTGTATCCCAATAGTTGTCATTTTTTTTTTTTTTTAACCTCTTGTGTGTCTCCTAAGCTGAGTAGTATCTGCTGGGGTAACCTTAGTAAAAATCTAAAAGACGTGTTGATATTTCTGATAAAATAATAGTACTGTAACACTGTGTATTATCTCGCTGGGTAATTTGTTCAACATTTCTGCAGCTCTATAAAAGAATTAACCCGCTTCCTTTGAAAGTCGCCAGTCAAATACCTGTGAGTGTTTTTTCCAGTGGTCTGTTGTGTATTGAATTTCACTCCTGCCGTATGATGTCCTGCCAAATGCTGTATATTTTAAGTTGATCCCCTTGTACTCCTCCGCCCTGGTAAGCGTACCACAGTGTCGGATTAAGTTATTTATAGTTATTTTCAGTTATTTTCATGATGCCTCATCCTTAATGCTCTCAGGCCTTTAAGACACACTATTAGCGGAATAAAATCGTCTGGCATCAGCTGGCATGGAATACTAGAGTTGTCCCGACCATGAGAGCATTCAATGTAATTTTTAGCATTCATTGTCTCCATTGTCTCCACTGCTTTCTATATTACTTATGAATACAGTGCTGTACCATAGGTGTGTTGGGCTCTTTGTATAGTGAAATGTATGTAATGTTTCATTGGCATCATTTGTTACCGGTAGGTAAATTATAGTTAGAATGATAACGGTGATGATATTTGATAATGAGAATGATAATTTTCCCCTTTGAATTCGAAGGCAGTGATTATGAAGACGTTTAACCCTTTCAGTGCAACGATGTTTTCCTGTAGTTTATGGTTGTAACTAACAGACGATTTTATTCAACTTGGAAGGGACCTGCGGTAGTTATCAAACCGTTCCAGTTTGAAAAGTCTGTCCAAAGCTGAGTAAAAGTGTCAAGTGATAAAAAAAAAAAAAAAATATATGATGTCTCCGGGATGAAGATTTAATAGTCTTAAGACATTCGACGGCTTGGGTAAAGAGGGAAGAAATACAGTAGCATAATTTTTCATATTTTAAATGCAAAGGTTCGAGGATAGGCTGCAGTAGTATTAAACAGTTCAGTGCAGGTGACAGGCCCGCGCCCCTAGTAGCATTACCTGATTAAGAGAAAGAAGGAAAGAAAATCCAGCCACCTGTAAGGGACCCGAGGCTGCTGCACAGTTTCCAATAATTTGCTACAGTTCATAAATGATTTTATTTTTTTACATCCTTAGGGTGTATATCACTCACAATGCAGCCAACTTTTCCGTTCTCACTGCCAGTATTCAGCACTACATTGCTCAGTATTAATATCCAGTATCTGTATTTGGATTCAACTGTGCATATGTTATCATAATCTCTCTGAATCATCTCTCTCTGTAAGGGTGTAGCCGCTTCGTGACGAATTTCTGTATCACCAGCAAATTTGGATATTTTACATCACAGAAACCTTCATCAGTATCATTTATATTTCAAAGGCCTGAAGTGTGAGTGAGTGGAGGTGGAGGCCTTCTCGCTTGACGCTGGAGATACGGTTCTTGTTTTACAGCTATGGCCTTCCCTTGATAATGGGTGGTACATAGGCTACCCCGTTTATGATGGTAGAAAAAGGATGATGATGAGGATGAGGAGGACGAAGGTAATGGTGTTGATGATAGGTCTTCGTTAGAGGTATTTCTTTTTTTCCTGGATTCTGCCCACCCCAAATATAACCATGGCAAAGGCTGTGGATGTTGATGGATGTCACCCACCACGTTATAGCAGTGAGAAGGGGTTAAGATGACGACTATAAGGGCTCCCCCACTCTGAAGCGTATCCATTGTCCAGTTTCTGAATCCTGTATTCACCTTTTACAGCACTGAAAATATGAAATTGATGATGATAATGATGATGATGATGATGATGGCTCTCCTGCTTTCGATTTTTTGTTTTTCTCATATCCCTGTGTCTTGGCCTTACCCACCACACCGATAACAATAGGAAAATTCCAGGGATAATGACTCTTCTTTCTTTGTATTTTCTCTTTATTCTGTTTCTGGACCATATTCATTCCACATATGTAACAGTTAGGAAAGAGGCTGGGCAGTGATGATGATGATGATAATGATGATGATTATGGTGGTGGTAATGGTGGTGTTGATGATGGTGATGATGATGAGGATGATGAGGATGGTGATGATTATGGTGGATGATGATGATGGTGGTGGTGGTGGTGATAATGATAGTGTTGATGATGATGATGATGATTATGGTGGTGGTGATGATGATGATGATGATTATGGTGGTGGTGATGATGATGATGATGATTATGGTGGTGGTGATGATGATGATGATGATTATAGTGGTGGTAATGATGGTGTTGGTGATGATGGTGATGATGATGGTGGTGATGATGATGGATCTGAGTTTTTCCTGTGTGTGCATGGACCCTCATCACCCTGTTTATAAGAAAGGGAAACTTCTTAAAATGAAAAATAAAAGAGTTCCCAACTTTGATCCTTGGTAACCCCGTTTGTGACGTTAATTTGAGAGAGAGAGAGAGAGAGAGAGAGAGAGAGAGAGAGAGAGAGAGAGAGAGAGATCGTGCCTTCCATCATCGTCTCCCTCGTTCCAGTTTTGCTTAAAAGGTGAAAAAAAATTCCTTCGGCCATTTCCCTAAGGCAAGCTCACTTTCTCTCTTGCTTTAAGGAAAACGAAAAATTGGGGGTGATTGTTTCGTGCTTGGCATGGCCGAATATGGAGAGAGAGAGAGAGAGAGAGAGAGAGAGAGAGAGCGAGAATGGAAAAGCCGTTAGTAAATACTGTAATAACCGGCTGAGAGATAGAGAGGGTTAGATGGTGAAATAGACTGGAAGAAAATCAGAGGAAAAGAACAAAGAAGAAAATGAAGGGCTTTAAAAGTTGGAGTCACTCGGTTTGATATTACGTGCAAGCATTTACACACACACACACACACACACACACACACACACACACACACACACCCACGACATACATCATCTCTCTATGTCTTTCTGAAAGGGACAGAGCAATATTTTTTTTTCTTTTTTTTTCTTTTTTGCCTCGTAAACTCCATTCCCTTATCTTCGTGCTCACCACAGTTATCCACAAATCTTGGCTCCTAACTCAGTCATCATCTTTCAGGATCATTGGGTTGTCTATCGCACGTGATTTGTCTTGGAGTAATCACATCGCACCTCTTGAGAAATGGCCTTATGAGAGGTGGGGCGTGCAAACCAATCGCTGTCATCTTCAGCCGTGCACAGGTTGCTGACTGTTATTCGCCCCTGTGTGGAGTTCAGTTCTTGTGTGTGTGTGTGTGTGTGTGTGTGTGTGTGTGTGTGTGTGTGTGTGTGTGTGTGTGTGTGTACCTCACCGCATATAGCTGTTTTAAGTAGAGAATCTTCAAAAATTTCACTCTGTAACTCGTCCTTCTCTCTCCCTTCTGTCTGTCTTTGACGCAGTCTTTTGCCTCACGTTGTAATATATTGCTGTTACGCTGGTCACTAGTCTTTTGAACGTTCTTCCTGTTAACTCTGACTTTAAGGCGGGCACGGAGGACACATCTGTCGACATTCATCTCTATTTATGTCCAGTTGTCTGTTGCAGAAGGTAGCCACTTCAGCCTGGAGAAATGAGTGTTCTTGTTCTTCATATTAACATTTGGTTTTATTTAGCCTAAGTTTTTTTTTTTTTTTTTTTTTTCCAGGCATCATGAACCTCTTTAGTACTAGTGGTTTTGCCCAAGTTGAAAAAAAGGTCAGTTTGTAAAAAAAGAAATTAAAATGACGTCATGGTACTGAAGTGGTTAACCCGTATTCTTTTTCTTGGACAAAACAGGCCAGCTCTGAAACTGTCTTCTTCACTTTGTTTTTCCCTGTGCCTATGACCTCCAGTCTTTTCAGCGCAGTGTGTTCAGGCTGGTTGAACTAAAATTGTTCTGATTTTGTCCCTCCTTTTCTCCCTTTTCCTGGAAGGGACACGTTTGTAGGTTCCCAGTCTACTGGTAAAAAAAAAAGAAATCACACCTCACTCCAACGCATTCTCTCTCTCTCTCTCTCTTTCTCTCTCTCATACCTCACTCCCACACCCTCACACCTCACCCCAAACACCCTATTACTTCCATTTTTATCTGGGTGACCTTCTGCTGGAGACTAGTTTGGAAAATGGGAGTTAGAGAGAGAGAGAGAGAGAGTGAGAGAGAGAGAATAAGAAATGGAAGAAGGAGAGCCGCTTTTTCCACTCCACCCTGTTTGCTATTGACTTATTGCATCTCACTCCAGCATACTTCCTCTGTCAGAGGAGAGAGAGAGAGAGAGAGAGAGAGAGAGAGAGAGAGAGTGGTAATGGTCTTCACTTGTGTTACACATTAGAAAAATTGTATTGGTATTATGGTGAGAGTCAAGCTTCCTGTGTTTCCGTTAACAGAGGGAGCATAGGAAACTTCGTATCATTTCTTCGTTAGCTATTTATTTTTAGTCGATTTTTTTTTCTAACCTTCTTGTATGTTACTGAGGCAAACTGTGTCGGTATCGAATATACTGTACATAAGTAACATGAAAGACAATGTCAGTGTGTACTGTGCCCAAGTTGTTCAGCAAAGGTGCTCCCAGGCCTCCTACGTCACTTAGAATATGACTCTTAAGATAATTGGGAAGTGTCGGAAGGACGATGCGCTGCTTTATGTGGTATTGTTTAAACATGTAAAAAAAGTGGCGCTACTGATAAAGTGGCGAGTCATATCCACCTTCTGTAGACTAGTGGCATAGCGAACTATTCCTTACTTCATATGGTCGTTATAGGAGCGGCTGATGTCAAGGCAGGGAGATGGAGCAATAGCTAGAAACTTCTTTGAGAAGAGCTTTTAGCAGAAATTTTGGTATATGTGGTTTTCCTGTACTAATGCTGCATCTCATCACTTCTGATTTCAGTTTCCCTTTGCTGTTCCATAATGAGATGTTAACAGGCTATACAGGGTATACTTAAGATAAATTTGATGTAGGTGGTGTTTTCATTCATGAGTACCTAATTAATAGATTAAAACTAATAATATTTGATATGCCAAAAGCGTTTCTCAAAGAAAAAAAGAATCAGTTTACATCCCCATCTGACTTCCGTGACGATGATCATTGTTGTGTTTCTTTACACCTCGATATTGACAACCTAAAGTTTTACTTCGTTGTGGCGGTACTGACAGTGATCCAGCACTACCCACTGTGCCAGCATCAACAGCAGTTATCTAAATACACGTTTCATATAGCAGTGCAAAGTAAATATCGTCGCCACCAACACCTTCCCATTGTTTTCGAGACAGAGCAGCTACATCCTGGTTTAACTTTTCACTGCTTTGCCTGAGACTAACCCTTACTTCACTCTGTGCTTTCACTCCTCTTTGTCTGCCTCATCCTCACTCCATCGCAAGGTGCCAAACCTACTGATTCACGGAAAGCATTCTATCAGTAGGTTGTGGTTGTAGTTGACTCAGTAGTATTAGTAACAGTTCTATCCTAGGAATAGCGATAGTGGTAGCGGTCGTAGTAGTAGTAGTAGCATCTTATTAATATGTTTGTTATTTATAGCCTTCTTTTTTTCTTTTGGTGTGATTGTTGTTATTGTCCTTGTTGTTGGTGGTGTTATTTTTATTAGTATTGTTGTGTTATTTTTATTAGTATTTTGTTGTTGTTGTGTTGTTTTTTGTTGTTGCACCTGCCGTTGTTTTTGTTCCTATTATTAGTGTTGACATTGTTTGGTAGATGCATAGTGGTGATATAGTTAGTGTGTGTATTGTGTGGTGATGAGTGGAGGTGTGTGTGGTGAGATGAGTTATGGGGGTGTGGGTAGGGAGGGAGGTGAAACGGTTGACCAGGGCAGTGGCTGTCCTTGCCTACCGCCCCCCGCATCTCTCTCTCTCTCTCTCTCTCTCTCTCTCTCTCACACACACACACACACACACACACACACACACACACACACACACACACACACACACACACACACACACACACACACACACACACACACACACACACACACACACAACCCGGCCACAGAATCAACTCAGAATCGGCTGTCACACTCCAGGTACAAACTTCGTACCGCGTATTTTCACAGCTTCCCCCCAAAATGTACGTTATGGGTAGCATTTGTACGTGCGTGAAATATAGACGTTGGCGTGGCTGAAGGGTGTGAGTAGAGCGATGCGGCGTGTTGTGCGAGGCATTGACAGCAGTGTAAATGTGTGGGCTTGGTGTGGATTGCGTGTGTGCCGATACCAGGCTACCTTTGGTGGGGTGGTGCAGATATTTTGATTTTCTTGCAGTGATCGGTTTGCATTTTTCTTATTCGTCTACATCTCGCTCGGTCACTTCTTGATCATCTTACGTCTTCCGGTATATGCTTATATATATATATATATATATATATATATATATATATATATATATATATATATATATATATATATATATATATATATATATATATATATATATATATATATATATATATATATATATATATAAAACTCGTATATATAATAAATACAGTTAAGCAGTGTTTTTTAACATTAATTATCTTTTATGGAGAGCTGTTTATATTGGAAATTAGTTAATATGCTTTAAAATGAGAATCCTTCCCTTGATTCCTCTACTACCACTCCTCGTCTCTCCATACCGCCAGTCCAAGCAACCTTGCCTCATGTGCTTCTCCCTCTGTGGCACTTATTCCCTACCATATATTCTCGTGTGCGATGCTGATGTAAAACTACATTGATATTAAAAAGCTGCAAATAACACATAATGGAATGTAAAGATGAAAAATGCAAAACACATCGCTGGGGAAGGGGCTTTGGAAAGTGTCCTGAACTGACGAGAATACGGTCCCCAGTCTCTCTCTCTCTCTCTCTCTCTCTCTCTCAGTTATTCGTGCTTCAGTCTAACAATATCTAGTATAAGACTCATTCTTTTCCGTTGTATCATTCTCTCCAGTTGCATGTGTCGTGTTTCTCTATTATCATCTTTTTACCTCTTTCTGTTACCCTGCTGTCCCATTTCTCCCTTTAACAACCCTCTATATCCCTCCTTTTTCTGTTATTTATCGGCTTTCTGTGTTGGTTAATTATTTCTCTCTCTACTTTTCTACCCTTGCCCCATTACCTGCTCCTGTTTACGACCCTGGGTTAATAGCCTGCATCGCTCCTATAATTACAGGTGTGGTGGTCCCTTAAATCTCTCACCTGGGCTTATGGAGAGGTCATTAAGTATTGGAGCACCGGAACCAATGCACACCCACCACCCTGCCCTTATTACCACACCTTTGATCCACACTGCACGCCCGGACTTCTCCACTAAGGAACGTTATTCAGTACCTCACCACACTGACAGGGTTTTAGTCTTGCAGGGTCAGAGGCCTTATAACAGCTCTTCATTTCCAGCTGACCACTTAATATGGCTCGTTAATTATCTAATGTGTGATATTTACTCAAACTCCGGCCTTATTAAAACTTATAAGTAGTACACACGAGGATATGAAGGTGTAAAATGGAAATAAATCGCTTGGGAAAAGGTGCTAGAAAACCCCCTGAAAGTGTGAGTTGCACCGCAGAACTGGATATTTGTACTGGAGTAGCTAAAATTACCCCTGTCCCATGCTGGCCAAGTACGAATGGAGAAGGATTATCTGTGATGAGAGGGGTGCATCTGAAATTGGGAATGTCGTGTGTGTGTGTGTGTGTGTGTGTGTGTGTGTGTGTGTGTGTGTGTGTGTGTGTGGTAAGACCATTTGAAGGAATACTTGTCTTTGCAACTCTCTGTCTGTCTGTCTGTCTGTCTGTCTGTCTGTCTGTCTCTCTCTCTCTCTCTCTCTCTCTCTCTCTCTCTCTCTCTCTCTCGTCCCCATAGCAGCTCGCCTTTGGGATGGACCTTACCCTAATTTCACACCTGTCGCTTTGCCTTACATGCTGAGAGAGAGAGAGAGAGAGAGAGAGAGAGAGAGAGAGAGAGAGAGAGAGAGAGAGAGAGAGAGAGAGAGGACGAAATAGTGGACGAGAGTAAAGGGAGATAAAATACTGTGTTTGGGAAAGGGTGAGATTGAGGGAAGATACGAGGAGGGGGAGGGGGAGGGATGCAGGAGAGGGAAGGAAAGAGGAGACAGGGATAAAGGAAAGAGAATCTGACCTAACTAAACCTAACCTATCCTAACCTAATCGTACTCTAATCTTTCCTTACATTACCTTACCTAACATTCTGAATGGGATAGTCCTAGCACTTTTTTTTATTATTATTAATCTTTGCTTTATTGCCCACGGTGACAGGTGAAGACATGTGTGCCGTCTGTTGGTGCGTGGGAGGACTGTAAGGCATCAGAGAGAGCTATATAAACACAAGAAACAAAACGTAATCTAACTTAATCCAGCCCATCCAAAACCAACACCAACCTAGCCCACCTCAGTTTAATGCAGCTAACCCAACCCAACCCAACCCAACCCAACCCAACCCAACCTAACCTAACCTAGCCTAACTTAACCCACATCAGTCCCGTCGTATCCCGTCCTCACCAGACTTAACCTAACCCGACCTGACTTCCGCCGACCTGGCCTGTTTTGTGATGCTGGTATGCTGAGTGAGGATGAGGGTGGAGGGGGTGAGGTCATCCCGAGTTAGGTCATACGGGGTTACCTTTGTTCTGATGGCTGTGACCTTACCATCCATCTTGTCGTCGTGAGAGAGAGAGAGAGAGAGAGAGAGAGAGAGAGAGAGAGAGAGAGAGAGAGAGAGAGAGAGACGCAAAATAGACAAGAAATTAATATATACATGAAAATACACACACACACACACACACACACACACACACACACACACACACACACACACACACACACGCACACACACACACACATACACACACATAACAAGTCAGATACCCTAGCTCCCCCTCTCTTGCATGTCATCTTCCCCCCCCCCTTTCTCTCCCTCCCTCACTCTTTCTTGCTCTCTTTTCTCCTTCCTCACCGCTCTTTTCACCTTTCTTACTTCTTTCTTTGCTTTTTTTTTTTCTTTTTCTTCCTTTTTTCCCTACCCATAATTTTTTCCCGTCTTCCTTTCTTTCTATTTTTATTTTTACCGTTTTCTCTCCTCTCCCCTTATCTTCTCTTCTTTCCTCCCACTTTCCTCTTCCTTCTCTCATTCATTTTTCTTTTTCTTCTCTCCTTCCTTCATTCATTTCCATTTTCGTACCTCGATCTTTTTTCATTCATGCATTTCCATTTCATTCATTCCATCCTTCCTCCTCCTCCTCCATCTCTCCCTCTCTCTCTCTCTCTCTCAGTCGTGACCATGCCGCCATGTTAGGCTCCTGAGAAACAAAAGACGATCGTGAGCGCACCCGTTTTGAGAGAGAGAGAAATGGTGGAATTGAGGAGGGAATAAGAGAGACCTGGTAAACTTCGCAACACACACACACACACACACACACACACACACACACACACACACACACACACACACACACACACACACACACACACACACACACACACACACACCACGTCAGATAATCGTCAATAACTCGCCACAATATGCCATCTCGGACTAATACGGAAACTTTGAATATCTAGGGCCCGGTGAAGGACGCTGAGAATATCCTAAGTTTTGGTGCCGATGGCGTGAATATATGAGGGAGGGTGGAGGTGAGTGGTGGTGGTGATGAGGGAGGGTGGAGGTGAGTGGTGGTGGTGATGAGGGAGGGAAGGGAGGTGTGGCTCATTTTGGGTGGGGTAGTCTGGCGATAATTCTTCCATTTTCTTTTTCGTATTTACCGTTTTTCGTATCTTCAGAGCCTGTGTCTGGTGGTGGTGGTGATGATGATGGTGGTTGAGGTGATGATGATGATGATGGTGGTAGTTGAGATGATGATGATGATGATGGTGGTAGTTGAGATGATGATGATGATGATGGTGTTAATAGTTGAGGTGATGATGATGATGATACATGATGATGATGGTAGTTGAGGTGATGATGATGATGGTGGTAGTTGAGGTGTTGATCCTGATGGTAGCTGAGGTGATGATGGTGATAATGATAGTGATGATGATGATGGTGACGATGATGATGTGCTTCCTTGCTGGTGGTTTTGTACCCTGGTCTGCACACCCCTTTTATAGCAGCGGGTAATGAGGCTGAAGGTATGGAAAGTGACGGCAGAGGTTATGTAGCAGAAGATGGATGGTGATGGGTGGGACTATTGCCCATCTGACGTATGCAGGTGATTAAAGAGGAGGTGAAGCAGCACAGAAGGTAATGGTGAATGGAAAAATGGTTGAACTGGTATAGAATTTTAGTGCATTTTCTGTGATGTGTCCCATGTGAGTAGGTACAAAATTTAAATCTCTTCCCTATTATTTTTTCCCCTATTTTGCAATGGGTACTCCAGATTATTTTATTCAGCCTAGAAGGCAATTATAGGGGTTGCACATACCCTTCTCTAACCACTTCACACCTTGGGGTCTCTCTGAAGCTGAGTAAAATCGTCTGGTAATCGCAGGAGAAAGCTGTGAAAAGATGTCGTTGCAGAGAAGACGTTAAGTATCTTGGAAAAAAATAAAGCTGAAGTGTAGGATGGAGTGACTAAAACAGAAGAGCGACAGGTGCCATGAAGTTTTGATTTGGAAGAGAAACTGAGGGAAAGAAGCTGGAAGAGGACTATATAAGGGACAACTGGTGCTCACATTATCGTACCGGCGTGAGAAAAAAAAAATCAAAAGTGAGTGAGAGTGGCAGAAACGAGAATTTTTCGGGAATGTACCCCTTCTGCCGTAGGATGTCGTATTTTTATTTTTGCTGCCTCCAGACGATTTTTGTCAGGTTACGAAGAATGTGTTGTGGCTTAAGGGTTTATGAAGGCCAGATTTAACCCCGTTGGTTCGAAAGGACTTCCGGAAACAGAATACAAACAATCTACGGGTAAGGAATTCAGTAAAACAGAAGTCCTCGTAGTGAAAGGGTTAATGTGGAGTGGACTGATCAGGAACAATGATATGTGTGGAAGATGTGGAGTAAGGAAATAATACGACCAAAATTTAGAGGAGAATGTGATGAGATGGTGTGGTGATGTGGAATGAAAGGCTATCCAGTGTGGTGAAAAGGTTTATGCAAGTGAAGCTGGGGACAGAATGCGGGATGACAGGCTGAGAAAGATGTGAATTGATATGCTAGAAGAATGTGTGAAAAAACAGGGTACCGGTATGGAAGCTGGGGAAGGAATAAGTAACTAAAGAAATAGATAAATAAATAAATAAATAAGTAAAGAGCAGAAGTGAGGAAAAAAAGAAGAAAAAAGATGTATATGAACAGGATTCCCCTTTTTAGCACATTCCATTCCATGTCGTGTCCCTTATTTTGTTCATACCATCTCTAGCCAGGTTTATGCTGCACTGGGGAGACTGTTGGAACTGGAGGGGTTACATATAGCTCTCATTAACCCCTAGCATGGGGGTTCTGTAAAGCTGAACAGAATCGTCATATAATAGCAGGATGAAACAAAAAAAGGAGGATATAATTTTATTTCTGCAATCTACAGACGATTTTATTGAACGTATGACATAGATTACACTGTGACTTTGACTTTTGAATGGTTGTTCTCAAATCGAATCACTTCAGTCTTGGCTTGCCATGAATCCTTCAGACAAGTTTTGTCTAGCTCGCATAAAAACTCTTTAAGCTGACCATGCCATGTAACCTTGACCTTTGACCTGTTGTTCTCATAAACAATAGGTCATCTCCTTGTTTGGTCCCTAATTCTGCCACCAAGTTTGTCCAAATCGATTTAAAATGTCTTAGTTATTTTATTCAAACAGACACACACGTTTCGAATCCTGACATGCCCTGAGACGTTTATTTTTGAGCGTTTTCAAAACTGACCTCCTTCCTCCTTGCCTTACCCTCGACTCATCCACTCAAGTTTGGTCCAAATGGGATCAAAACTGCATACGTTGACAGATTCTATATGTCCCTGACCATTGGCTAACCTGGATCGCCTTGGCTAATTCTCAACCCTTTCACCAAATTTGGTGGAAATCTGATCAAAATTGAGGATACTGGTACACTACAACTAGGCCCCTGACTTGTTTTATGTACATGCGGCATCAAAAGTCGTGCCATGCGTCCTGCTTTATTCACCATGAATTGTGGTGCTTGGTATTGTGAATCCACAGCAAACGACACTGATGACAGTGATGTGTTGACAAAAAAGTTATCAGTGTCGCCTGCTTCTCATTGGCCACATTAATTATCGGAATCCATAGAGAGAAAAGCTGGAGATGACGACAGGACTCTTGATGCTGACCGTACACCTCTGTTCCTTGGATCCTGGCGTACCTAGTCAGTCAGTGGCAGAGGAAGACGTTGAGATGATGGTCAGTATCTAAAAATATGTCACCCAAGTGGAGGAGTTAAAGAGCTGAGTGGAAAATAAATGTATTGTGTGGTCCTTTTTATTAGTTTCTTCGTTTTGTCTGATAGCTCTTATGTTTTCTGGATCATGTCTACCCATCAGATGTAGAATTGGAAAATGATGAAGATGATGATGATGGTGGTGGTGGTGGTTCTGTTAACAAATTACTGTATATTGGCCTTCATGCATGACCAGAGAGAGAGAGAGAGAGAGAGAGCACAGTAAGGAGGGTAAGGAAAGGAAAGGGAAGAGGAAGGGCAAGAAGGGAGGAAGGGGGGGAGGAGGAGGAGGATAGGGTGTAGGAGGAGAAAGCAGGAAGGACAAGTGAAATTCTCTCTCTGTCTCTCTCTCTCTCGACAGTGTATGTGTTTTTCCTTTAGAATGGGAATGTACCAGTAATAATGATGATGATGATGATGTTGATGACGATAATAAAAATAATAATAATAATAACAGAGATAAAAATAATAGTAGTAATAATAATAATAACAATAATAATAAAAATCATAATAATAACATTAGTTATTAATTATTATTATTATTATTATTATTATTATTATTATTATTATTATTATTATTATTATTATTATTATCATTACTAATAGTAGTGTAAAGTAGATGTAGTTGTAGTGTTGTATGTCTCTCTGCCAGTCTCTTAATCTTTAGCGGTCGTTTTTATATACAGATGAAAGCACCAAAGGCTGGGTACATGCAATAATATTATCTCCTAATAAAGCTAAACAGGGAAAACTAGAATTTAGGTCGGTGCATTTCGGGATGGCTTAGGATATTGTGTTTGTAGGACTGGGGGTTATAGGCAAAAAGACAGTGTCAGACTGTAAATCAACCTTCACCCTTCCATCTAATAGTTATCTACCTGTACCTGGATATCTGTCTATTCAACTGGCGTCCCGCGGGCCAGATCTGGCCCTTGAGTCGTTATTCATTGGCCCTTCGACAGACTCGGAAGAACGCAAATAAACAAATAAAATAAAACAGAAAAAATTTACATTATGGTCTTAGCGGAAATTGTAAAAGAAAATTATATGTGAATTTTTCGTTTCGCCCTATGTACGAGTATAAGTGTTTAGATGGAGGAAGCAATGGAGCTAAAATAAATGTTTGGCCCTTCTGTCAATGTGAATTTCATAATCGGGCCCTACTCCTGAAGTACCTGAATACCCCTGATTTTCAGTATCTGTCCGTCTGTCTGCGTCTGCAAATTTCTCATCTCACATCTCATATATAAATATATATATATATATATATATATATATATATACATATATATATATATATATATATATATATATATATATATATATATATATATATATATATATCCGTATGTTTACCTTACCACTGCTATCTATTTATCTAACGAGTATCCATTTGTTTATCTATCTATCAAGAGGTGAAAGTCCCACAACTAAACAGGCAGAGGGACAGATCCGATTACAATGTTACCTTCGCCTCTCTTATTTTTCTCTATTGCTCTTTCTTTTATTTTCCATACGTTTTTCGTCTCCGTTATCCTTTTTCCATCCTTTCACTTTTCCTAGTCTCTCTCTCTCTCTCTCTCTCTCTCTCTCTCTCTCTCTCTCTCTCTCTCTCTCTCTCTCTCTCTCTCTCTCTCTCTCGTCATCTATGCCCGTGCCTCCTTTTTCTTTTTAACCTCCTGTTCCTCCTCTTCTTCTTCACTACTTCCTTCTTTTTTCTCTCATTTCTCCTTCCGCCTACACATTTTTTTCTCTCTTTTCGCCTCCTTTTCTCCAACTTTTATTCTTACTTTCTTCCTCCTCCTCGTCCTCTTCCTTCGTTCCTTCCCTCCTCCTCCTCCTGATCCCCTCACCTCTTCTCATATTCCTCACTGCTTCCTTCCTCACAGTCTTGCTCCTCTGCCCATCCTCTCCCCTCCTTTTTTCCCTTCAACCCCTCACTCCTCCTCCTCCTCCTCCCTGTTCTTCCTCTTCCTATCCTCTCCGGTTATCCTGTTTTTTCCTTCCCTCCTTCCACCACCCTGTCCCCCTGTCCCCCTCCTCCCCTCCTCGCACATCCAGTTCATTTACATACTGAAGTCGGCTTGTTTCACTTGTCTTCCTTTGTGTTCCTGTTTTCCTTCACGTGTCTTCCTCCGTCTTCTCCATTTGTCTTTAGCTCACTATACATATATATTTTCTGTTTTCTTCGCTTCCACTATTTTCTTGCCGTGTCTTTCTTTTTTTCCCTCCCGGGCCTTTTAAGTTATCGTTGTTTTAATTGCCTTTTGTCTCTCGTTTGTTAAATTATCCCTTTGTTTTTTACATTTTCTCGTGGTTACCTGCTTTATTAAATCGCCGGGTTTGTGGGAGTGTCGCGTGTTTACTTTGTTGTTGTTTGTGTTGCTGTTGTTGTAGTGTCATGTTCAAAAAAAAAAAGAATCACCCTGTCAGTACGGTGCCATCTCCTTCTTCTTCATCTTCATCTTCTTCTTGCCTCTTCTTCATCTTGCCTCTTTCGTCTTCTTCTTCTTGTTGCCTCTTCTTCATCTTTCCTCTTTCTTCATTTTCTTCTTCTTCTTCTTGCCTCTTCTTCATCTTTCCTCTTTCTTCCTCGTCTTCTTCTTCTTCTTCATCTTCTTCTTCTTCCTCGCCTTCTTCGTCTTCACTCGACCCTTGCTACCTCCAGAACACTGTAATTAGCTTAGCAGAGACTTTCGACCAGGAGGGATCAGAGATAACCTTTACTGAGATCTTTATTTTTAAGTCTTCCCTGATATTATTAAAGTCGTGTGTAAGTACCAAGGTTTAAGCGGAAACATTGCGTCAGCGGACTGAAAGGGTTTAACCTACCAGTGGCCATACTTCCCAGCCCACACACCCGTTCCTTGTTGTCAGAAAGGGATTGGTTTGGCCATATTGTTTCACGTTTAATGCTGATTCTTGTTTGATTGTGAAATATATGGTTGATGTATGAGTAAAGACAGACGTATGTAGAGACAGTCTTATACCCATCTTAAGCTTGGAAGAGTTTATAAATACAGCACCTGAATCGTCATATCTCATCAGCCAGTACACTGATACAAATGCTTTTTCCAGAGAGAGAGAGAGAGAGAGAGAGAGAGAGAGAGAGAGAGAGAGAGAGAGAGAGAGCTGTAGCGATTCCTGACTCAATCTAATGGACCTGAGTAGACCTGCGAATATCCCTTCTAAGTAGAATTTGTTTTTTGCAGGAAACTCTAGAGACGAGGTAGGTTTGTACACTCGCCCTGCCTTGGACTTACTGTGAAAACAAATCTGGGTTACAACGGAGAATTGATAGTATGTTTATATGTGAGTCCGGGTCCTGGAAGCTCGGAGAGAGAGAGAGAGAGAGAGAGAGAGAGAGAGAGAGAGAGAGAGAGAGAGATTTGAACACTGGCACTTTTTTTTTTTTTTTTTTGTCACGGCCTGGATCGATCTGAAGGATATGAAGTGGTCTGAAAGGGACTGAAGCATCTATTCTGACTGAAACAGGACTAAAAGGGTCTGTCTGGGTCTGAATATGGTTGAACTGAGTTAGAATTATTTTTACGAGTCTTTTCATACACTTCATGTTTCGTTTCATACTCTTGGTTTTCTCTTCATCATTTCCTGGTTCTTCCTTCTTAAGTCTGTTTTTTTTTTTTTTTTAATGTCTTTTTCTTTTTTTTGCATTTTTCAGTTCATTTTTTTTTCCTATTCTTACCTATTTCTTTCTTCTTTTTCTCTTTCTTTCCTGTTTCCTTCTCTGTATCTCTCTCTCTTTCTTCATCTTTTCTTGTTCTTTACTTCCTTTCTTTGTTTTCCTCTTCCTTTTGTCTTTATTTCCTGGCTTTTATCTACTCCATTTTCTTGTTACTGTATTTTTATGTATTGTTTTTCTTGCTCTCTTTCTTGTGTGTGTGTGTGTGTGTGTGTGTGTGTGTGTGTGTGTGTGTGTGTGTGTGTGTGTGTGTGTGTGTGTGTTTCCTGTTTTCCAGTTATCTTGATATTTATTGTTTATATTTTTTGCATGCAGTTCTTGTTCCTCATATACTTCCTTTTTTTTTTTTTTTTGTCCCTTCGTCCAGTCTTTTTTGTGAGGGATACTGAACTCATAAATAATAGAGACACAACGAGAAATATGGGTAAAAATGGAAGAGAACTGAAAAGCACATAGGAAAGCCATTGAAATATAAGCCTTAATGATAGTCCCTCCACCCTCTCTCTCTCTCTCTCTCTCTCTCTCTCGTACCTATATGTGTATATGTATGTATGCAGTAAGCTAACAACAACAACAAAATAGGTACAGGTAGAGAGGGATATAGGTTTTTCCACACTTTGTGTCAATACATCTTTATCATTAGTTTATTTGCCTCCGCCATTTCCTGTTTTTTTTCTTCTACTCCCTTTATTTAAATCTTTTTCATGTTTTGTCTTCTTGTTTTTCTTTTTCTCTTCCATATATATATATATATATATATATATATATATATATATATATATATATATATATATATATATACCGATATATATATATATATATATATATATGCAGTATATAGTTTCCCCTTCAACAGTAATTTTATTTTTATTTTTCATCTTTTTAGTTCTTGAAGTGGTGTTTTTCTCCATATATACTTTTTTCGTCCTTCTCCCGTCTCTTGCTCTTACGCCAGTTGCCTTGTTTACCCTCTTCGCCATATAATTCTTCCCGTTTCTCATATACTCCTTCCTATAATTCTCTCCCGTTTCTCATATACTCCTTCCTATAATTTTCCAGTCTCTTTTCTCCATCCTTCTTCAGTTCTGGGCGAGTTCTGAGTGCGTGGGTGGACGTGTGGGCGGTGGAATGAAGGTTGGCGGTGGGCGGGGAGGGGGTGAAAGGGGAGGAGGGGATGTGAAGGATAAAGGTGGAAGTGAGAGAGGATGGAGGAGAGGGAGGGAAAGAGGAAGGGAGGGGAAGAAGAGGAGGGGATGTGAGAGATAAAAGAGACAAGATGGAGTGGGTGGAGGTAAAGGAGAAGAGGGGAGGGGGAAGAGAAGGGAGGGGAAGGGGAAGGCGGAGGTGGAGAGGCAGAAGGGGGAAGAGTGGAGGTGGAAAGGTTGGGTAAGGAGGAGAAAGGTAAGAAAAGAGAGAGAGAGAGAGAGAGAGAGAGAAGGGGGGGGCAAGACTATGGGTAAGACTATTAGCTGATATTAATGACTGTGTTTGGGTCATCAGTAGAAAGCCTTAGCGCTGGATTAATTGCTCCTTAGTCTCTCTCTCTCTCTCTCTCTCTCTCTCTCTCTCTCTCTCTCTCTCTCTCTCTCTCTTTTTATTTATTTATTTTTCCTTACCTACTTCTGCAGGTGGAGAGTGGCAGCCAATGATAACTCTTCCCTCTGCTAGCCAAGTACGAAAAAAGGTGTTCTTTTATAAGGAAGGTGGTGTATGCGAAAGTGTGAGCGTTGTATTGTGTTTGTCAGTGTCATTGTGTGTCGTTGCTTTATTTTTGTTTAATAATATAAAATGTAATTGTTGAGTGTTTGATCAAAAATTAATAACATAAAATAATATCAAAATTCTCTTCTCTTTGCAAGCTCGCCATAGGACCAAGAAAGCAGGTAAGTCTCTCTCTCTCTCTCTCTCTCTCTCTCTCTCTCTCTCTCCATTCTTCGCCTTCCAGTTCTTCAGTTACATTTGTTTTTCCTTTTTTCTTTCCTTCCTTTCTACATTTTCCTTCCCCTCATTCACTTGCTTTTTTCCTCACTTTCCTTCCCTTCTTCTCACCTTTCTTTCCTCCCCTCCCTTCCCATTTTCCCATCTTCTCCTTCTTCCTTTTCCTCAGAATTTCCCCTTCCCCTCCCCCTCCTCCTACCCCCCCTCCCCCTTCTTTTCCTCTCCCATCCCATCCCCCTCCTCCTACCCTCCCCCTTTCCCTTCCTTTCTCTTCCCTTCCCTTCCCTCCCCTCCCCTTCCCTCCCCTCCCCTTTCCTTTCCTTTCCTTTCCTTTCCTTTCCTTTCCTTTCCCTTCCCTTCCCTTCCCTTCCGTTCCCTTCCCTTTCCTCCCCTCCCCTTCCTTTCCCATCCCGTCCCTTCCCTTTCCTTTCCTTCCCTTCCCTTCCCTTCCCTTCCCTTCCCTTCCCTTTCATTCCCTTCCCTTCCCTTCCCTTCCCTTCCCTTCCCTTCCTCCGCCTTTTTCCTCTTCCCTCCCCTCCCCTTCCATTCCCTCCGTCACTTAGCCTTTCTCACTCCTGTATGGGAAATCGAAGACTCTTAACGCTCTTTGGATTAGTCTGAGAGAGAGAGAGAGAGAGAGAGAGAGAGAGAGAGAGAGAGAGAGAATGATGTGATTAGGCAATAATATGTTTCCACCCACACACACACACACATACATAAGTATATAAATCGTACACACACCAACAAGCACTCTCAGTGTGTAAGCACACACACACACACACACACACACACACACACACACACACACACACACACACACACACACACACACACACACACACACACACACACACACACACACTTTCATCCAGCTCGAATTTTTATATGCATTTGAAAGAGAGAGAGAGAGAGAGAGAGAGAGAGAGAGAGAGAGAGCCATTACCTCCTTAGAGGCTTAGAATTCAATCAGCTTGCTTTTTCTCTCTCAGTTCCTCCTGCAGGGTGGCAAGAGGTTTGTGTGTGTGTGTGTGTTTGCGCTTGTTTTTTATTTTTCACAGCGAATAAACAAAAGGATGAGAGCCTTCAAGATAGGGAAAAAGACGTATAATCATGTGAAATCTTTGGATGAATTGTGAATGAAAGACTAGAAGGGCAGGGGAAAAGAGAGCGTGGGAGGTACTTGGCAGGGGAAAAGAGACCGAGGTAGACTTGGCAGGGATAGCAGAGACATGGGGAGACTTGGCAGGGGAAGAGACAGACTGAGGGAGACATGACATAGGAAAAAAGACTGGGAGAGACTGGAAGGGGAAAAGAGACTGAGGGAGACATGACAGGAAAAAGAGAGACTGAGGGAGACTTGCCAGAGGAAGAGATAGACTTAGGGAGACTTTTGCAGGGATAGAAGAGACTTAGGGAGACTTGGTTGGGGAAAAAATCAGAGACCTTGAGCCCGTACTCTCGTGGACTTAGGGGGCTCACCAGCACATTTTCCTGTAGCTTTTATTTGGCAACCATGCTGTCATCCCGTCACTGCCAGAGATGTTTCCTGACCTGACTAAAATTGTGAGGCAGCAGTAAACACACAACAAATAAAGACATGATGATAGTGAAGGGGTTAACTCTTGCACCCTAATAAGACAAATGGCGTGACGGTGAACTAGTTTGTAGGCCTTCGGGTTGTGGTTCCTTCTTTTTTTCCAGGCATGAAACTGAGAAGGATGTGTGTTGCATGCAGGCAGAGTGCAGACGAACATTTTCCTGTGGAAGAATAATATATATATATATATATATATATATATATTAGAGAGAGAGAGAGAGAGAAAGAGGGGCATGTAGTTCTTGTGTATGTACTGTATGTATGTATGTATGTTTACAACTGTGTGTCTAATATACCGTTTCTGAAATCTTTACCTCCTTCACCAGTGCAGGATTAAAACCCGCACCACTAACTTTACCATCCGTCTGTCCTGCCATGTACCACGGCTCTTCTTAGTCTGCCTCATCAAGATAACCCTTTACCACCTAACAGAACCCTGTCGTATTACCACATGTCCATTCCAATTACTTAACACCAACCTTAACATTCAATTCACGGGCAGGAGTGGAATAAGCTTGAATCCACCTCAGAACATAGGGATATATGACCCTGTTGTTTTGATTCTCATCCCAGATACTTAACATTTGATTCTTGCTATCATCAGACAATTTTGTGCAGCTTTGTAGAGATATTTTGAACTGGAGAGGCCAGAGATGTCATGTGTTTACTCCTCCACAACACGAGGTCTCCCAAGAGCTTAAAAAAAAAAAAAAAACAGGAAGTAGCAAACGTAAAAACAGTAAAACACGCCGTCGGACTGAAAGGGTTTCAATATATGACCCTGTTGTTTGGAATGTCACTCCAGTAAAGCTGTATATTATCCTGCGTTATTATTAACTTTATTCTTCTTTTTTCTCCGCAGGCACCTCACCCTTCACGCTGTACTTCAGTGTTAAATTCTATGCAGCCGACCCCTGCAAGCTGGTTGAGGAGATTACTAGGTCAGTGCCATTTTATTATTATTATTATTATTATTATTACTAGTAGTAGTAGTAGTAGTAATAGCAGTAGTAGTAGTAGTAGTAGTAGTAGTAGTGTCAGTATTGTTAGTCGCAGCAGTAATACCGAGTGCATGATGGCTAATTCTCCAGCACACCTGTGAATGTGTTTGGGTGTGACAGCGTTGCCACCTGCCGAGTAGCAAGTCACGCCTCGTTGGTCTCTAAGTAAATAAATAAATAAATAGATATAAATAAATAAATAAATAAATAGGAAGATGTTGGCCTGTATGGTCTAAATAAATAAATAAATAAGTAAATAGGAAAGTGTCGCAGGTAATGATATTTTAGCTGTCTTTACAACCTGCCGGGGAGTCTTGTAAGCCCGCATGAATACAGCCTTAAACCTGAACTGTGATGGATATTCCTGGACAGAGTGCACGGTAACTCTCATAATCTTTCACACCTTCAGTTGTATAGCCAAGGTTTCATTTGGTTCTTGCCATCTTCAGACGATCCTATTCACTCCAGGATTTTCTTTATTTTTCGAATATGGGAGATCAGATACGAGTATAGCTTTTCTTTAGTCAGTTCACAACAAGACATCTACCAGAAGCTGAAGTTATCGATCAACAACTAGAAAGTGAGATCAGTCAGAGAGCACAGCGATGCGATGCCTGAAATTTGATCCGTCTGGGTGAACTTGACCTTTGATCGATTTGTATCCCAGATGAATCGATTCTGGTCTTCCCAGACCCCCACACAATGTATGTGTGACTTTTTATCTAAATTATGATCAGGCATTCATGACATTACGTAGCATCCTGAATTTTGGCCTTGATCCTTGACCTCAGATCGTTCTGCACCAAAATCGATTAACTTCTTCCCAGATCCACACACAGTGTATGTGCCAATTTTGTTCAAAATTAGATCAGATACTGAAGAAATAATTTCACACACACACACACACACACACACACACACACACACACACACACACACACACGCACACACACATACACACACACACACATATATATATATATATATATATATATATATATATATATATATAAAGATGAGTTGACAGGTACTGACTCAATCGCATTCGGCGTCGTTAATTAAATATTATCCCAGTGAACGGGTTAAAGACAAAACTGGACAGAACTGTAGGAGGCGTGGCACAACAGACGCCGAGGTAGCCTGATATAATGTTGTTGACTCTTGACCAAGACTAATTTGTAAAGCCAGCGATAACATTAAATCCATGTGTGGTGCTGTGACCAGGGTGTGTGCCAAGTGTGTGTGTGTGTGTGTGTGTGTGTGTGTCGGGAATGGTAGTGTAGGGTCAGAGGTCAACACACACTGCGGTAATTGGAGTACCTCTTGAGCTGTAAGCAAGGGGGAGGTGTGACACTCTAACGGAATTTTAAGTTGGGTGACCCAAAGTGCATACCGTAGAGGCCACTAATTTTTGACTGTTGTTAATGGAATACCTGAAATAGTTAGATGCGATCATCCTCCATCCAGTATTACAGTGTAATCAGCCTTCATCGCTAGCTTCCTTTCTGGTCGTTCTATAGCCGCAGTTGTAGACGGCCATCGTTCTTCTCCTAGATCTATCAACAGTGGTGTTCCTCAGGGCTCTGTCCTATCACCAACTCTCTTCCTTTTATTCATCAATGATCTTCTAAGCTGTACATCTAATCCTATCCACTCATACGCTGATGACTCCACCCTTCACCTTTCCATTCGGTTCCCGCAACGCCCATCTCAACAGTTACTTCAAGAAACAAGGGATGAGGCTATGGCACACGTAATGTCTGACTTGGCTCGTATCTCTGACTAGGGTAAAAATAATATGGTTGTCTTTAATGCATCTAAGACTCAGTTCTTACACCTATCAACCCGACAAAATCTTCCACAGGTATACCCACTAATGTTTAATAATATTCAGCTTAATCCTGCATCATCCTTGAACATGCTTGGGGTTTCATTTACTCGGGACTTATCTTGGAAAGATCATATTACATCTCTTGTAAAATCTGCTTCCAAGAGATTGGGTGTGCTATGCCGACTCCGCTCTTTCTTTACCCCTGCACAATTGTTGACTCTATACAGGGGTTTTATCCGCCCCTGTGTGGAGTACAACTCTCATGTGTGGGGAGGCTCCCCACATACAGCTCTTCTCAATAGGGTGGAGTCAAAGGCTTTTCGTCTCATTAACTATCCTCCTCTTACTGACTCCCTTCAACCTCTGTCTCTTCGCCGCACTGTTGCATCTTTATCTCTTTTCTATCGCTACTTTAATGGTCACTGCTCCTCTGAACTGTGCTTGCATTCCTCCACCTCTACGACGGGCGCGTAGCACCCGTCTGGCAGCAAACTCTCATCCCTTTTCTGTCCAACTCTCTAATGCAAGAGTTAACCGTTACTCCCAGTCTTTCATTTATGCAACAGGTCAGCTCTGGAACTGTCTCCCTCTGTCTGTATTTCCTGCTGCCTATGATCTCCAGTCTTTGAAACGTAGTGTGTCCAGGCATCTCAAAATGATCGGATCTTGAATTTGGCTCTCTATTGTATTTTTTTTTTCTCTTGGAAGGAACTGTTACTGCGGGCTCATGGCCTTTGGTTCCTTCTTCCTCGCATTAAAAAAAAAAAAAAAAAAAAAAAACGATACAAAGGTTAAACGGAGGAGGGGGGGGGAGGGCTTGTTCACATTTTCAGTCAGGAGGCCATCATCATCATCATCATCATCATCATCATCATCATCATCATCATCTTCATCGTCATCATCATCATCATCATCATCACTGTCATCGCTCGGGAGTATTGCGAGTGTGTGTATCGGGTGGAGGGGGGGAGGAATGGAACACGAGTGGTGGGACTGGTAATTTGGGGTCAGAGGTCTGGTAAGCTAATTGGGCCTATTAAGGCATCATCATAGGCATCAGTATTATTGTTACCATCATCATCATCATCATCCGAGTCTGTGCAGAAATCCCAGTACAACAATGTATTACCTGACCAGCTCCCTGACGCAAGAATACAGAGGTGTTCTCAGTCCCTCATGTACAAAGCACTGGAACTAGTTCAGTCTGAACACACACACCACAAAGCCAGTCAGGAGACAGGACGTGTGTGCTGGGCAATCCCCAGGTCCTGTCCTCCCACCTTACTGTTTATTAACCAGCCCCTACCCCACTGACCGGGCTAATGTATGGCCCGGCCTGCACTATAGGTGCAGGGAATCTTTGAACGATTGAACGATCAGTCTGAAGCATTGGAACTAGTTCAGTCTGTCTTTCCACCTGCCTATGACCTCCATTCCTTGAGAAGTAATGAGCCCTTGCATCGCTAAGCAAATTCACCTTGATTTGGGCTTTCTTTTATTTGATTTTTTTTTTTTTTGCGGTCTATTGGCTTTCTTTTTTGGCTGTCCTTTTGCTGTCTTTTTTTTTTTTTTCTTTGACGATTTTTTTGTGTTTTTATGTTTCTGTTTCGTTAGGCTTTCTATTGTTTATTTTTCTTTTGCTCTTTGGCTTTCTTTCGTTTACTTTTGTTTTTGGGTTTTCTTTGTCTTTCTTTTCTTTGACTTCCTCTTCATTCATTTTCTAACTTCATTTTGGCTTTCTTTTGCTTGACTTTTTTTTTTTTTTCGTTTTCTTATGGATTTCCTTTATGTGGATATTTTGGTCTTCTTTTGTTTAGCTTTCCTTTAGCTTTCTTTGGTTTGACTTTTTGTTTTTGTGTACTTCCTTTTGCGTAGTTTGTGTTTAATTATTTTTGCTTATTTTGCCCTTTTTAAAAATTATCCTTTGATTTTCTCTTAACTTTCGTTCGTTTGATATTTTCATTTCCGTTGACCTCTTTTGCTCAACTATTTTCCCAGTCTTTTGACTTATTTCTTTTGGTTTATATTTGTTTTACTCTTGGCTCTCAGACTTTGATTTCCGTCAGGAAATACTGTACATATCTATGCACATTCACATAATATCATTGAATACCAGTACAAATACATGGCCTGCACATGCATATACTGTATAGCTTTAATATATTGAAGGAGAATAAAACGAAAAGTTTCACGTCCGTATATATACACTAATACCCGCCCACACACACAAGCGAATAATCAAACAGGTAAACAGATATATACACATAAATACACATTACTACCCCCAGCCAGCTTGTCCATACACCGGCAGCCTCCCAGCTTCCATCCTAGACTCATTGAAGGTCAGTGTGATATTTACGAGTGGCTAAATATGAACACACTATGTGACACAAATTACCACCTTGTAAAGAGGAAGAAATTTACATTAGTCAGTTAATGGCGAGTTATAGGAGAGGGAGTGAAGTTAGGGACAGTGTGAATGGCGCGGAGTACAGTAGGGTGTACACTGTACAAGTTTGTCATTGTGTAACATACGTACTTACATGCGCATACGGCCACACATTTATACATACCCATATATATATATATATATATATATATATATATATATATATATATATATATATATAAATATATATATGTAGTATAGGAAAATGTTCAAGGTTTGTGTGGAAATAATACAAACAAATCTGTACACAAATGTACGAACATATATTTATACCCAGCAATCTATACACAAACACACCTACCCAGACATCATTAATACATATAGTGCTGGAGTGTAGCGGAAAGTTTTAGGCCTGTTTGGAGTGAAGAAAAATAGTGGCTGGCTCTGTGAGATGGACGAGGCCTGGGTCATTAATATTTGTTTCTCTCTCTCTCTCTCTCTCTCTCTCTCTCTCTCTCTCTCTCTCTCTCTCTCTCTCTCTCTCTCTTCTGTGCGATATTTTCCCGGTGCGTCCCCATGAAGAGAAAGTCAATGAGGGAGAGTGTATGAGAGTGGAGTGCTTGGAGGAAAAAGAGGTAGCCCAAGAACGATACATAAAAAGGTTAGGCAGGGTGCGGCAGAGAGGGGAGGGGTGAGGCAGAGAGAGGAGGGGTGAGCAGAGTAAGGCAGATAATGGGGTGAGGTAGAGTGAAGCAGAAAGAAGGAGTACGAGGCAGAGAAAGACAAGGTAGGAGCTTGGGGGAGGAAGAATTAGGCAGGAGAGGCAGAGGTTAGGTAGGAATGTGTCTGGTAGGGAGAGAGAATGGGGGAAGAAGGAGAAAATAAAGAGGAAGGAGATTATATAGGAAGCGTGAGGCAGGGGGGAGGAAAAAGGGTAACGAGTTGCAGGAGGTAGGTAGAGTGAGGCAAGGAGAGCAGAGGCAGAGAAGAGGAGGCAGAGGTAAGGCAGGAGGTGTAGAGAGAGAAGTGGAGAGGTCGAAGCAGGCAGAGATAAGCAGGGAGGCGGCAGGGAGAGGTAGAGTGAAGCAGGAGGTAACAGGAGGGTTATGTAGAGGCAGGAGATGGGTGAGGGAGGGAAAGGTGAGGTAGAAGGCAGGCAGAAGACGACAAGGGGTGACGTAGGAAAGAGAGATGAACTGTAGAGGAAGAAGAGAGAAAGAGAGAGAGAGAGAGCAAGGTAGGAAGTAGAAAATTGAAAAAGGCAAAGCAGATGCCAGGAAGAGGCGGTGGGAGTAGTTGTGAGAAAGGGTTAGGCGGGGACAGAGGAAGGTAGAGGAGGTTAGAGGTAGATAGAGAGGAGGGGGAAGACGTATAGGGTAGTAGTAGTAGGTATAAGTGGGCAGAGGTAGGTAGAGGACTAGAGATAAGTATAGGGGTAGAGGAAGGGAGAGGGGAAGCAGGGAGATGGAGAGTTAGTAGTAGACAGAGGGAAGAGGTAGGTGGGTAGAGTAGTGGTAGGGAAAGGGATGTAGAGGGAGCAGAGCTAGGTAGCGAGAGTGGGTAGAGGTAGGCAAGTGTTGGGCAAGGCGTATGGCGGAAGGTGGCAGAAGAAGGCAAGGTGTAACACGAGTAACACGAGGTGAGCAAGACTGAACAGAAAAAAAGCCCCCCCCCCCCCAAAAAAAAAAAAAAAAAAAAAAAAGGATAGGCAGAGGGTAGGAATGAGGTAGGCAGAAGGTAGGAAAGGGGAGCAGGCAGAGGGTAGGCAGGAGTAGGTAGGCAGGGGGGTAGGTGTTGCCTGTGCCCACCACCTTCCCACGGTATGACCACACCATAAAAAACTTTACTGCCTCCCCCCCTCCTCTCTTCCTGCCCCCCCTCCCCTCCTCCCTCCCCCCCTCACCCTGCTATAACACTGCATCCGGCTGCTCCACCATGCCATGCTTAACCCTGCCTCATTCTACTTTACTCTGCCTCACCCATCCATGCCCTGCCTCACCTTGCTCACCGCTCCCTGCCTTACCCTGCCATCCTCACTTCTCCCTGCCAGCATCCCTCTTTCCTGCCAGCATCACCACTCCTTCACCATTACTTCTCCCTGCCAGCATCACTTCTCCCTGCCAGCATCACTCTTTCCTGCCAGCATCCCTCTTTCCTGCCAGCATCACCACTCCTTCACCATTACTTCTCCCTGCCAGCATCACTTCTCCCTGCCAGCATCACTTCTCCCTGCCAGCATCACTTCTCCTTCAGCATCACTTTTTCCTGTCAGCATCAGTTCTCCCTGCCATCATCAGTTCTCCCTGCCAGCATCACTTCCCTCTTCCAGCATCACGTCTCCCTGCCACCATCACTTCTCCCTGCCATTCCAACCCTTCATCTCTCTCCCTCACCCTTCCCCTCCTCTCTGCCCCACCCTGCCACACCCTTCCCATCATACCTCACTTTATTTCACCGTGGCTCCTTGTATTTCACCCTGCCTCACCCAGCCCTACCCTGCCTCGCTGTTTCACCCTGCCTCTCTTAGCCCCACCCTACGCCACCCTTTGTCACTCAGCCTTACTCCCCTCGCCTGCCTCACCCTGCCTATCCTGGGGCGGTGTAGGCAGGTACTCTGATTACTACCTAAGTCATGTGGCGTTTCTCTCTCTCTCTCTCTCTCTCTCTCTCTCTCTCTCTCTCTCTCTCTCTCTCTCTCTAAATGTGTCTGTCTATCCGTCCTTATTTTTTATCCATAATGTCGTTATTTAATGTTAATTCTGTGACGATGATGATGATGATGATGATGATGATGATGATGATGATGATGATTAACGTCTGTGCATGAGGGAAGTATGATAATGATTTAGTTCCCTCTGAGCGTCCATCTGTTTGTGTTTGTCTGCAGGATGTCGTAAATGCTTTCAAGCTCAATTTGCTGGAGCTTGTGAGAGAGAGAGAGAGAGAGAGAGAGAGAGAGAGAGAGAGAGAGAGAGAGAGAGAGAGAGAAGAACAGAAATATGACATAAAGATAACGTACACAAAAGACTTTCCCTGCAAATTCTGGGCTGTGTTTTGTGGGCACCTAACCAGCCAGTTTTTCAAGCCCATGTTCAGTAGGCGAATCAAACCCTCTTTTTTTATTTACCTGGTCATGGGATCAGTCAGCAACCTTGTATTTGTAGGGCATAATCGTTTACAGTTTTTTATTCTGCAAGACGTCAAGTACGTGAATGCAACGCGAGCTGATCTTGTCCTTGGAGAAAACTTTGAAATAAACCTTCACTGCGCTCAAACTAATAATTCTGCATCACTCCTTTTCACAGGGTATACTTTCATGTGCCCTCCCCATCCCCCACCACATTTCCATCTCACACTGCGCATTTCTTTGTCCCCCACGCCCATTTCCTTACCCACTTCCTGACGCTTTGGTTCTGCCGGGATATTTTGAAATGATTCTTCACATTACAGTCCAACCACTAATCCTGCAACACCCATTTTTCACGGGATGCGCCTCCCTGCCTCAGCCCCACCCATCACCCAGCACTCCAGCCCATCCCACCCATCCAGTCCTTTACCCGTTACACCCATTTCTTAACCCCCTCCTTTGACGGTTTCATGGTGTGAAGCAGGTCACGCTGTCGATGAACATCCCCCCCCCCTCTCTCTCTCTCTCGTTGAGCTCTTGCTTCGGTACTTCAAAAATCCAGAAATATAAGTAAACTGCCGACCACCGCTGTACAAGTGCTCCAAAAAGTGTCCTTACCTTGTATGTCATTATATTTTCAAACTTGATGAAACGATGGAAAGTATTGTCTGTAGTAATTTTCCATGCACGTGTATACCTACCCTTTTATTAACCCCTGGATTCTGTGACGTATTTCGTAGCTGCTTTATTCGTACTCCTTCCAGACGATTTTGATGTGTTTTGTACTGACGGGGTTTGAAACAGATTCCAGTAACTCCATGGCAACCTTATGTCTCCCTGGCCTGAACAAAATCGCTTGAAGACAGCAAGAATGAAATAAAATGATCAGTCATCGGACCGAAGAGATCAATGCACTGTAAAGAAAGAAGTTTGTGTGTATCTCATGTACAGTATACCGCGGTGTTTGTTCAGTGTTACTTACCGTTGAGAAACACGCGAACAACAACAGCAATACTCATGATGAAACCGTCAATCCTCAGGGCAAAGCTAATTTTTGGAGTGAGTGTACAATTGCAAGCGACAATATTGCTCCGCTTTTATTCGAACACTTGTGAAACCATTTTTATGCTCCGAATACCACATCACTGGGTTCTAAGTCATTGCTCATTGTGGCGTTATTTATCGATACAAAGTAATCAGTGCCTGTGTCTGTATCTGCAGCTGCACATGACCAGAACTGAAAACAGGAGCATGTTATATAGAGGGGTGGAGGCATGTTTGCGTTGCACCAGGCGGTTTTGTGTTTGGTTTGGGCGCCGTCTGGTGAGGGGTGGATCTGATGACACCCTGGGCTCAAATGTCACCCCGACTGACTGGCTAGTGACGTCATGCTCCTGCCGCCAACACACCTTCTGCAGCCATTCACCGCCCCCACCACACAACCTTTGACCTTTTACCTGCTATGGATGAATTTTGGGAGTTTATTTGGGCTTAGTCCTGCAGAGTAACGCCTTCGCACGGAAGCAGTAATTTGTCCGTGGGGCCCAGGTGTCCGGTTATACAAATGTCCCTCAGTTCCCTCTCTATCCCCAGAAAGGAGAATGGTGGACTGCAGGAGACGGCCAACTTCAGCCTACGGTCCAGCTACTTTACATTCTGATGAACCAGGGGCAACAACAACAACATTTTAGTCATGTATCAGAGGTTTTCTTTAGCTGCGGGAAAACCTGGCAGTCAGTAAACAAAATTCCCCTCGCTTATCCGTTTCACCGCCACGGACACACCAGAGAATTTATATGAAAGGTTGTGTCATGGTGGGCAAGTTATCTGAGTGGACAGGATGTGGGTGAAAATGATGGACTCGCTGTCACACACAAACCGTGCGGTCGCCCACTTTGACCGAGGACCATAACAACAAAAATGGCGGAGTTCTTCTAGTCACTTAGCCCCTCCTGGCAGACAGGTTGTGGAGGCGACACTCAATGCCAAGAGGAAAAAACGATTTATGTTGCTAAAAAAAAAAATAATACCAGTAGTTTTACATGGTCATAATATTTGATATCTTTCAGTTTCGTTTCGACCTCAGAGTCAAGGACCTCGTAAATGTTTGGGAGTCCGCAGAGTCGCAGACGGAGATGGTGGAAAATGCCTACTTGAACCGTAGATTAGCCCGAGGTGAGATGAAAATTGTCCCGTGTGGCAGAGGCTGACACAGCAAACGTTTTTATTCATCTGAGAGAAACCGTAGCGGTGCAAAAGTAAGGACCCGTGTTAAAGCCACCACCACCATCATCAGAACTCTGATTGCCACACACAGAGGTATGGTGAGGGGAGACTGAAGGGAGGGAGGCGTGTTAGCACCGTAGACTTGCCTGTGGTGGTGTGCTGAGCCAGGTGTTGTGTGTGGGGCGGTAAATATGGCCTGAACCCGCTCAACACCCGCTGACTTATTAGGTTTTGAATCAGCACTGCCCAAACCTGCTCCCACCCAACACGCGAGGAAAAAGTTTTACAAAAGTGTGTGTAGAGAGTATAGATTTTAACCCCTTGGACTAAAGCGTACGCCGGAGGATTAACGATTTTACCTATCACTTGAAAATATACCAGGGTCTGCAGTAGGTATTAAGAAACTGTTGTATCTGGATTAAGAAATGATCCTATTAACCCTTGCATAAATTTCATAAGATGTTCTTCTTTACATCTAATAATTCTGTAAATTAATATTGAAACAGCAGTACACTTCTCAGAAATATCAGATGTATGGAATTAGAATATACAAATAATTGAGTACTTGATTTGAACACCTATGAAGCTCCAGATGTACTCATCACCCACACCCTGGCACCAAGTGAACCCACACCCAGCCTGTAGGTATTTCCAGAGTTATGCCGTACCCACCCACACGACCATGCTGGGGGAAGGGACGCGTGTAATTTGTGGTTAGTAGTATTATTACCCCCGCTGCAGGACCTCAGCCTAATGAGAGCAACGCGAGCTTGTTGTTGTTACGATACTTTTTTCTCTTATTGGTTGGAAAAAAATGGGTGTTAGTAGAAGTAAGTGGATGGAGTATGTGTGGTAGGTGGGTGGGGTAGGTCAGGTAGGTGCATGGATGTTGTGGGGTAGGACGGAGTGGGTAGTATGTAGGTGGGTGTTGCAGCTGGGTTAGTAGTTAGGGTAAAGGTAGGCAGGTGGACAGAGTATATGTGGAGTGGGATGAGGTGGGTGGAGTATCCGTAGTAGATAGGTGGGTGGGTGTGGTAGGTGGGTGCGTGGAGTGCGGTGGGGTGTGGTGGAATATATATGGTAGGAAGATAATTAGGTACATAGATATAGTAAATGAGTGGGTAGGATTGGTAGGTGGGTGTGGCGGGGTGGAGCATGTGTGACAGGTAGGTAGATAGGTAGGTAAAGTGATGTGGTACATGGGTGTGGTAGGTGGGGTGGCGATGGCAGATTTTTTTTTTTTTTTTTTTTTATGTGACCGACTCTGGGCATAGGCTTCATAGCCTGGTCCCAAGGCCCAGTAGTTCTCCTACATATCATATACCTCTACATGTCGCCACTTCGGCGCTAACACCCACCGTCCATACTGAATACATGCTAGGGCTGTCTCGTACAGGACTGGTGTATTGGTATTAGCGGGGGTATTTTTACGACATGTTGGCGGGTCTTCTGGTAGATCGGTAAAGTTTGCCTGTTATGAAATTCAAATCCTTAACTGTTCCCCGCCCCAGCGGGGATTTGAACCTGGGTCCGGTAGGACCGCAGGCCACCTCTCCACCGACTGAGGTAGGCAAGCTTGTGGATGGGGTGTGCGTGGTGGGCGGGTGGGTGGGTCGGTGTGGTAGGAAAGGTGGGTGTGGTAGGGTTGGGCAGGTGGAGTATGTGGACGCGCCGGCTAGTGGAGTGAAAGTTGATATTCCAGCTTCTGTACAAATACCTCATTCGCTCTGTCTTTCATTTATTTGCCCTCTTTCCCTCACATATTTTGTTACCTGCCCCCTCCTCCCTTCTGTCTTCCTTCCTTCCTACTTCCTTCCTTCCTTCTTTCCGTTCTTCCCTCCTTCCTTCATTCCTTCCTTCCTTACGTTGCCCTTCTTATGTTTTTTTTTCATTCCTTCTTTCTTTCTTCTGTCCCTCCCTACAGTACGCTTTTCCTTCACTGTTTGAATCTTTAGTTTATTCCGTTCTTCTTTCCTTCCTTCCTTCCATCGCACTGTCCTCATTCATTTACCTCTTTTTTCCATGCTTGGTTCCCCCCCCCCTCTCTCTTTCTCTCTCTCTCTCTCTCTTTCTCTCTCTCATTGTGGGTACCGTTGAGCGATATAAAGATAGGAAAGATGACGAAGAGAGAGAGAGAGAGAGAGAAGACTCGTTCCTGCACTGTTACTATTAATGTGCCTAGCCAGAAAGAGAGAGAGAGAGAGAGAGAGAGAGAGAGAGAGAGAGAGAGAGAGAGAGAGCTATCTTTGCAATCAGTAACAGGCGATGATGGTGAAAGTCCATTCTTGCCTTAATAATTATCTCTTTAACTCACCGAGATGTACTATCCTTTTACCTACCAAAGAAAAGAGAGGAAGAAAGAAAGGGGAGAAGAGTGAGAGAGGAGTTGTCAGTAATGACAAGAAAATACAAGAAAAATCAAGAATTTAGGTAAATAGACAGATTGGTAGATAGATAGATATGCAGACTGACAGGTAAATAGATGTGATTATATATATATATATATATATATATATATATATATATATATATATATATATATATATATATATATATATATATACAGTATATGTGTAATTTTTCACCGCCAGAGAAAATGGGTGATGGGGAATATATATATATATATATATATATATATATATATATATGAGAGAGAGAGAGAGAGAGAGAGAGAGAGAGAGAGAGAGAGAGAGAGATTTCCTATCTATATCAAGGGGTTGATGGTGAAAGTCCACTTGAGCCATAATAATTATCTCTAACTCACCCAGGTGTAATTTTTCACCGCCAGAGAAAATGGGTGATGGGGAATTACTTTTAAAATCCGGGTTACGTTATTGCTGTGTCGAAAAAACGGGCGGTGAGCACAGCTGGCTGCAGGGTTGACTTGATTTAGTTTTATCTGAGCTTGTTTCTTGTTTTAATTCTATCGTAATTTTCGTGGTTTAATTTTTATCTCATTGTTTGCATTTATCTTTTCCTCTTTTTCTTCGATCGGTTCTCACCCCCCCCCTCCCTCTTTCTCTCTCCATTCCAAGCCGCCCTCCTTCGTGTACGATTTATATTTTCCCCATCCACCTCATTCTCGGTCTTTCTTTCCTTCTCACACTCCTTCAACCCAATGTCGGCTATTGCTGTGTCGTAACCCCTTTCCTACTAGAGAACCTTCCTAAGTTAAATAAATTTGTGGAGAGGCAGCAAGAATAAAGTAAAGATATCACCGTAGTAAGTCCTTTCGCTGTATTATGTTCTTCAGGCAAACTCCAGACGATTTTGTTCATCTGAGAGAAGCAGCAGGCAGAGGCTTCAATAATTACGTCGATTAAGGCTTCCTCTGATGCCGCCACACCTAAGTAAGATTTTTGTTTAACCAAGAGAAAAGCAGGCAGTTAAAGGTTCCAGGCTTTAGATTCACATTTTAGACTTCAATAATACACTTTAGTTCCACATTAAGACCCGCCGACACCTGGTACAAAAACACCTCTATTAATGCCATCACGCCGGTCCTCAATGTGGTATCCTTAGCATATTACAGCATGGACGGTGGGTATTAGTGCCACAGGCGTGACGTGTGGGGGGGAGGGTTTAATACTGGACAAATAAGACAGGGAACAGGTTGAGTCTGTGGGCGGAAGCAAGGAGGAATTTTAATATATATGTTTAGGAGGCAGTCTGACATAATGTTGGAGCCAGGCCAGGATGTGTGTGTGTGTGTGTGTGTGTGTGTGTGTGTGTGTGTGTGTGTGTGTGTGTGTGTGTGTGTGTGTGTGTGTGTGTGTGTGAGAGAGAGAGAGAGAGAGAGAGATCTAGCCCAGTCTCTCTACGTGCCACCCACCAGAAGTACAGTGCCCAGCAGCATGACCGTGGGGGTGGGGGAGATGTACATGGGGGGAGGGGGTGCACAGGGGTGCACAGGGGACGGGGAGGGTAGTACACTTTCACCCCGTTATGGTAGTAGCTGCAACCCAGAAAAAAATTGGTTGTGTGTATTGAGGCACTGCTTCTCTGTGCAAGTTTTCTCTCTCTCTCTCTCTCTCTCTCTCTCTCTCTCTCTCTCTATCTATCTATCTATCTATCTATATATATATATATATATATATATATATGTACATACGAGTATATATATTGTTTTTTAAGGGAACAATGTTGCGGGTATCCAGCCTTTAATTTCTTCTACCTTACACACATTGTGTGGATTTTTGTTTTTAATAGAAATAATCCAGATAATGAAAACTTGTAGAAGTTGTCACATCCAAACGAAGTTTGAGCCAAAGAAACCCACAGTCATGGTCCGCTAATTCCGCTATACCTGGACATGTTATTTGCTGTTGACTTTTAGAGGAGAGGAGACTTCCCGCAGCCAGTGTAATCATCCAGTGTAACCCACAATGAAATAAATAAGTCGTCAGTCAGTGTTAGTAGTCAGCCCTTTGATGGCAATATTTGTCCCTGCTGCCAGTATACACCAAGTCATGTTATTCAAAGTAAAAGGCGTCTGTTGTCAGCCATCGTTTACTTGTTAAAAGACTGGTGGTCGTAGTCTGACCGTACAGTTGAGGACCTGCATATAATCGATTATTGCATATCGTACTCAAGGGAGAAAGTGGGACATAGCAAAAATAAAATGTCTATGACCGTCGTGTAGTCGATACGCATTAATTCTCAGCTGTTTTTATCTTCGTATCCAGAGGTAAAGACGCAGTGATTCCAAGGCAGATGTGCGAGCACAAATTAACTTCTGCAGTAGAGATGTACACAAAAACACGTTGAGTAGGTTACTGAGTTATATACGTAAATACACGAAACACATAAACCTTAGGCCTCAGTGGCTTGATGCTACGTGCCCGCCGTAAAGGGAAAGGCGCAGAGTAGTTAATTCCATAAACATACTGGCCACACAAACTTTATCATCTGTAACCTACTACGTGGTCTGGCCTTATTAGCGGTGTTATAAAAGAAAGACTTATTCTCTAATTAACCCCTTCAGCCCAAGGATGTCATTTATACTGTCTTATGAAATTTAGGATGAACCTGTAGCAGTGAAGGTGTTGATAATGACCCATGCAGTCCCAACACTGTCCAAAGTGAAAATAGCAAAAAACAGAGAGAGAGAGAGAGAGAGAGAGAGAGAGTGAATAATACGTCATCTGAGAGTAGTACTTAAAGAAACTTGAGCAGATGACTCTCTCCCAGCCTCCAGACCCCCAGGCAGTGTAAGGAATTAAACAAAAGAAAAACCATGCAGGAGTAAAATGCCGGAGGGAAATTTTATAAGAAAGGGAGAAAGTAGTCCTGAAAGTGAAGCAAGTAATTACTACTCAATAAAATACCGGCCATGCAATATTTTTTTCCCGTACCTGACCTGTGCCTGCAAAAAGTATAGTAGTATCACCTGAGGAGAGAGAGAGAGAGAGAGAGAGAGAGAGAGAGGAGGGGGGAGATAATGAGAGAGGGGAGGAGAATACCCTACCTGAAGCACTGAGAGAGAGAGAGAGAGAGAGAGAGAGAGAGAGAGAGAGAGAGAAAGAGAGAGAGAGATGAGGGGAGGAGGTATGCCTGGGGCAGTGCTTCAGGTAGGGTATTCTCCTCCCCCCCTCTCATTATCTCCCCCTCCCCCCCTCTCTCTCTCTCTCTCTCTCTCTCTCTCTCTCTCTCTCTCTCTCTCTCTCTCTCACCTGTTGCTTCCTCTTACATGTTTAATTGATTTCCCTTGAGTGCTCTCACTTCTCACCCCCTCCCGCTTCTCTTTTCTCCCTCCTCTTATCCGCTCTTCCTTTTCCTGTTTTCCCCTCTTTCCTCTCCACCCTGCCAGTTCCCTCTTCGTTTCCAATTTCTTCTCCTAAACCCTTACCTCTCCCCTCCCCCTCCCCTCCCCTTCATCTGCCCCTCTCTCTTCCATCTTGTTTCCCTCCTTTTCTAACCACTCTCCTTCCATCCTCCTTCACTCTGTTCTCTCATCGTTCCTCTCTTCCTCTCACGCCTCCCCCCTTACCTATCACCCTTCTCTTTTGCTTCCCCCTCCTCCCCCTCTTATGCATTCACTCTCCCCTCTTTCCCTTACCCTCTCCCCTCCTCCCCTTCTCCCATTCTTCCTTTCCCCCCTATTTTCGTCGTCCCTGTGTTGCATAATCTTTCACATCCCATCCCTTCCTCTCCCCTTATCCCAACCTCCCCTCGCTTTCTCCTTCTCTCCACTCCCCCTCTCCCCTCCCTCACCCGCTTCCTTTTCCTCTCCTCCCTTCTCCCTCCCTCTCCCTCGCCCCACCCTTCCCTCTCATACGCTTGGTTGTTTCGCTTTCAATACTGCTTTTTTACCCCTCATATAAAATTTCCTCTAGGCACGTTAATTTGGCTAGACGGTGCTTCTGCCTATCTTCCTGTACGCCTAGTGGCCAAGGGGTGCACAGCAGGGATTCTTAAGTTTTTTGTCGTCATTTACCCCCTGGGGATGACATTACCAGTTCCTTTACCCCCGCCCCATAAATATACATAGGCACGGCGTCAGATAGAAAGCAGTCGTGTTATCAGTGGAGCAGGCACGCCAGCCAGGACACACACACACACACACACACACACACACACACACACACACACACACACACACACCTGAAGCTCAAAGGAGAAAAAAAAAAAACTCCATAATATGAAACCGTCATAATTATAAAACATAGAGAACCATTTATTTGAACTTTCCATTTTTCATTTTACCTTCATTCATTATTTTTCTGGTTTTATTGGTTATCTTATACGTTACTTAATAATCCCATGTTCTTTTCTACACTTTAGGCTTAATTTTACCTTTGATCTAGAAGGTGAGAGAGAGACCTTTGCTTTGCTGACTTATTTTGTAACTCATTGTATTTCTGCCTGTCCATCTACTCGTACAGCCAGACGCCATAATCTCGCAAGGGGTGGCTATTTGACTTTGAGTTAGTTGTTTTACGGGGAGAGGCACTAACCTTCCGCCAACCCACTTTGCTGACAGGTAGGGAACTCTTACGGGTAGGTTATATGGTTACCACCCAGCGTTGTAAATGGTTTCGTGGCTTACAGGAATCTATTAGGCTTATCACTCAAAGTAAAGCCGCCTGAAAAGGAAAGAAGAGTGATAAAAAGTGACAGGAAAGGTGGGAGAAGTAGGAAGAGGTTAGGGCAGACACAGGAAAAGAATGATAAAGGTGAAGGAAGAAGTAGGCAGCAGCACATCAAGTGAGTGGATGATGATCGGCACCACCTACCGCAGTAAAGATAATTATTTTGTTCAATCCGTTTAGTGCAAAGAAGTCTTATTATAGTTTATTCTTGCTGCTACCATGCCTTTCAATTTAGTTTACAGAGTGTCCTGACTATGAGCAGGTTAATTAAGGCTTTATCTTACTCCTCCAGTCGCATATGATTGTCCTGGGTTGAAAGGAATCATCTAGAGAGTAACATATCATTGAAAGCACTTAATAGGGCAGAAAGTATTAATATTAAAGGCGAGCCACTGGCAGTATTGTGCTCCTTGAGATCTGTATGGTCTGTGTATCTGTGCACCTAGATTCTCTCTCTCTCTCTCTCTCTCCGCTAACCATTTCCTTCTCGCCTTTCTCCCTTTCCCCTTGGCTATATACCACCCCTCCCCCTCCTCGTATAGAGCGCACGAAGAGAGAGAGAGAGAGAGAGAGAGAGAGAGAGAGAGAGAGAGAGAGAGAGAGAGAGAGAATCAAACTGAAAAAGACCTGACATTACGGTCAGGATGATGATGATGATGAATGATAATGATGATGATGATGATAATGATGATGATAATGAAGCTCATGTCTTTATATATATATTTAACTAATCTGCCCCTCCATCCTTTCATTCATGCATCTATCAAAATCCTGATCTGTATCCATCCATTTAACTCCAATTTATATTTAGAAAATCTGTAGGCTACCTACCGAACTAGTCCATCAGTCCGTCTATCCATCCATCCATTAATCTTTCCATCTATCCATCCATCTATCTGTTAATCTGAACGTGTTTCTCGGTGTCCACTCATTTAATTACTTTTGTCTTTATAAAAATCATGAGAATAGTACTGCCAGTATTACTATGACGCCTGAAAAGTTGAAAGCGAATGTGATGAAAAGCCATAAGCAATAACAAGGCTTACTTCAGGAGAAAACGGGTGGGGGGAACTAAGAAGAATTTGTAGTGAGATTTTGTGATAAAGTTGGGGACGTCGCCCCTAGATGTCAGTGCTGTGAAATACCTGCCCAGCTCTCTCACAGTTCATAACCTAAGTGATGAAGCTTGAGAGAGAGAGAGAGAGAGAGTAATATTGTGAGAAGTGAATTATGACACGACATAATACATACACACATTCATAAATACGTGCATGAATACATACATACATACCTAGATAAGATATACAGACATGTAGATAGATGTAGAGATAGATTTTAAGATAGCTGTATAGACAAAGCTACAGACAGACAGACAGACAGACAGACCGATAGACATAGGTTGAGAATGAGTTACTGAATCGGGGAACTGATCAGTGAGAAAGAAAATGGAGAAAATAGAAAGAAAATGAGAAACGCGTTGGGATAAAAAACAAAAACAAAAACGATAGAGCATGCGGTACCTTTAGAAATACCCAAAAATACCCACAGATCATACCCCCACTGCGTCACTCGTGGCAGGGTATATGAAGATTGAATGGAACACCGCCCTCCCCCCCCCCCTCCTTGCCGGACCGTGAAACTTGAGTGAGAATCTGAAATCACCCCGAGCACTCTGGCTGATGAAACGGTGAGAGAGAGAGAGAGAGAGAGAGAGAGAGAGAGAGAGAGAGAGAGAGAGAGAGAAAGGATTAGATCATGGAGATAAGTAATGAACAGAAAGGAAAAGATAAATAGATAAATAAATAGGTAGATAGACACAGATACATACATACATATAATGGATGCAGTGAGTGAAGGAAAAATCTGATGATAGAACGAAAATACGGGGCACAGAAAGTGAAGAAGAGAGAGAGAGGGAGAGAGAGAGAGAGAGTTAAGGAAAGCAATAACGTACACCTCCTTAGAGCCCCGTTTTCTCCACCACGTTCCCCAGGCGAGCGAGGGGTGACTGCAAGAGATCCTTCCTCAGGGAATATTAGCTGCGAAGGTGACAGGGTGTCGGAGGAGCCGGGAATATGTCTTAAGATGGTTTCCAGGCTTATGGGTGCATGTAGGAGGGCGACTTGGAGTGGTGGTGGTGTGGTGGTGTCTGGAATGGTGGATTGGAGTGAGAGTTAATTTGTCTGTCTGCCCATAACTGATGCTCTTTGATATGGTGCTTTAGGGAGGAAAATAATGGCCATGCCCGCTGTAAGTATGAAGCTGACGTAGTGGAATGATGGCCAGACGAATGACCTGGACTGTATGAGGGGAGGGCAGAAGCCAGAAACAGGAAACGGAAAACATAAAAGTAGGGGAAACTATCATCACAGTGCCCACAAAAAATGACCCCTCCCCCCAAAAAAAAAATAAAGGTCGCGCATCCATTGACCAATTATTCTTGCCCTCCAAAATTTTCGTTTCCCTCCCACAGTCTGCCTCTAAACCCATACGATACACTGACGTCATTTTCTCTTATTCCTGCTGCCTCCAGACGATTTTTACTAAGTTCGGGCGAGATTTTTCCCAACAGCAGGGATTAGATAGAGCCTTCATTAACCCCAGCAATACGAGGACGCCCCTTTTTATTTGATTTTTGCTGCGTTCAGACGATTTTGTCGGCTCAGGAGAGATTGTTGGCAGTGGACGGGTTAGATGTAGCCTCCATTAAATCTGTTACTGCTAAGGTGCCTTCCTGAGCTGAATAAAATCGCCCAACAGCAGCTAGAGTATAATAAACTGAAGGGGTTACTAGAAGAGGGGATAATATTAAACCCTTCAGTCTGATGATCTGTGTATTGTGTTGATGTCACCTACAGACATACAGTTTTACTCCTGTCTGGAATGGTGTGTCATACCAAAGGGATTAATGAAGGCTGAAGGTAACCGCTTCAGGTTGAAAACTAATTGATATCATCTGGAGGTAGCAAGAATTAAATTTGAAATAGGTCATTGAACTGAAGGGGTTAAGTACTGCGCTGATAATATTAACCGTAATGGGGACAACTCTATTATTGTATTCCAGCTGACGGCAGACGATTTATTTAGCTGAGAGTAAGTACAGCAGCCTGAGAGTGCCATTGCATACAGGCGATTTGATGTACCTGCGAGTAAGTCCTGAGTGTGTTGGACTTGGTGTGTTGATGTAAGCCCACAGAGCCTGAGGATTTCTTACTCATTTTATTCCTGCCTTTCTTAACGATTTCATGTATCTCAGGGTAGACTTTTGCAGCTGGAAGGGTGATATATAGTCTTAATATACCTCCTCAGTACCAAACACCTTTCTTACTCTTAAATAAAATAATCTGTTAGCAGCAGTAATCTGTATTATAATTATCCGATTTCTGTATTTTTGTTGGTTTGTCCGTTTGTGACCGTAAATTAGCAAAAACTGCGCTTTGTAGCGCATTTTTTGTTTGAGCAAGGTACTGCTAAAATGTTCTAACATGAAGAATTAAAACAATTTCTAATCCAGTTGGGCCACCGGTTCCTGAGGTATGACTCATTTCTGGCCTTTAGGCGGATCACTTTCTTTGTGGGCTTGGAAATTATCGTAACATAGCAAAAACCGGCGCATGTAGCGCAGTTTTTGTTATAGCAAGGTACCGTTAAAATGCTCTGACTTGAAGAAAAAATTCTTTGTCCAATCATGTCACCGGTTCCCAAGTTATAACTCGTTTCTGGCATTTTGACATCAAGCGGAAAGGCCGCCGAAGGCGGCTTTTAAGTTAGTAAACTATAAATATAGATCGTCACCCGAATTAGAGGGGTTAGTATATGATGCCTTATGGCGTGGAGTGGCAAATGACGTGGGTGTGGGTGTGACCTCTTGACTGGGAACTGTGTCACAGTCTCTCTCTCTCTCTCTCTCTCTCTCTCTTTCTCTCTATTTATATTTATATATTTATTTTCTTGCAACTTCCCCCCCCCCACACACAACCTCTTCCCTCTCTTCCCCTCCTGCCGGTTCCGTTTCTTTCTTTAATTTACCATTTATTTAGTGTAGCCTGACTGTAACGTGTAGAGACTGGCGATATGTTACTCTTAGTTAACGTTCAGAGGTAAGTGATCATGCTATCATGTAGAAATGTTATCGTTTGATGCCAGCTCTCCATGTGTCGCCATCTTGAACCATTTCACAGTTTAGTCCCCCATCCCGGAGGTGGCCACGGAGGACCTTACCCCATGTCTTCGTCAGGTCAGAATGAAGGCATTAATCTCTTCACAATCGGTCCTGTCCCATACCTTGTGAAATGTACCGGTTCGCGTCACTTTCCTCATGTTTCTTGTGCCAAATCCCTCTCGTTGCTGTTTATTCTTGCTGTGGCATTAGACGGGCGTTATTAATTGCCATAGACCTGGTTTTTGCCGTCCTGTAACACTGTGAGATTAAATAACTGCAGTGGGGCAAATTTATATGAGCATATATAGTTTCACTGTCCTTTAACTTGAACTTATCTTTGCATGGTTGCTCAGTAATGTCATGAGACACAAACTATCTGCACTCCTTACGTCAGTAGATTGAGTCGTTCCCTCAAGACACAAGGGCGCAGTATACGGACCACCCTGTAATGTATTTAAGGCCCAGTATGAGTTTTCATTGACGTTCTGGGTCCTGAGATGCACGGACTAAACAAATCTCGAAACTCGACAAACTTCAGTTGAGTTATTCATCTTTCATTCTCCCCTCCCTCTCCGGCCTCTTTCCAACCCTTCCCTTCCTTGCATCTCTTTCTTACCATCCCTCTTATCCTCCCTCCCATCCCTTCTCTTCCATTCCCACCTCATCCCCTCCCCTCTTCCTTTCCCTCCCTCTCCCACCCCTCCCAATCCTTTCTGACCCCTGCCCTTCCCCTTCTCTTCCTCTCCATTTTTTCCCTCTCTCACTCCCTCTCCCTCCTCCCGTCCCTTACTTCAATCTTCTCCTTCTGCAACCCTTCCCTCCCTCTCTTCCTCTACCTTTCTCATCCCTCCTGTCTTTCCCACTCACATCTTTCTTTGACCCCTCCCCCACTCCCTCTCTGATGCCCCTCTCCCTATCATCTCCTCCTCTGATCCTTCCCCCTATCTTCATTTCTCTCTCTGTTCCTCCCATTCCTGCTTTCCTGTCCTTATCTGTAAAAGTAGTAGAGCGCTTTAATAGGTGTAATCTTCCCCATAACAATTAACCTCGAAAGGGCCTACAGGTTTGTTGGCTGACGTTTGCTTTCATTTGTACTCCTTTGTACTCCTCTTCTCTCTGACTTCCCTTTCTGTTCCCTTTCCCCCCCCTCCCTTTCCATGTTGCTTTCTCCTCTGACCCCTCTTAATCCCCCTCTACATCTCCCTCTTTTCCCCTCATCTCATATCTCCCTCTTTGACCCCTTCCATCTCTACCTCTCCTCCACCTTTCCCCTTTCTCCCCCCTCCGTCTCCCCGCCACTTTCCTCTTCCCACCATTACCACTTCCTTCCTGCTCCCCCGTTATCCGCCGTAATGGCTCTTCCGTTATATCATCCCCGTCATTACCGTAACCTAATTTATACTCGCCCAGCCCTGCACGGATCAGAGTGGTGGAAGGAGAGGGGAAGGCAACAAAGGAATACAGAGGAAAGTAAGCAACAACCGGCCTGGTAATTAAGACTGATATCTATTATGTGAATCTTAAGAATAACAAAACAAACAGGCTTTCCCCACTTCTCAGTCCTTCCAGCCAGAGTCAGCAGAAAGAAGTGGAACTGAGGGATATTGAACTGGAAAACTCAGGTGGGAAGTATATCCAACACTATTTTAACATACGGGAAAGTTATATAAGATTAACATTCAGTGCATAACAGTGTTGCATGGCCTTCTTATCTTCCGAGGTGTGCAATGGGAAAAATAAAATCAGAACGTTTTGTAAAGCATATAATTGTATTATTCTATCGTCGGCAGTCAGCTGGGGATCAGAAGCTGTATGCCTGTCCAAGCGACTGTTATAAATACCCCATTCTACCACAGTCAGGTTAATTTATTTCTTACATATCCACTCCTACTGAAGAAGAAATCCTTTATAGTACTTGACTGGAAACATTTGCCAAAAATTTTACATCCATTGCAACTATATTATGAAGTAATTTTCCGCCACCACAACATCGTATCATTGGAAATTTTTATACTCTTGGCGTTGATCCTCTCGTGGTGTTCGGTAGTCTGTGCTTGTCTGTGTTCACCTGATTCAGTTCCACACGTGCCTCTTTAGGCGACCACAATTGAGCACAATACTCGAGTGTGGGCGAACCGGCAAACTGCGCAGGATCAAGATATTTTCCTATTTTGAGTTCAGGTGCTTTACATATGAATCCGGTTAATTTTGCTGGCTTTCTTAACTTCCTCTTTGTGTTGTCTGCTTGATTTCACATAATATATTACAGTGATTACAAAATATTATCTTAGTGTACATGCTAGAGGTAGATAATATTCACAGCATTGATAGAGTTTTTATTCTTACTCCCAATGTTCATCACTTTGCCTTTTGTAGTATCTAAGTTGAGTGTTCATGTTTGGGCTCAGTTAAACCATATATCAAAATCTCTCTTGAGCAGACAAACATTCAGATGGATGTTTGAATAGATAGATAGATAGATAGATGGATGAATGAATGGATAGATAGGTGGGTGCATGGATGGATAGATTGATAGATGCTCGTGGATAGTGTCAAGGGCGGCTAAAATACGAAGTCATAAACAAGGTGTGTGTGTGTGTGTGTGTGTGTGTGTGTGTGTGTGTGTGTGTGTGTGTATGTGTGTGTGTGTGTGTGTGTGTGTGTGTGCGTGTGTGAGGAAGGGTTCTAGGAAGGAAGAGGGGAGTGGTATTTCCGACCCTCTGTGTTCCTCTCCCTCCCCCACCTCATTCTTTCTTTCTGTTTGCATCCTCTCTCTCTCTCTCTCTCTCTCTCTCTCTCTCTCTTCAGTGTTATATTCTGCGTACCTCCAGACGATTTTATTCGCCATGGGGAGATCTCGTAGTAAAAGGATTGATGGCGAGAATTCACAACCACTTCACTATGAGAGGTCCTTCCCTAGATGAGCGAAATCGTCTGTTAGAAGCAAGAATATACAGCGAATTTAGACGACATCGTAGTGAAAGGGTTAAATCCACTGCCATGACGTCATTAGTTTATTTGGCGTTAACTAGACGATTTTATTCGGTATTTAGTTCATGCTGCCTCCAGACGATTTTATTCAGGTTAGGAAGGACGTCTGTAGTGTTGGAGGGATTAATGAAGGCTGTGTCTAACCCCTCTCCCTGTTCCAAATCCCCTTCCTGAGCTGAATGAAATCGTCTGGAGGGGGACGGGTGTAAGGTGAAAAAGACGTCATCACGGTGAAGGACTTGAGGGTAAGAAGCGCGCATTCCTGAGAGGTGATGAGGAGCGGGTTGCCTTGAAATGTGTGTGTGTGTGTGTGTGTGTGTGTGTGTGTGTGTGTGTGTTTTGTCATCTGTTTGTGTATTTCGTCCTTGTGCATGCTTGTGGTTGGTAATGTGTGTGTGTGTGTGTGTGTGTATGTGTGTGTGTGTGTGTGTGTGTGTGTGTGTGTTTTCCCAGTAGCCTATCTCTCTCATGATCTTCAGGAAATTATAGAGAGGGAGAGGCGGAGACAGAGGGAGGATGACGTTATGAGCAGATAGACAAACAGATTAGGCGGTTTTGGAGAGAGAGAGAGAGAGAGAGAGAGAGAGAGAGAGAGAGAGAGAGAAGCAGACGGACCTATAGAGATAGAGGGGAACAGACAGGCAGACAGACACCGCGTTCATCCACCCCTAATGAGAACAATTAAGCTCCTAATGACTTCACACCTGCCCAGATTTACCTGTAAGTAGAGTCATTAGTTACCTGTCCTGTGGTGGGGTGGGATGCAGGCTAACTCCTCTCTCTCTCTCTCTCTCTCTCTCTCTCTCTCTCACTGTATATCTTTATGTAGGTATTTATCTGTCTGTCGATCTGTCTGTTTATTTACACTCTCTCTCTGTATTATAACAACCTTGCGTTTTCTCCTGTCAGTGTTTCTCTATGTGTCAGCCTGCCTCTTGATAAATATTTGCCAGGTAGTATTTGTATCTATGTCGTAGTTTCCTAAGACGTGAATTAAAGGGCTGGGAGTAGGGGACTGGTGTAAGGGTTTGGCGTGTATAAGGGCTGGGAGTAGGGGACTGGTGTAAGGGTTTGGCGTGTATAAGGGCTGGGAGTGGGGGACTGGTGTAAGGGTTTGGCGTGTATAAGGGCTGGGAGTGGGGGACTGGTGTAAGGGTTTGGCGTGTATAAGGGCTGGGAGTAGGAGACTGGTGTAAGGGATTGGCGTGTATAAGGGCTGGGAGTAAGGGACTGGTGTAAGGGTTTGGCGTGTATAAGGGCTGGGAGTAAGGGACTGGTGTAAGGGTTTGGCGTGTATAAGGGCTGGGAGTAAGGGACTGGTGTAAGGGTTTGGCGTGTATAAGGGCTGGGAGTAAGGGACTGGTGTAAGGGTTTGGCGTGTATAAGGGCTGGAAGTAAGGGACTGGTGTAAGGGTTTGGCGTCTAGAAGCAGCCTCATACATGATCGAAAATTCACTCATCTCTCTCTCAGGATATGTCCCCAGTTGGATATAAAATGCAAAAATATGCGAAAAGTTTTAATATGATAATGACGACGATTGAAAATGATTGTGGTGTTGATGATAATAAAAGGAGAAACTTCAGTTGTACTCAGAATAATATTGAAAACGATGGTAATGTTAAGGTTTTGGATAATGAGAGACTTCACTTCTACCCAGCTGCTGTTCGTTCACCTTAACTTACCAGAGATATTTATTCCTTTGCAGCTTATTTCCCGTACACCTCAGTGGCAGAGTGGGACAATTAATAATATGGCTCTATATCTTCTCCATAGCACATCTTCGTGACTAACCCCATTGTCCAATACCAGTCTCTTGTTGTAGCTCAGCACTCAAGACGGAGAGGTGACAAAGTTAAGTTAAAATGAAGAGAGTATAACCGTATTCCATCTTCCTCCTGCAGGTACCAGTTCTTCCTGCAGGTGAAACAGGATATCCTACAAGGGCGCCTCCCCATCACGCAGGAACTGGCTGCTGAACTAGGCTCCTACGCCGTACAGTGTGAGTAGTGACGCTTAGTGTACTGTGCTGACTCTTGTGGTTGTGATATTGGTTGGGGTTGTAGTGAGCAGTGGTGGTGGTGGTTATAGTGCCTGGGGTTGTAGATGTGGCTGTGGTTGTAGTGGCAGAAGTTATGGTGTTTTCAGTGGTGGGGATTGCACTTGTGGTTGACTGGTTGTAGTGGGGAATTTTGGAGCGATGATTATAGCGAATAGTGGTTGTAGATGTGGTTGTGATTGTGGTTGTAGTGGCGGGTTTCGGGGTGGTGGTTGCCGTGATGGAAGTTTTTGTGATTTTGGTGGTGGATGTGGTATTAGTGGTTGTTGTGGAGGAACGGTGGTGATTTTGGATCGAGTGATATTAGTGTTACTGTTACTTTGGATTTTCTTCTGCCCAATACCAGACGATTTTATTCATTTCGAGGAAGACTTTTGTTGTTTTATATCACCGAATAATTTTAGTCTGTGGTGTCTGTGGTATCCTGGTCTGTGTTGCCTTCAGTGTAAAAGCGAATTCAGCCAAAAAAAAATGGCTTTCACATGCACCACTTGCGCTACAAATACCCTTTTCACGATTCGCACTTAGCCAGCATGGGGAAGACTAAAATGTGGTTTATCACTCCCAACGAAGAGAAGTGCAGTGGAACTTATGTGGACTAATACGGTACTGTTACAAAACATGCCAAGACAAAGAACACAGTTACAAATAACAGGTTAATTGTGTTGTAAAAGTTACCACCACTGCCATTTATTATTATTATTATTATTATTATTATTTTGTTATGATACTGACATAGTGATTAAACGCAGTAATCGTAGTAAGTCATGTGCCTCATACACATAAATTCAAATCTCCAAGACGTGCCAGGATTTTTTTTTTTTTTCTGCCACCAGGGGCGTAGGCCGGTCACCAACCTATCAGGGTTTTTGGACCAGGACAGCCTAGCCTCGGGCACCTACACCCGACAAGGGATAATATGGGACTAGAGGTGGCCATTGCGTTCATTATCTCTCTCTCTCTCTCTCTCTCTCTCTCTCTCTCGTCAAGGGTACAAAGATATTAAGAAATTTCTGGAGTGGACAAATATCTTACCCCACCACTTGCCTTGATCAGAGAGAGAGAGAGAGAGAGAGAGAGAGAGAGAGAGGAGGCTTCTCTCTAACTTTTATTTATACTTTTTTTACGTCTCACAAATTCATTTTTCTTTATCCTCTCTCTCTCTCTCTCTCTCTCTCTCTCGTTTACAGCAGGTTGCCACAAAAGGTCTCCCCCTCTACCCCTCCCCCTCCCCATTCCCTCTCCAACCCCCTTCCCCTCCCCATTTCTCTCCTGTTTCCCCTCCTCTCTGCTTCTCTATCTCCGCTTTGTCTCTCCTTAAGATCTCTCTCTCTCTCTCTCTCTCTCTCTCTCTCTCTCTCTCTCTCTCTCTCATGTCCTTCCTCCTTCCTTCCCTGTCTTCCTTCATCCTTCTGTCCCTCCTTCCCTCCCTCTCTCTCCTCCCCTTCTTTTCTTGCTGTCCATTCTTCTCCTCCCTCTCCCCTTTTTCTCCATTCCCCCTCTTATTTCTCTTCCTCTTCTTCCCTTCGCATTCCCCCTCCATTACTCTTCTCCCTTTTCTTACCCATTCTTTATCCCCCTTCCTCTTCCTTTCCTCGTCTCTTATCTCCTTCCTTCTCCCCTTCCACACACTCTTCCATCCTTTCCTTTCCCACCCTTTCCCTTGTTTTCTCCCCTCCCTCCCTCTCGCCTCATCTTTCCCTCTCCCTCATATCCTTTTTTTTATTTCATTTTTCTCTGTCTCCCTCAACGTTCGTACTTTTTCCCTTTTTACCACATCCCCTCCTTCTCTCCTTCCCATCTTCCCTCCTTCCCATAGCTCCTGTTCCTTTTCCTCTCTCCTTTTGTCTTCCCTTTCTCTTACCCCCTTCACCTTCGTTCCTCCCTTCCCCTCTCTCTCCTCCTCCCCCTCCCCCTCGTCCTCTCACGCGAACCACCTTGTCTCATCTGAATAACAAGAGCATCTCACTCCTCTGTCCTCACCTCACTTTACCTCACCTCACCTCACCTCACCTCACCTCACCTCGACTCCTTTTTGGTTACAGCTGCCTTTTGTTGCTGTGGCCGTGTGGTGGGTTTGTATTTATTTGTCGGTTTGCCTTTACGTCTGTCTCTTTGTCTTTCTTCTTGGCTATCTCTTTATCTGTCTTTTTGCCTGTCTACCCATCTGTTTGTCATTGTATTATAATGATCTCTTTCTGTCTGTTTGTTTGTCAGTCTGTTAGTTGTCTCTTAAGCCGCTATTCTCTACATATCTTTTTGTCTCTCTTCATGTCTGTCTCTGTCTGTCCATCTATACCTATTAATCTGGCAGTCATTTTGTTTGTATTTCTGTCATTTTTTTCTTTGGCTGCTTCTTTATTTAGGTGTGTGTGTGTGTGTGTGTGTGTGTGTGTGTGTGTGTGTGTGTGTGTGTGAAGAATAGAAAAAATAAAATTAACGTGCATCAGGAAAAACAATAGGAGAGAGAGAGAGAGAGAGAGAGAGAGAGGTGCGTTTGCATGTGGAGAAGCAGTTTATGCTTCACGCTAATGACAAAATCACGATCACTGCTTCTTAAGGTGTGTGTATAGAGAGAGAGAGAGAGAGAGAGAGAGAGAGAGAGAGAGAGAGAGAGAGAGAATGATTATTGGAGCGAGTATTGGTGTTTTCGTGAATATCTTTGTTTGACTGAAAGTGGTTTGTATAAGGGTTAATGTATCTGCCTTTATATATATATATATATATATATATATATATATATATATATATATATATATATATATATATATATATATATATTGTGTGTGTGGGGGGGGTATTTAAGTCTTTGCAGTAGGATAAATAGCCTTTGAGTGCGTTGCATTTACATTTTTGTGTATGTTTGTCATGTGTATATGAGAACAGAAGAGTGTGTACATGTGTCAGAGCAGTAGTGAGCGCAAGTTTAGGCCTGTTTGAGTCTTGTGTATATGGCGGTGAGTTCGAGTGTGTGTCCGTATGAGTGTATGTGTGCATATGATTGTACGAGTATATGTGCGGATTCTACCGTGTGCCTTTATGGAGATGAGGCCTTGTGAGTGCAGCCGTGTACGTATTCGAGTGTTTACATGCTTGTGTGTCGGACTGCGTATCTGAGTGTTTTGTATTTTCCATGTTTGTCCGTATTTGACATCATGTTTGCTAGTGTGTACGTGTTGTGAATATTGTAAAACTGCATGCATGTCGTTGTGTTTGGTTGTGAGTACTGTGTTTGTTTACGTGTATAATGGTTTGTGTTTATATGAGTGTACTTTATATCTGTGTGTGGATAGTGGTAAGGGTAAATGAGTGCAGCGTGTGTGTGTGTGTGTGTGTGTGTGTGTGTGTGGATATTAGCAAGGGTAAGTGAGTGCAATAGCGTGCGTGTGTGAGTGCATTAGGGGACCACGACCAGCTCATAACACTCCACACTCTCTTTACCGTCCCCAAAAATGCCACTGCACAGGAGCAATTTAAGGTCAAGTACTCTTCCACGCTCTCTCTCTCTCTCTCTCTCTCTCCGAATTTTTCTTCTTTTCTTCCTGTTCACTGTTGTGCTTTTCTTTTTCTTCTTCCTCTCTTTCTTTGGACTACCTTCATTTTATTTATTTTCTTGCCCTTTATTCTCATATTTATTTTTTTTTTACTGTGTGTCTTTTCTAATTTTCCATGTTTTTCCTCTACTGAGAGAGAGAGAGAGAGAGAGAGAGAGAGAGAGAGAGAGAGAGAGAGAGAGAGATACAGTATGTAGGAAGTTTGGGAATGGAGTAAAAATATGGAAAAAGTAGGAAAAGAAAATGAGAAAAAGTTTTATATACCTTTAGGTGTAGGGGAAAAAAAGGAACATTGCATTATTATTATTATTATTATTATTATTATTATTACAACGTTCCATAGTTATTGTGAAATTTTCCAGCCTCTTCCCATTTTCTGTGGATTTTGGACAGGCCAGATGTATAAGGAAAAAATTGTCGGTATTAAGACGCTTGGAGGCGCTTATGGAAAAATTTTACATTACTCTGATTGTCCGTGCATTGTGGGTAAAATAACCGTGCGCCAAAATTTCTTACATGTTATTTTGCCCTGTGTTGGGTTAGACTTTGCCCCCTAGTTTTGTCGGTAATGATCGGTTTTGGAGATAATGAAGAGAATATTGACAGATAGAAGAGTGTAATTTCTGTTGATTATAGCTTCTGTTGGTGGGTGGGGGACTCTTTCAGCAACTGGCCGAGGTTGGTTGGTTGGTTTTGTATTCTCGAGAAAATCCGAATTCTTTCTTCCTGTCTTTTTCTATTATTGCACTTGTTTTAAAATATTTGAAAGTTGTGTGTGTGTGGGGAATAAATTTGGTGGATTTATCCTTTGGTGTGTTGATAGTATAAAATGACGTCTGCCGATCTTCAGGGTTAAGGCGCTGCAAACAGATGTGGCCCAAGAGTTTAAGTCTGAGAAGGAGTTGGAATTTATAACACATAATTCCGCTGAAAGGAGAGCCACTCAGCATTCTGGCTGTAAATGCCTGGGCTGAGTTGCCTAGTTCTGGGGTCTTACGCTCCAGATTGCGGCCAATAAGGAGTTGAGTGATGGATAAGTGGGTGGATATAGTTTAGAGTTGTTGGTCTAGTGGCAGAACAAACCGGCCACATGGACGACCTTGCTCTGTGCACAATGGTTTGCATCTTTCAGATGTTTTGTGGTCAGTTGTAGGAAGTGTTTTCAACCCTTAATGTTGTTGACCACGGCAGCCTGTCCTCGGGCCCTTACGCTACAAGGGGGATGGGGGATTGGTGGTGTACGTATAAGTGATTGGTGTTACACACGGAAAAAGTGTAGGGCTCCGAGGCTAGGCTACCATAGTGCATAGCATCACATGATCGACAATCCCTCCTGGTGACTCCTATCACTGGAACCCATCCGTACAGCGCATAGTGTCACCTGGCTGGCGGCGCACACCACTGAGTGTCTAAGGGAAGTGATGTGATAATGAAATTGTGTGTGTGTGTCTGTGTGTGTGTGTGCTTTGATAAACAGAATTTGAGACTATGAGAGAGAGAGAGAGAGAGAGAGAGAGAGAGAGAGAGAGAGAGAGAGAGAGAGAGAGAGAGAGAGAGAGAGAGAGAGAGAGAGAATATACAGTAGGATCCAGTGCTAATATCCATTCATTCCCAAAAGCCCGGATACAGTGAGTTCCAAATACTGGAGGTCGTAGTCAGGGGGCAAGATAATAAAGGAGACTATTGCAGCTTTTGAGAGTTGGATAAAACACTCAGAAACGAGAAAGTGCGAAGAGTTTGTATCTTGATGCTTTCCTTGAATGAGAAGGCAAGGCACATAAAGTTTTAAGTGTCCAGTTAAATACAGACAGTAGAAAAGAGTGACGCAGCATTGTAGTGAGACATTGGCTGAATTAGGTATCATCATCATCATCATCATCATCATCATCATCATCATCATCATCATCATCATCATCATCACCTCGTCTACATCCGTTACGAATAGGTCGGTAAGATCAGGAAAAAAGGAAATCGCAGAAGCAGGGGAAACAGTGATCCGAATACCCGACGAACTGGCCAGCCAACCACTGACATCAGTGAAGCCTTCAGAATATTACTATTTCCCACGTATTCCCAGCGCATCGTACTGTACAAGGCAGCTACAAGGAAGAGGGGAGGGGTTGTGCCGGAAGTCTTAACTGCCCTCCAAGATGTACACCCCCAAAGGATACAGAGGCTGAGTGTGAAATTAAATTAGGACTTGGCGACTTGAGCACACGCCATTACGCACCGCACACCACACACAGCGCCACGTCTCACCGATGCTCCTTTGTTTTACTCCGCCTGCCATTGTGCCGCCTTAATTAATGGTGGAGCCGGTGAATGGAGAGAGAGAGAGAGAGAGAGAGAGAGAGAGAGAGAGTGGGAGGGAGGGAGGGAGGGAGGGAGGGAGGAAGAGAGATTAAGGTTCATAAGGTCAATTCATGTCCTTTCGCAGTGACGTCATCCACCTTATATATGTTCAGTTGACAGCATTCATGTATTGACAGCTTTGGAGGTTCACTAGCGTATCTCTTCCTGTGATATATTTTGCCTGTTTCACCTTTATATTCTCTTCGGTACATGAGGGCAGCGAGCATCTCAACACCCAAAATGATGTTGTTGGCCCGTCATTTACTGTAGGATGTTCTGTGTCTGGGATTCTCTGAGGATGGATTTGTCACTAATAAGACATACCAATATTGAATTATCTCAGTCTTTGGAATAATCGGGGATAATGCCAACGTATGTCCTGCGTTTTGTAAAAGATAACAAATGAGGATGGGAGTGGGGGCCTGAAAACCACACACCGCCCAGCACTTAGGTTACAAGCAGCCTCGTATCTCATACAGCACAGGGGAAGAGGGTGGAGATATTGGACTGTGGGGCTTCTTTTCTCCTCCATTGCAGTGTCCCTGAATACATCTGAGACTTTACTCTAGATATCCTTAGTCCATTTGAACGCTAACATCTACTGTACATGTAGATAATAATGATTATTATTTATACGTTACACTTGATGTTCCCTTATTCGAGTTATTAGTTTTGTTCCTGTAGAACCAAAATGGCAGGATTGGCCCATCGCTTGCCCGAGGAAATCCAGAATTAAGCCAGTAGGATATTTGTAATCATTATTGCATACTGTGTGTGTGTGTGTGTGTGTGTGTGTGTGTGTGTTTTACTATAATTTGGCTGCGTTTACTTGTTCCTTGGGGTGTCGTCGTGACTGGAAAATTTGTCACAAATTCTCTAGAGCCCCGGGTTGTTGCACTTGCAATTTTGTGTAGAAGATACTTAGTGTAGCGTACCGCCCAGCGCTTACGGTCCCATGGTTGAGAACCTCATAGATCCAGACTTTAGTGTTCCTCCTAGATGAATTTCTGAGTATGCCCCACACCGTCACTCCTTGATAACTTTGGGATATAAAAGAGTCATGTTATTTGATGCTGTTGTCTGGTCCTTTTTATGTTCCTTAATCCTCTGACGATGACAGAAACCTTAATTATTTTAATGTTGCTACTGCCAGGCGATGTTATTGATCTCAGGAGTTGCTTTAAATGATTGAAGCTTAAGGCTTCGTTATGCTGTATACATTGTACCCGTAGAGCCACAGTGGTGAGAGATTTAGTGATACCGGCGGCTGTCTGCCTTGATAATCAAAATAAGGAGGATTTAGAAATAATAATTTATAGAAACAAAGTGACGAATATTTAGTAACACTGACCTTTAGAACTAGAACGACAAAGCTTCCCCGGTCGCGTCGTGCCTTAGAGCCAAGGCGGCGGAGACGGGCAAGGCGTTGGAATGGAACATGTATTTTCACCAGGCTGTGAGCACCAAAAATCTGGCTGACTGGTGTGGGTGCGGAAGGGACGCTTGAGTGGCAGCCTTTGAGTAGGGTTGTTGACTCTGACCCTTAACATTCCACGAGACGCACAGCAGCACTGGCTTTTCACACCAGGAATCTGATATGCTGAGTTAATTAAGGCAGCGAATTAAACGAAGCAGATCTAAATGAATATGTTTTTTATTTAAACAAGTTGACTTCAACTTTCAAAACACGGATATGGAAACACTATTTTTTTTCGGTACAATTTCATTAATTTAATGAAGGGCGTAAAGTGGTGGTGGCAGAGCTTGCAACATTTCTAAACAGTTATGGAACTAAACAAATAAGGAACGTTTTGCTGAGATCTTTTGACTGTGAACCACTTGCGTACGATGATTTTTTTTTTTTTAAATTCTTGCAACCTCTGTACAATGTTCTTGATGTTAAGAGACCTTGGTAGTGATGGTACTGAAAACCATCTCCATTAATGATGTTATTGACGGGTGCCACTTCTGTTCTGACCATTTCAGTACCATAACATCTTTTATGTCTTTATTTATACCATCAGATGATTTTGTTTAGTTTAGGAGTAAGGACTGGCAGTGAAGGTGATAGAAGCAAAAATAATTGATGTGTTTGTGTGAAGAGATCCCGTATTAGAGATTTTGTATTTTACTGTTGTTGCTGCTTGACCATTCAGGAATGACGAAGTGAAATTGCAGTGTCCATTAACCTCATCAGTATGGTGCCGCCTTGTCTGTTTTATTTTTAATATTGCCAGACCACTATTAATTACGTTGTAGGATAGCTCTTGGAATGAAAGGACTTGTGGACTCGATCACCTGAATTAGATTAATGAGGAAAGGAAGACTTCAACGGCTTGTATAACGGAGGAGTCCATACTGGAGGCGTGGAAGTGGCGAGTGTGAAATTAGATATGTGGGAAAGAAAACAGAAAAAGATTTATTTATTTATTTATTTTTTTATTCCCTAAAGCTTAAAACTAAAACCGAAGAGCCCATCCTGAGAGGATATGTTGGAGGGAAAAAATACTTAAGATTTCCCCCGTATTTTCCCCCTCACTGATTATATTCACTTGTCATGATGAAGCAGACACGAGTGGTAGTGAGGCGTCCGACACAGACAGATTCGCTGCCATTGTTTAACTCTTTCAGCTTCCGGTGGTCGGGCTGGTAGCGTGTGGTTCTGTTAATCTTTTCTGACCTCCACTTGATCCCATCTACGGCCTGACGCTTAAGAGGGTGAAATAATTTATGTCCTTTGACTCGTTCAGCTCCCCTCGATGACGGAGCGCGCACACACACACACACACACACACACACACACACACACACACACACACACACACGTGTAATACGTACATGGGAAGTCTCCCTAAGCTGAATAAAATCATCTGTCGGCAGTGAAAGTAAATCTTTAGAAAAACGTCATCCTTTTGGGGATTAATGGGGGTTGCATTTAACCTCATCAGTACGAGAGATCTACCTCTAAGCTGAGAATAATCACCAGCTGCTATCATTAGTAAAATAAGACCAATGAAGGGATTAAAGCTGTATGCACTTTATTACACACCCAAGGGACAGCTAGAACCAAAATGGCGGGGATGGTCAGCGTCTGTCTACTACTACAAGATCTTAAAAAAAAAAAAAGCGCAGCGGCCATGTTTGAAATTACGCGGTGTTTACAAGAGTAATTTATAACGGCAGGACAGTTGCGGACGACTAAATGACGACTAAACGGCCGACCCGCTGTTAAATTCGTTGATGTCACGCCATCTGTGTGCGCTTTTACGAGCTGAAGTCGCCAGAAATGAGGAGCACCGTTTATGATAATGGCCGCGTCGTGTGGGGGACGTCTGCGCCATATTGCATCACCATCCTCCCCTGTACCGGCCGCCCTTGGCTGTGCATGTGTGACTTTTATTGATATTTTGATGCGACATAAATTCATGCTGCCTCACAGACACCTTATCTGCCTTATACACATTCACACATACACTGCAAGACAAAGTAGTCCTTCAACTCAACCTGTACCAAGTTTTCGTCCTTTTGTCGTATATTTCACGTAGCTCAGGGGCAGGAAAAAAAAAAAAAATACGGCTGTATCGTAACCAGCATCATGTTCTTATGTTAATATATCATTAGATCTCAAACTGCTAGATGGAGGGATTGCATTTTCAAACCAAAGATGAAAGTGAACGAGTCTAGGAGGGTGCACAGAGATCCAAGATGGCGGGAGTTGGCCCCTTATTTTACCATGGGGTCGTTAGCGTCTGAAATTCGTCGAGATTGGAAAATTTGTCACTATTATGGCCAGGGTATTAATTTTTTGGCAGTGTGGTCATTTGGCGTGGGTGCGTTACTTGATGCTTGGTAATGCTGGGGGTTAGTGTTTGGTCTGCCTTGTTGATGACGTCATTAGTCTCGGCTCTTGCCTGGCGAGATGCAGTTAAACCCCTTCAGCCCGAGGACGTCTTTTGCAGTTTACTTTTGTCATCTCCACTCGATTATATTCAGCCTGGGAGAGATGCTTGTGTAGTGAAGGGGTGATGGAGGAGTTTGTTTTGTTTGTTTCTAACCCCTTGACTGTGAGCGGTCCATCTTTTCATGAGTAAAGCTCTTCTGGCACCTGCAAGGGTTTAATGCGATAGGCGTCAGGTGTTGTTGTTGTTGTTATTGTTGTTGTCATTATTATTATTACTATTATTATTATTATTATTATTATTTTTATTGAAGCCTATAATGAACCGTGCAGAGAGCTGGGTTAGATACATAATGCTGGTGGAAATGGTAATGGTGATTATTACATCCGCTAACGAGGTTGGAGGAGGTTATGTATTCACCCGTGTCTATCTGTCTGTTAGTCTGCTGTCTGTCTGTGGACAAGATATGCAAAAAAAAGGAAAAAATTGCTGTAGCATTTTAGCGAAATCAGGTGGAAAGGTGGACAAGTCAAAGGCTAGTTTACTAGATACTGAGGTGGATCCGGACCCGGATGCAGGAATAATTCATAAATTTTATTGGCGTCGGCGGAGGTATGCGATCTCTGAGATTCATTGACAGGGCAGACTAAGACAGCAGAATTCACTGACTGACTATGTGAGACCGTAAACGTATTCATCTGGTAGAAAAGAGAAAATACAAAAATAAATCTTATATTTTGACGTTGGTGGAGGTATGCGCTCTCAGAGTGCTTTTTAGTTGTTATTGTTATTACAAAAACACATCCAGTCCCATATTACCTCCTTTGGCCTCTCGGAGCGTCAGTGCCCCAGGAGGTTTCCCTTGTCCAAACATTACGCCTGTGGCCTAATAAAACACATGGTCAGAAATAATAACAGTACTGACTTCTGTGTCGTGTTGGCATTGTCTCTCCTTATTCATACAGAATCCTTCTCTCTGTTATACCCGTTTCAATCTGGTCATAAAGTTATGGTAATTCTATTCCCATGTAATCCTCATGCATTCGTTGAAATGTGCGACATCGTTATTTATGCGTTAACGTTTTGGCATCGTTATCCAGGTTTAAATTTTTTCCATTATATTTTTTATTTTTCTTACTCGTATCAACACCTTCATTTCTTTCTCATTACCCTGTAGTAACCTGTTCACATTTTTACGGGTAACATTTCCAAACCTCCTTTTTGTTCAGATTTCTCGCCTTTTTATGGCGTGTTCATCTCCTAACACCACATCCCCAACTGGACATAACTTAAGTCAGCCTTACTCAGCCAAACTTAATCTGTCTTATATTAGTATAACCAGGTTTAACTTTTCCTCTGCCTGTATGAAACCAGACTTCTGCCTCTGCGTGAAGTGTTCTCTGCCTCCACTAGACCAGTTTCAAGGACTTTATTTCTCCATTCCATTTTCTTCTCATTCTTCATTCGACTCCTTTATCATCTTATTGCCGATTTTAACTGTTTGTCGTTGTTGTACCTCTTGTGACACTTGCAAGCTGTTGTTACTCTTCTGTACATGTTTAGCAATTCCACCCGTTGTAATTTATATTGGTGCGCTAACCACAGTAATGTTAAAATGTGTAGTGGTAGCCAGAAAATCCCCAGAGGACGGCTAAGGATTTATTTTTTTTAATGAATATATTGGGACTTTTTCAACCGGTGTTACAAGAAACGCCCCACCCTTTAAGAGTTAAATTTGTAATCTTCCTTCAGGTCATTTTTGTGTCCCATATTGACCTTTGCCCCGTCAGTTCCAACTTCACCAGTATGGCCAACCTTCCATATCTAGTGAACTGCATTATTTGTTCATATACACCCTTTACACTGTTCATTTACACCCATTACACTGTTCATCTACACCCATTGCACTGTTCATTTACATCCTTTGCACTGTTCACCACCCTGTATAATTGTTCCCTCCTCCACCACAGCTGAACTTGGTGACTACGACCCGCGGCGCCACTCCCCAGGCTACGTGTCAGAGTTCCGCTTCGTCACCAACCAGAGCGTGCCCCTCGAGAACAAGATTGCCGAACTGCACAAGAAGCTCATGTAAGTGGCGGTGATTGGGAGATAGATGGATAGATAGATAGAGATAGTTAAATTAATGGATAGGTGGGGAGGTAGATTGAAATGGAGACAAAGACATGGTGAGCCAACAAGTGTGTGTGTGTGTGTGTGTGTGTGTGAGAGAGAGAGAGAGAGAGAGAGAGAGAGAGAGAGAGAGAGAGAGAGAGAGTGGTGGAATGTGTTTACCTCTTGAGGAAAACGTCGACCTACGCAAGAATCTCATTTAAGATCTATCTGTCTATCTAGCTGTCTGTCTGTCTGTCTATATAAAACGTGTGTTTGTGTGTGTGTGTGTGTGTGAGAGAGAGAGAGAGAGAGAGAGTGAGAGGCGGGGGCAAGATGGAGGCAATAAGAGTGTGATAGTGGTGCTTGAGGCAGAGGGACAGGAAGGGTGAAGCAGAGGGAGGCAGGGTAAGGCAAGGAGAGGCAGAGTTAGGCAGGGGGAGAGGGACTTTGAGGTAGGGAAAAAGGCAAGGAAGGACAGAGGGAGGCAGGATGAGACAGGAGGAGAGGATGGGTGAGATGGAGAGACGCAAGGTGAGGCAGGGAATGGAGGAATAAGGCAGGGAGAGGCAGTCAGAAGGGGAAGACAGGATGAAGTAGCGTGGAGGAGAATGAGGCAGAGTGAGAGGAAGAGTGAGACACGGAGAGAAAAGGGGAGGAGTAGGGAGAGACAGAATGAGGGATGGGGGGAATGTGAGGCAGGGAGGGGTAGAAAGAAGCAGGGCAAAGCAGAGAAAGGAGGGGTAAGACAGAGAGAGAGAGAGAGAGAGAGAGAGAGAGAGAGAGAGAGAGAGAGAGAGAGATCTAATAGCAGAGTGGGTAAGAGGCTGGAGTGGTATGAGCAAATATATATATGAATTCTTGGGAGAGAGAGAGAGAGAGAGAGAGAGAGAGAGAGAGAGAGAGAGATTATTAGATAGATACGGAAATATAAACTAACGTGAACAGACATAAATGGAGATGCAGCTAGACAGAGAGACACGGACATCGCATTAGTAAGCAGGTTTGCATGCAGATAAATGTCATTAGCAAAGAGATAAACAGATGCATAAGCTTGAATAGACACAGCAGGGAGATACTAAGAGACAGATAGAGAGGTAGACGGGTAATACAGAGTTAAGTATATTACCCGTACTACCAGACAGATAGAGAGGTAGACGGGTAATACAGAGTTAAGTATATTACCCGTACTACCAGACAGATAGAGAGGTAGACGGGTAATACAGAGTTAAGTGAATCGAGAAAAAAAAGTAAAACAGACTAACCTCACCCAGCTCCGTCCAACTCATCCTTGCCTAAACGGTATTTTGTTTTTAGTGCTCTGTTGAGAATATCCCGCCTCCTAATGCAGTCTGTTATGTTGCAACTGTCAGCCTCTCTTGACTGTCAAATATATATATATATATATATATATATATATATATATATATATATATATATATATATATATACATATATATATATATATATATATATATTTATATATATATATATATATATTTATGTGGGAAATAATATATATATATATATATATATATATATATATATATATATATATATATATATTTATTTATTTATGTGGGGAAGAAGGAACCAAAGGCAATGAGCCCGCAAAACTGTTCCTTCCAAGAGAAAAACAAAATACAAGAGAGAGCCAAATTCAAGGTCCATTCATTTCGACATGCCTTGACACACTGCGTTTGAAAGACTGGAGATCATAGGAAGCAGGAAATACAGACAGAGGGAGACAGTTCCAGAGTTGACCTGTTGCATAAAGGAAGTTCTGGGAGTAACGGTTAACTCTTGCATTAGAGAGCTGGACAGAAACGGGGTGAGAGTTTGCTGCTAGACGGGTGCTACGCGCCCATCGTAGAAGTGGAGGAATGCATGCAGACAGTTCAGAGGAACAGTGACCATTGAAGTAGCGATAGAAAAGAGATAAAGATGCAACATTGCGGCGAAGAGACAGAGGTTGAAGGGAGTCAGTAAGAGGGGGAGAGTTAATGAGACGAAAAGCCTTTGACTCCACCCTATTGAGGAGAGCTGTATGTGGGGAGCCTCCCCACACATGAGAGTTGTACTCCACACAGGGGCGGATAAAACCCCTGTATAGAGTCAACAACTGTGCAGGGCAAAGAAGGAACGGAGTCGGCTTAGCACACCCAATCGCTTGGAAGCAGATTTTACAAGAGATGTAATATGATCTTTCCAAGACAAGTCCCGAGCAAATGAAACCCCAAGCATGTTCAACGATGATGCAGGATTAAGTTGAGTATGATTAAACATAAGTGGGTATACCTGTGGAAGATTTTGTCGGGTTGATAGGTGCAAAAACTGAGTCTTTGATGCATGAAAAACAACCAGATTATTTTTACCCCAGTCAGAGATACGAACCAAGTCAGACATTAAGTATAAGAAAATTCGTTAATAAATATAAACACCCAATGACGACTCAAGCACCAAGTTAAAGTAAATGGTCCATACACCTAACCTACCAAACCAAACCAAATCCAACTCGACTCATTTTAGTCTAACCTGACCTGACCTGATATAACCTCACAGGGGCCAGGTACCGTCCAAGGCCGAGCTGTGCTACCTGGAGAAGGTCAAGTGGCTCGACATGTACGGCGTCGACCTCCACCCCGTCCTGGTGAGTACCCTGATGATGGTACCCTTATATTGCAGTGATTACCTTTGTATCCACCTGTGTGTGTATGTATGTATGTATGTATGTATGTAAACCTTCATCGCGTCTTTATGAGTATTAATTTTCCATAATTTGCAAAAGTTAGTTTTTCATGTCTGTCTGCCTATGTATTTAAGACCTATAGCTCCACTCCGTCCTTGCCAGTACTGTAAAACTGTTTTGTGCTTGTCTTTTTTTATATATATATTCATCAGTCACTCTGTTCTATTCTTTTATTCACCAGGTTATAGAAAAGTTTTTGGGGTCGTCCTAAAAACAGTGTTCTTTTTTTTTTCTGCTGTTGTTTGGTGTTCTCATAGTGTTTCGTCCATTTATCCCTTCACTTTAATGTCGCCTTTTTAAATGCTCCAGTTATCATTAGATGAGTTTATACATCTCAGGAAGATTCTTTGGTTGCGAAAGGGACAAAAATAATCTCCACTACATTCTCTGTAAGCCTTCCCCAAAAGACAAAACACAGTCGAAGCTCGGTGCCTAACTACAATCTTCCTACCGCCATAGACGTAAGCCTTCCTGATTTCTCTAGCCCCTTCCAGTTGTTAAATTTGACCCAGGATAAGATTATATTAACCTGACCTAAACGTAACCTAGCCTAACCCAAACCTACCCTACATTAACTCAAACCTACTCTTACCTAACCCAGAGTAACCTGACCCAACATAATCTAACCCAACCCAGCCTATCCTGACGACCTAACCTAACCTAACCTAATGTCTCCGTGTCTAACCACCTGCACGCACCCTAGCTCGTGCGCGCGCGCACACACACACACACACACACACACACACACACACACACACACACACACACACACACACACACACACACACACACACACACACATCTGTCCACATTCCCAAGCAGAAATACGCACCTAAAATAAACGTACACGCAAACAAAAAGAAATCCTCACCCCCACACACATACACCCGTCCCAACTCCCAAATACAGACACGCGCACACATTCACTAAGAGAGAGAGAGAGAGAGAGAGAGAGAGAGAGAGAGAGAGAGAGAGAGAACATAGTTAACTCGCATACTTTTTTTTTTTTTTTTTTTTTTTTTAAGTTTCAGCCCCACCCTTCCCCTTAGTCGAGTTAAGGTTAGGTGGATGTTGTTAATTATGATGATGATGATGAGCGCTCGTCCTACAACACATGAATAAGGGTTTCCTCATCCTATAACCTACCCACAAATTCTCTCTCTCTCTCTCTCTCGGCCATTTCTGCTCGCCACGTGTGAAAACCCATAGAGAGTGTTTATCCTCTTAACCTTTTCAACATAATGATGTCTTTTCATATTGCAGTCTCCAGACGATTTTCCTCAGGTCAGGGAAGATTTATGCAACTGGAGGGGTTACATATAGCCATCACTAAACCCTTCAATACCAGAGATCTTTTTTACGTGGCATAATTTCAACTGTTCATTATTCAGAGAAAAAGCAGAACCGCGTCAATGGATTCGTAAGGGGGTTAAAACGATTGACTGCTCTTCCGTACACCATTGTTTTGATTCCTTTGTCTTTCTGTCCGAGTTGTTTTAATTGTCTCTTTGTCTCTGCTGGAAATGGATTAGGCTAACGTGATTCTTTCGACTGTGTTTTTATGGCCTCAGACGGTGATTCATTTGATTGTGGTTTTTAAGGTTTGTCTGGGTGATTCATTTGACCCTTTTAGCTCTTTTACGGTGATTCCTTTGGTTACAGTTTTATTTTTATCTTTTATTTATGTTCTTTTTTTTTTATTAAGGTAAATACAACTCCGACATCTCGTGTGTAAAAAGTGAATCGTCATCATTATCCTATTCAACGCTGATGTAAAGTGGGTGAGTAGGATCCAGAACAGGGAAAAGGAGAACAAGAATAGGGTAACTCTCATCATAGTGTCCATTGTTTAGTCATCACTCAGGCATTGGAAAGCGAATGGCTTGTGCAATCTATTGACAACCAGAGTATTCCTTCTCCTTAGACCTGAGTGGACAAGAGGATGCATAGGAAATCTTGAAGAATCAGTTTGTCTAAAAACGATATATAAAAACCACGAAGTTGGTTATGGTTTACGAGTAAATTATGCAGTGCATTTTGAATTGGTAGATGGTTCACCCAGTTGTGAATAAATGTTTCTGTTGACATGAATCAGTTGTGATAGGTGACTGAAGGATAAATGATATGCAGTAATGAGTGAATTAGGCTAAACCGTCTGACTGAGAGTTTTACCACTAAAAAGCGGTAACCTTAACTATTTAGGTGTAGAACATGTGGCAGCTGTTTGGACAGGCTTACTGACAGGAAGAGTCTAGATATGTTAAATTTCATTCATGAATCCCCAAACGGCTACTGGCGACTGACATGGTTTACTCAGGTTAACGCCAGTCGATTTTGCTTTCCACAGGGAACCTTCCCCCACAGTCCATGCATAAGATAACGTCAAAACCTGTTAGTTTAGTACTACATTTTCCAAATATTCCCAACCACGGATGGATAAAAGGGAATGGTATAATTCTCGATATTGTTATTGGAAAACGCTATTCGTCCAGTGTTCCATATTACCGTGAGTGTAACATTCTTCTGCTAATTGCCATTCTTTCATTCTAAACAATCTTGCCACCACCTCCTGTACTATGTATTTCTTTTCCAAGCCCTTCATTTCCACCAGTCTTCAGTTTCCAACGGTGTAGTGCTTTGCACGCAAACTTTCAGCACTACTACTGTACATGCATAAGAATTTGCTGTAACAAAATATTTCCTGTTACTAACTTGTCCGATGATTGTACAAGATCTTTCCTGCCACCTCCTCCCCCATTATTCCTCCCAGTCCCCACTTTACCACTAATTTTAAACTTTCAATTCTGAAATGCCACACCACCTATTTTTCCGGTGCTCTGTTACTCATGAGAATTTTCTGTAACATAATATTTCCTGCCGTGGGTGTAATGATCGGTGTTTCATGAGAAAAGTCACCTTGTCGTTTGCGTGCCGTGGCTAAAATTGTCGTTTGTGTATTTGAAAGTCTATATTGATTAAAGTGGCCGTAACACTTTCATTCTGTACAGTTAGTGTTCTTAGATTTACGCATTTTTCTGGAGTGCATTTCAGAATTGCTTTACCTCTCATCATCTTTCAAAAACAGAAGATATTTAGATATTTAGCCCTCTTCTTGTTACTGTTTTGTCCTTGTTACCGACATGCTGTTTTAATCAGCTAAGAGATCCCTGAGAGGTAAGGGAAGTGCCAACGAACACAACAAAAACGTTCGCTTTGACATCACCAAAACAACCCAAGTCCGGCAGCGCAACCAAACCCTCTCAGCGAACGGAAAGCTGTTTACCTTTTTAACTCTCTCTCTCTCTCTCACACACACACACACACACACACACACACACACACACACACACACACACACACACACACACACACACACACACACACACACACACACACACACACACACACACACACACACACGAAGATTGAAGAATGCAGAAAGGAAGCCAGTGGTAGAGTGAGATATGTTGAAAGGATGAAGTGGTGGGAGTACATGAGGGTGAGTGCCCTGAAGTGCGTGAAGGAAGGGTGCCGAGTTGTGATAGAGAGACAGAGTGCGTGAAGGAAGGGTGCTGAGCTGTGATAGAGAGACTGAGTGCGTGGAAGGAAGGGTGCTGAGCTGTGATAGAGACAGAGTGCGTTGAAGGAAGGGTGCTGAGCTGTGATAGACTGCGTGCATAGAAGGAAGGGTGCTGAGCTGTGATAGAGACAGAGTGCGTGGAGGAAGGGTGCTGAGTTGTGATAGAGAGACAGAGTGCGTGGAAGGAAGGGTGCTGAGTTGTGATAGGCTTATAGTTCTTTTACTGGTACCTCAACTTGGATCCGACATCTTTCCCTTTGCTGCTTATTCCAGTAGCTTAGTCGCTGAAAAAGAAATGCTACGGCTCTACAGTCTTTCCATAACACCATTTGGTGACCAACATCATATTCCAGTGTTAATCCTGTTACAACTAGGCATTCAAGATGAGGATGGCAATTTTACTCCAAGTTAAAGTGAAGAGTTTAATCAGCATTTTAGTTGCGTCCACCCTAGATGAAGTCTGGGATTAGGCGCTTGGCAAAGGATCGAGAGTGTGATGTCTATAATAATGGACAGATAGACAAATAGATGAACAGGTATATCAGTGGGTAAATGGAAGAATGGATGGTTGTTATGTGGACTGTTTTGATGGAAAGACAGATGAGTTTATTAATGGATTGGTGGGTAGGTGTACAAAGAGGTACTCATAAATTAACTGGCTGATTGATTGATGGTCTGGTAGATGGATAGGTAGATAAGTGAGTAAAGATTGATTGATTGATTTACAAGCTGACACGTGGATATAGATCGATAGACGGATTGATTGGCTGGATTAATTGATAGACAGACAGTCAGACACACAAACAAACATGAATGGATGGCTATATAGATGTAGATTTAGAAATGTGTAATGTGCACTTAGACCTGTATGTGTACAGACAGATAGGCAGACAGACATATAGACGGATACAAAGAGGGACAGAATAATCACACACCTATATGCATACTTGGTTAGACGGACACATAAAATAATGGTTAGATGGACATGTGTAATTTAACAGATAGACGCATATAAATACAATCACGAAAAATCATCGCCAACACTTCCCTCCCAGCATCATGTCTTGCCTTCCATTTTTCTCATAACTTCCCGAACGTCACAGAGCAGCCTACCTTCTCATGCTCTTTTCGTGTGTGCTTTATATTGCCATCACGTAAAACTTGTCATGTAATGCCTTCCATCGCCACATCCGGCAGGGAGGTGTCGGCGAACTTTTGATCGTGATACACATAAATAGACGGAGAGACAAATGTACAGTATATATAAAGATATACTCAGAAGGACAGAATAACTGCATAAAACCTGTCTGTATCCAAATCGTGTGTGTGAGTATGTATTCTGGGTTTGCAAAAGGGCAGTCGTGTGAAAAGGAAGTATTTTGTCGGAAAAATGTTGCACAAAGGTTTTGTCTGTTTCCTCTATTTTGCTTCATTTTTCAGTTTTTTGTCTACTTTTTTCCACCTTTGTAATCTGTCTATCTATCTACCTATATACAGTATATATATATATATATATATATAAATATATATATATATATATATATATATATAGAGAGAGAGAGAGAGAGAGAGAGAGAGAGAGAGAGAGAGAGAGAGAGATAATAGATAGATAGTTAGATAGATATAGATATATATACAGTATATATATAGTTTTTCTGTTTCCCTTCTCTTTGTTTTCCCTTTTCATTTATTTGTATTTTTCCTCCTCGTCCATTGGCTTTTTTTCCTTTGTCCAGCTCTCAAACGAGGCCTGTCAACCACCGGGGGGGGGGGGGGAATTTAGTGCTTGTCCTTAACTGTCACTGACTCATTCACTTACTTATTTTGTTTCTGTTCTGTTTTGAAGAATGGCATTTAGGCCATATGCAGAGGGGGTGGGGGGGATGTTTAGAAAACCAAATTTTGCACAGTGGTAGACCTACACCCTGTTGGGACCCCTGAGGGCTACTTCCAGAGTGGCTGGACCCTGGATGTCCCTTGGATCACGAATATATGCACGGTGATAGACCATCCATCGGGGTAGGTAATAAGCAGGTGGGACACCCGAGGGCGGCCCCCCACGGGGGGTGGTTCCCAGCTGAGTTTCCAGCCAAAGGCATCGTGTATGGTCACAAGTTTTTACCGAAGAACATGAAATTTTGCATACTCGTACATGTCCACGTCAGCCACGTTTAAGGCAGGGTGGAACCCCGGAGAGCTGCCCCCCACGGAGAGGGGACGACCACTGGGGTTCACGATTAAAGCCGTTATGCACAACCTTTACATATATATATATATATATATATATATATATATATATATATATATATATATATATATACAGTATATATATATATTTATGTACCTACAATCGCGAAAAATTTGCAATGTTAGACCTTCACTCAGGCCAGGTTTAAGGCAGAGTGGAATCCCGAGAGCAGCCCCTACGTAAGGAGGGAATGCGTCCCCCGAAGGTCCTGGACAAAACCCTTATGCAAGGGTATATATATATATTTTTTTTAAAATCCAGGAATACGAAGAATCGCATACTGATAAGCATTTTAGGCAGGATGAGATCGCCATGGGCCGTCCTCTTGAAGGGAAGGGGTGGGGGGATGAGGGACAACACCTAGGAACACGAAATTTTGGACAGAGGTGGTCCTTCACCAGGTCCAGAGTTTAGCAAGGGTGGAACCCCCTGGAGTCGCCCTTCCTCCGTAATTCATGATTTATTTCCATCTCCAAAAGGCCTCCTTTGTCTTGTTCTTTTTTAAATTCATGATTTTTTTTTTTCATTTAACAATTCATCCTGGAACTTTATTGTACGTACATGAGAGAACTGGGTTGTCAGCCCACACTACTCTGTCCCTTTTTGTCTTTCTGCACGTAGGGAAAACTGGGGCAACATAATTTTATCCCCTACCTCTATACATTTCTGTGCAGATGGTTTGGCCTGTGAGATGAAGCCAGGATTCCCGAGGCTTGAATGATGTGTGGATGAATATGTAACCCATTCCACAGGACATGCTATTGGGAGTTCTTTCACGTTTTATTTTTGTTTCCTTGTTTCTAGATCCTGCCTAATCCTCTTTTTCCTGGGGTGAAAAAGGTCAGAATAATTATGACTCAGTCATTCTGTTTTACTTTCCGTTATTTTTCCATAAATTTCTTCTCTGTTTTTCTTCGGACAAACTGAGTACCAAGTCTTTGCGCGCGCGCGTGCGTGTGTGTGTGTGTGTGTGTGTGTGTGTGTGTGTGTGTGTGTGTGTGTGTGTGTGTGTGTGTGTGTGTTTCTTTTCAGGACTCACACCATTTTTCCGTAAACGTTTTTGGAGGTGGCCAGTTCAGTGCGGTAATGGCGGAGTAATCTGACGTGGGGGTGGACCAGTTTGTGTTCCGTAATGGCGGTAGTTTTGGCAGCAGGAGCATGTGCTTGGAAATGATAGGACTGAGTAGGGTAGATGTGTGTGTGTGTGTGTGTGTGTGTGTGTGTGTGTGTGTGTGTGTGTGTGTGTGTGTGTGTGTGTGTGTGTCTGCGTGTGTGTGCGTACGCGCGCGCCTATACTGGTCTGTTCATATTCTCTCTCTCTCTCTCTCTCTCTCTCTCCCCAAGAACGAACCTGAATTTTTATCGATGTTCATATTATTAATCATACATCATGAGTGAGAGAGAGAGAGAGAGAGAGAGAGAGAGAGAGAGAGAGAGAGAGAGAGAGAGAGAGAGCAGCTTACGTTGCTTACTTGACGGAAAACAAGCAATCAACTCTTTAGCCACGTGGATGATGGTGATTATGAGAAACAGAGAGTTCGGTGGCCAAGCTTAGGGAGCAGTGAGGTGTATGCTGGTCCGTGTATGAGCAGCTGTAATATCGTGGGACAGGGGTGCCCCGTTGCGACAAGGGGCGAATAAACCAAAAGTAAAAGGTGTCAGAAAACTGCATCAAAGATTTTGAAGCGTCTGCTGACCATAATTTGTTTTGTTTTTATGGATAGAGGGATAATGCTTACAACGCAGATGGAGTTCATTATTTAATAATAAACACGGCGCTCACCCAATGAGTGGATATTGGCCTGTTTCTGCATTTAGATTGCCCTCGGAATGGACCAGTCAGTCGTCAAGGTCGCGTCGACCCCTTTTTTTTTTTTTTTTTTTTTTTTAATGGTTAATGACCCTTTATTATCAATGTTCTTTTGGGCTAATTTTCACTTGGATATGAAAGTTAAGGCCTTGAAGAGTCTCACCACATACATAGCTCATTTTTGGCAGCGATGGTCTGTTTGCCCCTTGTTGCACCGGGGGCTTAGTACACCACGGCAACGCCTCTTTATTTATTTTTTTTTTTCCATTTTCCACCTCGGTATTCTCATTTTTAAAATTTAGATAAATGAAGAAACTTTTAAATGGCAAGTGTCTTTCTTTATCGGTTAATTATCTTCATAATCTTCTTCATGTTAATACTCTCTCTATCCTTGGGTGGGAAGCAGCCGGGGTTGATGTGAGGATTGTGGTTTTCGAGAGCAAATTTTAAGGGCATAAAATACACGCCAAACTTGGGATTGTTAACTACTTCATTCCTAGGATGTCGTTTTAATTTTGCCACTGACATACGATTTTGTGCAACTTAGCGAAAGTTAAGGGAAAGTGGAGACTGTTTTTAACCCCCTTGCGGTGAGGGTATCTTTCTTCTTCTGAATAAAATCGTCTGTTGGTAGCAAGAATACACAGAAAAAAAAAAGACAAGATCGTAGTGAAGGGGTCAGCATTCCATGATAAGCAGAAATAAACTGACAAGGAGAGGGGCCAGGGAAGTCCTCTGAACCCACAAGAATACCGTCCTTCCTTAATTAGCTTGTTTTCATCACTGTATCTTGATGTTATGTAGTTTTTTTAATGCCACTTTGTACTTGTTCTTAATTTTAGGTGGCAAAGAGGATTAGCATGATGATGATGATGATGATATCTCTGTATCCATTTTTATTATATGCACATAGTTAAGTCGGTGACAAAGAAGAAAATTTTGAGTACAATTTTGAGTGCAAAATAAAATGACAAGGAAGAGGTGCGAGGAAACCTTGTAAAACCACAAGAGGGACACGGAAATGGCTGCTTTACCTTCGTCTTTATTTGCCGTAATGCGTGTGTGTGTGTGTGTGTGTGTGTGTGTGTGTGTGTGTTGGAAATGTTTGGTGTGGTTGCAAGGAAATTGTAGTGTTTTTGTCCGTGTGCGTTTTCTGTGTGTGTGTATTTTGTGGAAAGAGGTGTGTTTGTGTGTGTGAGTGTGTGTGTGTGTGTGTGTTTTCTAGCTTACTCTCTCTCTCTCTCTCTCTAACACACACACACACACACTTTTTCGCTTTTAATTCCCGTTGCCCCTCCTCTCATTTCCCCCGTGCCTTCATCGCGCCATCAAGAGGAGTGGCGAGCGTGTAATGTTATGGAAATAGCGCCGAGGATCACCCTAATGCGCGCCTTCTCAAGATTGTGCAGCGCGGGGGTGAACTGGGATTGGTGGTGGCACTACGAAAAGATATTACATGGGATATTGCTGTGTGTGTGTGTGTGTGTGTGTGTGTGTGTGTGTGTGTGTGTGTGTGTGTGCGTGCGTGCGTGCGTGCGTGCGTGCGTGCGTGCGTGTGCGCGAAGGATGTACATCTTTTTTATCCGATTCTGGGTCTATAGGATACAGTCCGTTCCCTGAGGCTAAAAAAAATACACAACAAACAATACACAACACACCTTCTCCTCTCACCTTTTGGGCACTATTTCGTAGCCTACCGTCCGTACTAAATCTCTTTCATACTGTATTAGCTGGGATGTTTTTTTGGTATTAATATCAGTCAAGACCAATGGTTCTCCCAATTTTTTTCCCTCCACAAAGACCAGTGATTAATATGCTGTTGAGGGACATGTCAGTTTAGCGGGTACGCCAGACTCATACACGAAAGCTGGGTTTGTAAACAATAAGTTGATTCTTTATAGTTAAAACTAGCACCATAGTGTGCAACTATTACAACTGTTCTCACACTGATTAAACAGAAAGGGAGAAAAATCTCATTTCAGGTAAAAGTAAATAATTTTTATTATATGTATATCAGAGTTTCCATATTTTTTTAAATTTATGCTGCTTTCAATAGTCGTCCTCGGCCCACCTAAAATTTTGCCGTGGTCGTCTTTGGGGTCATGGTCCCCAGTTTGAGAACAACTGGTTATAAAGACATTCACATTCACATACTGTACATCGTTCTGGCTTGGGATCGATTTGGCGTTCTTCCGAGCAGCAAATCACTCTTCTACCGCTTGATTACCGCCTCGCCACGTCCATAATGTCCTTACCATGTTGAGCCACAAGAAGGAGTTAAACACAGACACTGGCCACTCTGATGATACTGTATTTGTGCAATGAGTGTGTTTTCCTTTTCCTCTGTCTGCAACCCACACATCCCAGTTATTACATCTCCACACCGTAGTTGGCAGTCCTACTGTGTTGGCTCACGGTGATTTCTTTCTTCTATTGCTTTTCTTCTTCTCTTCTTTATTTATTTATAAATTTACTTCTTTTGTATCTTTCTTTCATTCTTTCTTTCGTTCTTTCATTCTTTCTTTCTTCCCTTCTTCCTTTCTTTCTCTCTCGGTTTGGTGTAGTTTATTTTTGTTTTTAATTCACGGAGTTATTACACTCTTGGTACAATTGTTCCTTGAACAAATACCTCTAGACACGTTTTTCGCATTTTTATTTAGACAGTCACGATGACGATTTGCACAGACGTATAGTGTGGGCATGAGGAAATCAGACCTCATTTCCTTGGAAGTGTTGGCAGTCTTTAATGACATTTGGCATATGGCTAGGGATGGAGATGACGACCGGGACAATGAAACTACCAGAATATAAGAAACAATAATAGTACTAAATGATGGCCAAAAGAAACAAGTACACATAGTGAAAAAAAAAAAAAGAGCATTAGGTCAACTGCTCATCTTCATATCGCATTACTGGGTTGTGAAAATCATTGCTCACTTCCTCATCTTGTGTCGTAAGGAAGGGGGTCGGTGGCAATGTCCTCAACTGAGAACAGGAATACATGGGACACATAACGTACTGTAACAAGCATTAATTTCGCCGCCCAACTCCTGCCAGCATTGTGCCCTACCTTCCGTAGTCCTCCTTCCTGCATCATAAACTATCCGTCCTGTTGTGTTCTTCGTATTACCATCATAAAAAACCTACTTCATGCAGCACCTTCCGTCGCCACAGCCGGCTGGGAAATGTCGGCGAACTTTTGATCATGATTGTAGAGTCAGAGTAACATCTGTCTTCCCAGTTTGTCCGAGGAAATTGTAAAACTCCCGAAATACAATGATAGCACC